>NC_136318.1:3391333-3923442 GCF_964198595.1 Lampetra fluviatilis | reverse complement strand
GAGGGGTGCGAGGATGCGAGGATGATGAGGTGAGGGTCTGGGTGAGGGATGCGAGGATGATGAGGTGAGGGTCTGGGTGAGGGATGCGAGGGTTGTGAGGATGATGAGGTGTCGGCATGAGGTTGAGGAACCTGGATGATGGAGGGGTGAGTGCTGTCGATGCCGTGTGTATGAGGTGAGGGGTCTGGAGACTGGATGAGGGGAGGTGAGTGCTGGTGAGGTGAGCGACGCGGGTTCGAGCCACTGATGGTGCTGACCACCCCCCCCCCGTGTCCCCCCCCCCCGTGCCCCCCCCCCCCGTGTCCCCCCCCCCCCGTGTCCCCCCCCCCCGTGTCCCCCCCCCCCGTGTCCCCCCCCCCCGTGTCCCCCCCCCCCCGTGTCCCCCCCCCCCGTGTCCCCCCCCCCCGTGTCCCCCAGCCCTGGAGGGAGACGCCATGTCAGAGGACTTCTACCCCTCGCAGCCCGAGAGACTCAGCCCTGGTGAGTGACCCCCCCCCCCATCACCCCCCAGCCCTGGTGAGTGACCCCCCCCCCTCACCCCCCAGCCCTGGTGAGTGACCCCCCCCCCATCACCCCCCAGCCCTGGTGAGTGACCCCCCCCCCTCACCCCCCAGCCCTGGTGAGTGACCCCCCCCCCATCACCCCCCAGCCCTGGTGAGTGACCCCCCCCCCCCCCTCACCCCCCAGCCCTGGTGAGTGACCCCCCCCCCATCACCCCCCAGCCCTGGTGAGTGACCCCCCATCACCCCCCAGCCCTGGTGAGTGACCCCCCCCCTCACCCCCCAGCCCTGGTGAGTGACCCCCCCCCCTCACCCCCCAGCCCTGGTGAGTGACCCCCCCCCTCACCCCCCAGCCCTGGTGAGTGACCCCCCCCTCACCCCCCAGCCCTGGTGAGTGACCCCCCCCTCACCCCCCAGCCCTGGTGAGTGACCCCCCCCATCACCCCCCAGCCCTGGTGAGTGACCCCCCCCCCCCCCTCACCCCCCAGCCCTGGTGAGTGACCCCCCCCCCATCACCCCCCAGCCCTGGTGAGTGACCCCCCCCTCACCCCCCAACCCTGGTGAGTGACCCCCCCCATCACCCCCCAGCCCTGGTGAGTGACCCCCCCCCCATCACCCCCCAGCCCTGGTGAGTGACCCCCCCCTCACCCCCCAGCCCTGGTGAGTGACCCCCCCCTCACCCCCCAGCCCTGGTGAGTGACCCCCCCCATCACCCCCCAGCCCTGGTGAGTGACCCCCCCCCCCCCCCTCACCCCCCAGCCCTGGTGAGTGACCCCCCCCCCCATCACCCCCCAGCCCTGGTGAGTGACCCCCCATCACCCCCCAGCCCTGGTGAGTGACCCCCCCCTCACCCCCCAGCCCTGGTGAGTGACCCCCCCCTCACCCCCCCAGCCCTGGTGAGTGACCCCCCCCTCACCCCCCAGCCCTGGTGAGTGACCCCCCCCCCCCCTCACCCCCCAACCCTGGTGAGTGACCCCCCCTCACCCCCCCCAGCCCTGGTGAGTGACCCCCCCCCCATCACCCCCCAGCCCTGGTGAGTGACCCCCCCCCCCCCCTCACCCCCCAGCCCTGGTGAGTGACCCCCCCCTCACCCCCCCCAGTCCTGGTGAGTGACCCCCCCTCACCCCCCCCAGCCCTGGTGAGTGACCCCCCCTTCACCCCCCAGCCCTGGTGAGTGACTCACCAGGGCGATTAAACATTAATATGTAAACTTGCTCACTGATTTGAAAAACTAAAATATTTTTTCGCAGAAATGTTTTGGATTCATCAGTAATGCATGGGGGTGGCGTGGGGGGAGTGTGGAGGTCGCGGTGCGGTGGGGGAGGGGATCTCGACAGAGTTTACCTGGAGCGGTGTTTGAGTTTCGGTTTCGGCCGCCAGAGGGCAGTAGACAGCATGAGTCACTGCTACACCAAAAACTAAACGATTTTTGTTAAATTATTATTTTACCAGGTCAGGCCCACTGAGCTATGTAGAGCTCTCGTTTGCTAGAAGTCGACCTGGCTATCACAGATGATGGCTCAACGAAGTGGCCTATCATTGCGTGAACATGTATAGTGGCCAAATTAACCTCAACGCACTTTGTTTCTCAATGTGGAGGGGCAGAAAACCGGGAGGACTCGGAGAAAAATCCACGTGACCACTGGGAAAGAGACACACAAACTCCAAATATACAGCAGCAGGCATTGTCAGGGTTGGGATCGAACCCACGACCTCCTGTATACCAGGCGAGGTAGTTAACATCTCCTAGTCACCGTGATGATTATGATGATAAGAGAGACACACAAACTCCAAATATACAGCAGCAGGCATTGCCAGGGTTAGGATCGAACCCACAACCTCCTTCATACGAGGCAAGAGAGTCACCATCTCGCCACCGTGCTTTGGTGCAGCTTAGATACCTTGGAGTCGTTTTGAGTCATCAATCTTTCTTTTGTGTGCCACTCAGTGCCCTGGAGCCAAGGTGACTTCCTGCTGCTCAAATAAGCAACGAGGCAGTCCACGTTCCTATGGCGAGGGCGAGTCTGATATTATGGGACACCCACTGTTGACTTGCTCATTAAGTGGTGAATAAGTTTATCGACCCCGGAGGGAGGGAGGGTGATGGGTTGCGTCAACCAAACTCCGCCGCTGGGCCGCTGTGGATCTTACCCGGATGTTCATGGAACTTGCTGCGGAAAAATGCCACTTGGGATGGGTGAATGCAACTTGGGATAGTTGAATGGAACTTGGGATAGTTGAATGGAACTTGGATGGGTGAATGTAACTTGGGATGGGTGAATGGAACTGGGATGGGTGAATGGAACTGGGATGAGTGAATGGAACTTGGGATAGTTGAATGCAACTTGGGATAGTTGAATGGAACTGGGATATTTGAATGCAACTGAGATAGTTGAATGCAACTTGGGATAGTTGAATGGAACTGGGATATTTGAATGCAACTGGGATAGTTGAATGCAACTTGGGATGGGTGAATAGAACTTGGGATGGGTGAATGTAACTTGTCAACGCAATGTCTTGTTGCAGGAACATCACTTACAAGGAGCCAGAAGAGGTGACGTCACACGCACTCACCTTCTGACACTCAACCCACACTGTAGGAGGATGTGGCCAAGTGTGTGCGTGTGCGTTGTCTTTGTGTGTTGCTATGGTGTGTGTCTATCAGCGTGTATGTGTAGCTGGGAGCGGTAGTGTAACGGTTAGTGCTACGAACCCGGGGACCCGAGTTCGATTCCCGCTCACGGCCAACACCAGTGATAATATAATTATCTGAAAAGGTCATGGGCCTCCCCTAGGTCAACTCAGCCTCAAATTAGTACCTAGTGTGATGTGTAAACATCGCCACTAGGGAGACAAAGGCGGCCGGGCATGGTGCTGGCTTACCCACTCCCTCGTGTGTCGTTCTCGCCTTCATAGGTCCTCGCTAACAGCACTTGCCCCAACAGTCTGTTGAAGGCTATACGGGGAATCTTCATTTTAGTTTTATGTGTGTCTATGGGGAGCGGTAGTGTAGCAGGTCGCGCGCCGTGTGATGAAACCGGCGACCCGAGTTCGATTCCCGCTCATGGCCACCAACACCAGTGACGATTATGTGAACTCATCGTCCTCCCCTAGGTCAACTCAGCCTCAAATTAGTACCTAGTGTGATGTGTAAACATCACCACTTGGGAGACAATGGCGGCCGGGCGTGGTGCTGGCCCACCCACCCTCGCGTGTGCCATTCTGGCCTCGCTAAACACCACTTGCCCCAACAGTCTGTGAAGGCTACACGGGGCATCTGTGTATTGGTGTGTATATCTGCGTGTATATCTGCGTGTGCTTCCACGTGTCCTCGCTGTGCAGTTTCTGAGCTTGGATGGCAACAGTTTGAGCACTCGGGAGCTGCTGCGTCTGGGCAAAAGCCACTTCAAGATCAAGGTGAGGCCCACAGGGCAGGTCACCAGGTCATTGGGTTGCAGGCCAATGAGTCGGCAGGTCACGAGGACACGGGCAGACACCGTGGGTTCGAGATTTGAAGCTTTCGTGATTGCAAGGATTCATATTCTTAGGTTTTTTCGGTAAAGTCACGTAGGTAAAAAATTTAAATTAATATAAGTAAAATTAAAATAAAATAAAAATCACGACGTTTCGGAGGCAACACCAGCTTACACCTGAAGACGGAAGCTTGTGTTGCCTCCGAAACGTCGTGATTTTTATTTATTTTTATTTTACTTTTATTAATTTTTCTTTACGTGACTTTACCGAAAAAACCTAAGAATAAGACACCGTGGGGTTCACCTTGCCCCACTACATCGTGGGGCATCGCTCCACCTCCATCGTGGAGCCCTACTCCATCGTGGGGCTTGCCTCACCCAGCTCCACCATGGGGCACCGCTCCACCGTGAGACTTCCCTCCGCCGTGGGGCCACTCATGCTGCACCTGTGTCTCCTCAGCTCACGGAGGAGGCCCAGGTCAGGATCAGGAAATCGCGCGAGCTACTGGAGACCATCATCCAGGAGAACAAAGGTCAGCCCAGGGTCACACTAAAGGTCACACCAAAGGTCACACCAAAGTTCACACCAAAGGTCACGCTGAGCACGTTTAGAGTGTCACAGTGTCCCACCTGCACTGAACACGTGATGTCACTGTGTCCCACCTGCACTGAACACGTGGTGTCACGGTGTCACACCTGCACTGAACACGTGTGAAGTGTCACCGTGTCACACCTGCACCCGTGTGTGCGCCACAGTGGTTTACGGAATCACGACGGGATTTGGCAAGTTCGCCCGCACGGTCATCCCAAGCAACAAGCTCAAGTGAGCAAGCATCACGCAGCATCACACAACCACACAACATCACACCAACATCACACCAACACCACCACACAACATCACACCAACATCACACCAACACCACCACACAGCACCACACCACTACTACCACACAGCAGCGCACTGACACCACCGCACAATATCACATCAGCACAGACACAGCATCACAAAGCATCACACCACCACTACACAGCATCACACCACTACCACCGCACAGCACCACACCACTACAACCACTACCACCACTACCACACAGCATCACACCACCACCACCACACAGCACTACACCACCACACAGCATCATACCACCACCACCACCACACACCACACCAACACCACCCCACGGAGACGGGTGATGATGTCGCGTCTCTGTCGTCGCAGGGAGCTGCAGGAGAACCTCATCCGCTCGCACGCAGCAGGTGAGGGGGGGGGGGCTGGTCTGGGGGCGCGTCGGGGCCAGGGCTTGCCACCTGTGCGGGCAACTGATTCATCGTCACAGCGAATTTCCCATGTTCTGACTGGCCCAGTGCAACCCTACCACTCACTCACAGCCACCCGCCCACCCGCCCGCTCAGTCACCCACCCACTGACCCGTTTGCCCACTCACTCACTCACCCACCAACTAGCGATGTCACCCATCTGGGGTAGGTCCGTGCAAAGGTGGTAACTCTCCCGCGGTGGCATCGCCTGTGCCGTGCAGCTGTGATGCCCGCGCGTGACGCCACGTGTCTGTCTGTCGCGGTCGTGCAGGAGTGGGGAAGCCCCTCCTGCCGGAGCGGACCCGCATGCTGCTCGCACTGCGCATCAACGTCCTGGCCAAGGGCTACAGCGGCATCTCCCCAGAATCCATCAGCCGCATGATCAGCGCATTCAACGGTGAGGCCGTGCCCCGAGCTGTCTCCAGCATCGCGGCCTTCAGCGTCGACATCTCCAGCATCACGATCTCTAGGATCACGATCGCTAGAATCACCATCTCTATAATCGTGATCTAGAATCACGATCTCCAGCATCAACATCTCCAGCATCACGATCTCTAGAATCACGATCTCTAGAATCACGATCTCTAGCTTCACGATCTCCAGCATCAACATCTCCAGCATCACGATCTCTAGGATCACGATCTCCAGCATCAACCTCTCCAGCACCACGATCTCCCGCGTTACAATCTCTATAAATCACAATCTCGAGCGTCACGTGTGCGTGTGCGCGTGCAGCGTCGTGTCTGCCCTACGTGCCGGAGAAGGGCACGGTGGGGGCGAGCGGGGACCTGGCCCCCCTGGCGCACCTGGCGCTCGGCCTCATGGGCGAGGGGAAGATGTGGTCGCCCAGGAGCGGTTGGGCCGATGCGAAATACGTACGCCACGCGAGAACACACGCACACACGCACGCGCACACACATGCACACACACGCACGCACGCGCACGCACACACACGCACACACATGCACACACACATGCATGCACACACGCACACACACGCGCGCACGCACACACGAAGACAAAGATCCCACGTGTGACCTTACAGACTGTAGGAGCAAGCGCTGTTAGTAGCGAGCACCTATGAAGGCCGGCACGGCACACGAGTGGGTGGCCAGCACCACACTGGACCGTCTTTGTCTCCCCAATGGCGATATTCACACCGCACCAGATATTCATTTGAGGCTGAGTCGACCTAGGGGAGGCCCAAGACCGGTTCAGATAACCGTCAGTACACGTGCACACACACACACACACGCATACACACATTCACACACACACACAGCGGCCGTTCGCCACTAAGTTGCGGGAATGTGACCACGGGGAGTTTGTGCCATGCTAGGCGCACTCTGACGTGGTTGGGAAGTTGCTTTTATTGAGACGCTAAGTGGTTTTCCTATGGACTAACTCAACCCCACCATAGGAATGTGGAATCCCCACCGCTGGCTCTCCAGGGGCTCTGCACAGGCGATGAGCACGTACGCCTCAACGCTCATAGCAGCAGTCGCAACAACAAGAGCTCACTGTGACTCTGTCTCTTCTAGGTGCTGCAGGCTCATGGACTTTCTCCGATATCGTTCCGCCCCAAGGAGGTAGGGCACGCGGTGGCACTGCTGCAGCTGCCTCGCCGCTACAGCCACTGCTGCAGCTGCCTCGCCGCTACAGCCACTGCTGCAGCTGCCTCCTCGCTTGCCGAGACAAAGCCCTCGCCGAGGGCTCACGACTCGAGCCGAGCTCTGACGACTGTTGCTCCTGCTGCTCTGACTGATGCTACTGTTGCTGCTCCGACTGATGCTACTGCTGCTGCTACTACTGCTGCTGCTAATACTGCTGTTTCTGCTACTACTGCTACTGCTCCGACTGCTGCTTCTGCTACTGCTGCTGCTACTGCTGCTACTGCTGTTGCTACTGCTGTTGCTACTGCTGCTGCTACTACTGCTGCTGCTACTGCTGCTGCTACTGCTGCTGCTGCTCCGGCGGCTGCGTGTATTCCCACTGAATAATTTCCGGGGTAATTTGGCAAATTTAGACCGTGGCGTCGGCCGCCTCTTGCGAACGACGTCACGGGATCTCTAACGTCCAGGGTGAAGAAGAGCAGACGGCGCGTGGCAATATTGTCACGGCTCATGCTGCAGCAGCAGTTAACCGGGGCGGCCGCTTAATCCGAACCGTGGGATCTGTGCAACAAAAAGGGTGACCACGCTGCTTGCCGCTGGGCCAGCCGCCCCGTGGGCAGTGGGACAGAGAAACGAGACTCCCGTGCGTCTCTCCACACACCAATATGCATCGTGCACAATCAGAACCTTTATTTGTGCTGCAGGGGCAATCGGATGAGCTGCAAGGATTTTCTTTTCCTCGCAGATGTCCAGTAGGGGCACGGCGTCAGTAATTTACAATAAACAATGCAAAGACGCGATAGGAGCGGGAAGGTAACCAAATGTCAAAACATTCATACGAAAACTAAACTTGTTATTTCACCAGGTGAAGCCCCAATGGACTATTCGCTTCTTTTTCAGAAGCAACCTGGCCACAAATGATGGTACTTTCAGCCCATTGGTCAGTCTTCATCACACTGCAGAGTTGTCGAAATTCGACTACGGGTTTGACCTGCTTTGAGTGGTAATCTCCTGCCAAGGACAACTCTGCAGTGCTGCGGCATTTGTTGCGCTGATGAGACCCGAAACGGACAATTCTAGTGCGCCTGAACTCTGTAAAAGCCTCGTCGTGTTGGGGGAGAGTTGCAGAGGGTACCGGCCGTGCAGAGAGCAGAGAGAGGCTCTGCTTGGCAGAACACATTTTGAGTAGGGGGAGGGCAGGTAATCTTCTTGGTTCTTTCGGTAAAGTCACGTAGAATGGAAATAATAAAATAATAAAAATAAAACATTATATCTTATTTTATCATATTATTATATTACTTTATTATGTTTTATTTTTATTATTTTATTATTTCCATTCTACGTGACTTTACCGAAAGAACCAAGAACACACAGACACACTTTTTTTTTGCCCGTATTGAAACGGCTGTACGCTGTATGGACCTGAAAACTCAATTTCCCTGTACAAGAATACGCTGTAGTCACGAAAGCTTTAAAACGTCTGGTAATCTCAACAATTCATTAACTTAATAATCAAACCGCAAATTCACAATGTGTGTCTTTAATTTATTAAGACTTAGCCGACTCATTCACCTGCATTGTTTGGGATAGGAGGTTATCTGCATAACGATAGTGAACGTACTCGCAATGTCGGCTTGTCCCACTGTGTCCCCCCCATCCTGGTGCCCCCCGCCCCCCCTATCCCTCTTTAGGGCTCTTTGTGCGTGACAATTTATTTTCGTGAAAAATTTTTTCCAAAACTTTACACTTTTTAGGAAAAATTGCTTAATGGTGGCAGGCAATCATCTGACCCATAGGTGGCAGCCATCTCAAGCCAGAGGACGAGAGGACTCTAGCCGCCACGCATATAAAGGATTTATAGTGAAAAACTTTGTTTTTACGGGTTATACTTGTTCTTGCACGAGATTTGCTTTCATCGGGTCACTGAGCGAAGTTCCGCCATCCTCTGACTTGCCCCCCCCCATCCCTCTTCAGGGCCTGGCCCTCATCAACGGGACCCAGATGATCACGGCGCTGGGGGCGGAGGCCGTGGAGCGGGCCGCCTCCATCACCCGGCAGGCGGACGTGATCGCGGCGCTCACCCTGGAGGTGCTCAAGGGCACCACCAACGCGTTCGACAGCGGTGAGCGCCGTGGGAGGAGGTGGCCGTGGTTTGCCGCGGCCACCTCCCAGGTGAACACGAGGCGCCATCTCCGT
Organism: Lampetra fluviatilis; assembly: GCF_964198595.1. Taxonomy (NCBI): domain Eukaryota; kingdom Metazoa; phylum Chordata; class Hyperoartia; order Petromyzontiformes; family Petromyzontidae; genus Lampetra; species Lampetra fluviatilis. The sequence goes on along the minus strand of NC_136318.1, from coordinate 3,914,343 downwards.
TGCCGGTGGTAATTTGAAAATGAAACTGTTTTTTTATTTGGCTAGGTGAGGCCCACTGAGCTATATACAGCTCTTCTTCATAAGCGGCCTTATTGAGCTATCACAAATGATAGCTCAACTTAGTGGTCTATCATGTGGACATTTATATCAGCCGAATATTCTCGGCGCAAATTTCTAAATTTCAAAAACCGGAGGACCCGGAGAAAAATCCACGCGACCACGGCTAGAGAGACACGCAAACTCCAAATATACAGCAGCAAGCATCGGGGTCGGGATCGAACCCACGACCTCCTGTATACCAGGCGAGGGGGTTAACACCTCACCACCGCAGCCAGATGATGGAGAGGCTGCCACTGTTTCTGCGAAGAGTGCCGAAAGCGATCGGTCGTCCACTCAGCATCGCGCCAAACTCGCGTAGCGCACGGACGTCGGGGTGACTGTGGCCGGCGAGCGTAACGCGTGCCCTCTCCGGCAGACATCCACGAGCTGCGTCCTCACCCGGGGCAGAAGGAGGTGGCTTTCCGATTCCGCTCCCTGCTGGACTCGGACCACCACCCGTCCCAGATCGCCGGTCTCCACGCGCCCCACCAACCCACACCCTGCTCCACCACCACCACCACAACCGCCACCGCACCAACTCAATATCCCGCACGCCTCCAATCCCTGCACCGCACACGCTTTCTCACCGCCGCACTCAAATCAGCGGAAGTTTGAGTCACGCGGCCCAAATCCCTGTGGGTGATCTGAGTAACGCGTGGATTGTGCCGTCCCACAGAGAGCCACAGGTTCTGTGACCGGGTCCAGGACGCGTACACGCTGCGCTGCTGCCCGCAGGTACCGCCGCGACCGTGTCCGCACACTCGATCACGTGTGCTCGCTGAGCGAGAGCGTGAGAGGCGTGTGTGTGTGCGAGTGAGAGACGTGTGTGTGTATGTGTGTGTGAGCGGTAGTGTAGCGGTTAGCGCGCTGCGATATAAACCTGGCGACCCGGGTTCGATTGCCGCTCACGGCCAACACCGGTGACGATTATCTGAACCAGTCCTGGGCCTCCCCTAGGTCGACTCAGCCTCAAATTAGTAACTGGTGCGATGTGTAAACATCGCCACTGGGGAGACAAAGGCGGCCAGGCGTGGTGTTGGCCACCCACCCCCTCGTGTGCCGAGTCGGCCTTTATAGGTGCCCGCTAACAGCACTTGCCCCGACAGTATGTTAAGGCTATATGGGGGATCTTTGTCTTTGTGCAGCCAGGGGTTCAGTGACCGGGTGCAAGATGCAGTGAATGACACTGCCCGCCCTTGCAGGGTTGCCCAGTCTTCAAGCTGACAGAGTTTGATAGATCACAGTTGGGTGAGACTGCTGCCCTACTGCCCCGTGAGCTGCCCTGTGTCCCGTGTTGTTGTCCAGGTGCACGGCATCGTGAATGACACCATCAGCTTTGTGCAGAAAGTCATCCAGACGGAGATGAACAGCGCGACCGACAACCCCGTATCCACACACCTGCAGCTCGCACCCCACACGTATACACAAACACGGCACAATACACACAAAGACATACACAATAGCAACACCAACACAAAAGCACCACCAACACACCTAAAAAGACAAAGATCCCCCAGTATAGCCTCATCAGACGTTTGGGGCAAGTGCTGTTTATAGCGAGCACCACCTATGGAGGCCGGCACAACACACACGAACACAGCACAACCAACAACAAGAAGCGCCATTCGCCACTAAGTGGCGGTGACATCACCACGGTGCCTGTGCCAGGCCAGGTGCACCTTGAGGCCACGTGAAATGTCGAAGGGCTCGCTGGCAGGAGGTAAATGGGACAGACCCAGCAGGTTCCATGGGTTGGCTGACCGAGATGACTGGCAGATGCACCAGCTGTACCCACTATTGTGTCAACATCACAACACACACATATACACTAGCAAATACACACACACACAAATAATCACCAACACACCTATACAGCAACATCACACACGCACACACACAAATACGGTAATCACCAACACACCTATACACCAACATCACACACACGCACACACACAAATACGGTAATCACCAACACACCTATACAGCAACATCACACACACGCACACACACAAATACGGTAATCACCAACACACCTATACAGCAACATCACACACACGCACACACACAAATACGGCAATCACCAACACACCTATACAGCAACATCACACACACACGCGCGCACACAAATACGGTAATCACCAACACACCTATACAGCAACATCACACACACACACGCGCGCACAAATCGGCAACACAAACACGGCAGCCTCACGATCCTTGACAGCAGCGCGAGATGGTGTTTTACGAGCGAGGTGAGACCATCTCTGGGGGCAACTTCCACGGAGAATACCCTGCGAAGGTCAGTCACCTCCTCTCCTCTCGCACGGCGGGGAGTTGACGGGCAATGTCTCTCTGCCTACGTGGAAGGTTGCATGAGCTTGAGCTCTCGTCAGCTCGATAAAACTGAAGCAATTATGTTTTGGTTCTCGTTAACTTTTGCTTGACTCTGGATTCACTTCACCGGCGTTCCATCCACTAGCACGTGGACTTCAAGTTCCCTGTCCGCGCATCAAAATCCACCCGCGGCCTTGCCTCCTCCTTCACTCTACAACCTCCTCCCCTACTGGGCCTCAGCCTTGAATGAGGGCACTTTGAGAGCTGGCGCTCAAACCCCAGTGGCTTTTGGGACTTGAATTTTCACCGTGAGAGAGTTGACGGGCAACGTCTCTCTGTCCGCGTGGAGGTTGGCGACGGCTTCAGGTGCAACCTGCGCTGGCTTCCGCTGGCCGAACGGAGACGCTATACGGTCGCACTCATTGCGCACAAAGTGCTTGCCACGAATGAACAACCAATCACCTCGCCGATCTCGTCAAGAGCATAATAAACCTCTTCTTGGTTCTTTCGGTAAAGTCACGTAGAATGTAAATAATAAAATAATAAAAATAAAACATAATAAAATAATTCTCACGACGTTTCGGCCACAACGCAAGCAGCCGTCCTCAGGTGAAGAACAGGTCTGTCGAGAAGACAGGTCTACACAGACCTGTTCTTCACCTGAGGACGGCTGCTTGCGTTGTGGCCGAAACGTCGTGAGAATTATTTTATTTTGTTTTATTTTTATTATTTTATTCTTTCCATTCTACGTGACTTTACCGAAAGAACCAAGAAGATGAATCCCTGCAGTCACGAAAGCTTTAAATCGAAATGTAGCATAATAAACCATCGCGCAAACTGCGGTCGTCCTCGCAGCAGCAGCAGCAGCGGCGGCTTTTGGATGTCGATCTGTAATGTGAGGTTATATCCGGGTCGTTGACGGATTACAACTCGTCACGATGATTGGCTCTGCCGGTGCTGGTTTATTACAGATCGAGCAAAGGCGGTGGTCACCGCATCGCGTGGCGCTTCTGCGGCCGTCTGGAACGCTCTTCCTGCCGATGTTAGGAAGCCACCGGAGCTGTGCACTTTTAAATAATCTAGATTGAACATTTATTACTCTTTGGTTCTTTCGGTAAAGTCACGTGGGTATAAAATAAAATAGAACACGACGTTTCGGGCCCAACACAAGCGTCCATCATTAGGTGGGAGAGCCATGGCCTGCTGCTGACGGACGCTTGTGTTGCGCCCGAAACGTCGCGATTCATTTTATTTTATTTTCTACCCACGTGACTTTACCGAAAGAACCAAAGAGTATGGATTCCTGCAGTCACGAAAGCTTCAAATCGAGATTGAACATTTACTTCTCTAGAACTGATTTTTGTGTTTAGTTTGTTGTCCTTCCCCCGCGCCTCCGATTAGCGCGGTTGGCTACGTACGGTGCGAAAAGAAGTTGAACGCACAAGCTCGTGTCACGTCCAGGCTGGATTTCTTTGGTCTCGCCAACATTCCTGCAGCAAATCTAACTACTGCTGCTCCACAACGTCACTGCCCAGGCACCAGAGTACCAAACGAACGGCCTACGACATTCTACAGATTGCGTAGGCCGAGATTTGTCTGATTTACGCTTCTCTCAGGGATTGTTTGCCATGTGCTGTGTCTCCTCTGCCACAGTACATAGCTAACCGTGCTAATCGGAGGTGCGTGAATTTCAATGCGAAGAAAGTCGGGGCAGACGGGATCAGACTTTAGTCCTCTCTGACACACACAGACAGACGCACACATCACAATTACACACACAGATACCATCACAATTACACATACACACAGATAGCATCACAATTACTCATACACACAGATACTATCACAATTACACACACAGATACCATCACAATTACTCATACACACAGATACTATCACAATTACACACACAGATACCATCACAATTACTCATACACACAGACACTATCACAATTACACACACAGATACCATCACAATTACTCATACACACAGACACTATCACAATTACACACACAGATACCATCAGAATTACTCATACACACAGATACCATCACAATTACTCATACACACAGATACTATCACAATTACACACACAGATACTATCACAATTACTCATACACACAGATACTATCACAATTACACACACAGATACCATCACAATTACTCATACACACAGATACTATCACAATTACACATACACACAGACACTATCACAATTACACACACAGATACCATCACAATTACTCATACACAGATACTATCACAATTACACATACACACAGACACTATCACAATTACACATACACAGATACTATCATAATTACACATACACACAGATACCATCACATTTACACATACACAGATACTATCACAATGACACTCACAGACACGATGACAATTACACATACACACAGATACTATCACAATTACACATATACACAGATACTATCACAATTACACACTCACAGACACGATGACAATTACACGCGCAGAGAGCAGAGATGCACACTCTCACAAATACACAGACACTCAACACCCTAACACACCGCAAATGGCAAAACATTCCCCCCACACAGACACGCACTGTCACAAAGACACAGAGGAAAAAGATCCCCCGAGATAGCTTCGAAACAGACTGTTGGTGAGCACCTATTGCGGCCAGTCCGGCACACGCGGTCAGAATTCGAATTCCAGCCAACGTGGGGGTGAGGTCCCACGTGGTGTGGGTGAGACCCGTGCGTCGTGCGCTCTGCTGCGGGGTGCACGGACGTCGCGAGCGTAGGGTCCTTGTGATGGCACCTCCTATTGCTGTGGTGGCACCTCCTATTGCTGTGGTGGCACCTCCTATTGTTGTGGTGGCACCTCCTATTGCTGTGGTGGCACCTCCTATTGCTGTGGTGGCACCTCCTATTGTTGTGGTGGCACCTCCTATTGCTGTGGTGGCACCTCCTATTGCTGTGGTGCCACCTCCTATTGCTGTGGTGGCACCTCCTATTGCTGTGATGGCACCTCCTATTGCTGTGATGGCACCTCCTATTGCTGTGATGGCACCTCCTATTGCTGTGGTGGCACCTCCTATTGCTGTGGTGCCACCTCCTATTGCTGTGGTGGCACCTCCTATTGCTGTGGTGGCACCTCATATTGCTGTGCTGGCACCTCCTATTGCTGTGGTGCCACCTCCTATTGCTGTGGTGCCACCTTCTATTGCTGTGATGGCACCTCCTATTGCTGTGGTGGCACCTTCTATTGCTGTGATGGCACCTCCTATTGCTGTGGTGGCACTTCTATTGCTGTGATGGCACCTCCTATTGCTGTGATGGCACCTTCTATTGCTGTGATGGCACCTCCTATTGCTGTGATGGCACCTTCTATTGCTGTGATGGCACCTCCTATTGCTGCAGTGGCACCTCCTATTGCTGTGGTGGCACCTCCTATTGCTGTGGTGGCACCTCCTATTGCTGTGGTGGCACCTCCTATTGCTGTGGTGGCACCTTCTATTGCTGTGATGGCACCTCCTATTGCTGTGATGGCACCTCCTATTGCTGTGGTGCCACCTTCTATTGCTGTGATGGCACCTCCTATTGCTGTGGTGCCACCTCCTATTGCTGTGGTGCCACCTTCTATTGCTGTGATGGCACCTCATATTGCTGTGATGGCACCTCCTATTGCTGTGATGGCACCTCCTATTGCTGTGATGGCACCTCCTATTGCTGTGGTGGCACCTTCTATTGCTGTGATGGCACCTCCTATTGCTGTGGTGGCACTTCTATTGCTGTGATGGCACCTTCTATTGCTGTGATGGCACCTCCTATTGCTGCGGTAGCACCTTCTATTGCTGTGATGGCACCTATTGCTGTGATGGTACCTCATATTGCTGCGGTGGCACCTCCTATTGCTGCGGCCATTCCCCGTGTGACGGTGCGGTGGGCCCGTTGCGCCAGGTGCTGGACTACTTGGCGATCGGAGTGCACGAGTTGGCGGCCATCAGCGAGCGGAGGATCGAGCGGCTGTGCAACCCGTCCCTGAGCGAGCTGCCCGCGTTCCTCGTGAACGAAGGAGGCCTCAACTCGGGCTTCATGATCGCGCACTGCACCGCCGCCTCGCTCGGTACGCAGGGCCACGTGCCTCTCGCACAGCCTTGCACCCTCCCGCTGGAATGAACTTCCGCTGTGCGTTAAGCAGTCCCCCCTTCTTAACCTCCTTTCGTTCCTCCATTAAAGCATCACCTCCTCTTCTCCATTGCCCATTCACTTACTATTCCCTCCCGTCGCCCCTCCACTCTATCCTGTCCCCCCCATAGTCCCTTTTGTGAACCCAATGTGTGCCAGAGGTCGCAACCGGGTACCCGATACCCGTACCCTACCCGATACCCGGCTACCCGTACCCGGCCGGGTACGGGTACCCGTTTGCGACCCTGGTGCGGCCGGGTACGGGTACGGGTAAGGAATCAAAACCCGTTTGAGACCTCTGATGTGTGCCCTCTGTTACAGTCACTCATTGCTCGGCACTTGAACGCCCTTGCCATCTTCATCACTCTATTTCTGATACCGCTTTTAAACCACGTAAAGCACATTGGGCTAAAGCGAACGTGACCGAGATGTTAACTACCTCGCCTGGTATACAGGAGGTCGTGCGTTCAATCCCTACCCTGACGCCTGCAGCTGTATATTTGGTCGCGTGGACTTTTTTTGCGGGTCCTCGGGGTTTTCCCTCCACATTTAGAATGAACATCACGCGTCTAGACGAATTGGCTGATATAAATTTCCACGTGAGGATAAGCCACTTGGTTGAGCTAATCATTTGTGGCGAGGTCGCTACGAGGCTCAGCTGGGCCTTACCTGGTAAAAATGTAACAAGAAAAATTGTGTTTAGTTTTTTATTTAAAGCGTTCGTGACTGCAGGGATTCATCTTCTTGGTTCTTTCGGTAAAGTCACGTAGAAGGGAAGTAATAAAATAATAAAAATAAGACATTTTTTTATTTTATTATGTTTTATTTTTATTACTTTATTATTTCCCTTCTACGTGACTTTACCAAAAGAACCAAGAAAATAGTGTTTAGTTTTAGGTTTCTAAATATAAGAGGACGTGTCCGTGCGCGGTCCGCACGGACCCGGCGTGCGGAAGGCGTGCGCCGTGTTCAAAGTTAATGTATTAGGTGTAGCCCTGTGAGCCATTCGGCTCTTGAATCGGGTGCAACCGCAACAAACAAAAAACAAAAACAAGAAAACATCTTAAAGTGACTATGTGCAAACAGAAAATCCAAGAAAAGACAGCAAAATATTGCAGAAAAAATCACCATGTGACCAAGGGGTACGGGATGTGTGGACGTGGTGTCTCTTTCCCCGCAGTGTCGGAGAACAAGTGTCTGTGCCACCCTTCGTCCGTCGACTCCCTCTCCACCAGCGCGGCCACCGAGGACCACGTGTCCATGGGCGGCTGGGCCGCGCGCAAGGCCCTGCGCGTCATTGAGCACGTGGAGCAGGGTGTGAAGCACTCTGCAGCGTACACACACACACACACACCGTGTACACACGCATAGTGTACACACACATAGCGTACACACACACACACCGTGTACACACGCATAGTGTACACACATAGCGTACACACACACACACCGTGTACACACACACACACCGTGTACATACACACACATAGTGTACACACACACACACCGTGTACACACGCATAGTGTACACACACACACACATAGTGTACATACACACACACACCGTGTACACACGCATAGCGTACACACACATAGTGTACACACACACACACCGTGTCCACACACTGTGTAGACACACACTGTGTATTCACGCATAGTGTATACACACATAGTGTACACACACACACTGTGTGTGTACACACACACCGTGTACACACACACACTGTGTACACACACACACACTGTGTATACACACTGTGTAGAGACACAGTGTCACGTCCCGCTCACGTATCCATGTGCCACGTGTGTCTCTGCCAGTGTTGGCCATCGAGCTGCTGGCCGCGTGCCAGGGCATCGAGTTCCTGCGGCCTCTGCGCACGACCACCCCGCTGGAGAAAGTCTACGACCTGGTCCGCAGCAGCGTCAGGTACGACGAGAGAGGCCGCGCACGCGGCAGCGGCTGCGTGTCCCACCCCACGCAAGCGTAGGGGTTGTTACGGGGAGAAAGGCGGACAGAAACACAAGGGTGTCTGCACCCACACACGGGGTGTCTACATCCACGTCCGCATCGGTTAACCCTGGAGGGCCATGGGGGGGGGGGGCGCTGTGATCCCCCATAGCCCCACCTCTCGGTGAGGATTGCTATAAAAGGCGGGGAGCCAGAGGGCTCGGGGCCAGTGTGTTAGAAGCTTACCGGTGAAGACTGAAGACCGGCAGAATAAGCCCTGGGACTCCCCTGGCTCGCTGTCCTTGTCAGGGCCGAGCAGGGCAAGCCAGTGGCGCGGCCCCGAGAGCTCCAGGACCGCTGCTCTTGTAAGAGCACGGCCTGGTTAGCTGGGTGCCAGAATTCGTGCTTGACCAGGGCCGGATCAGATAGCCTCCCCTAGCACTCGTAGCAGAGGACTGGGAATAGGACAGTCAGGGGATAGTGCTAGGGGTTATTCTTTGGTTCTTTTCGGTTAAGTCACGTCTAAAAATAAAATAATAAATTAAAATAACATATTACGACGTTTCGATTGCAACAAAACGTCGTAATATGTTATTTTAATTTATTATTTTATTTTTAGACGTGACTTAACCGAAAAGAACCAAAGAATAATTCCTGCAGTCACGAAAGCTCCTAAATTAAGAGTGCTAGGGGTGTTTCCCATCGAGTACGGGTGAAGGGGCCGTTACCCCTTCAAGTATTGTTACCGCCTTTTGGTTAAATAAAAGAGTGTGCCTCAACTACGTCGTCTGACTCACTGAGAACTCACTACACAAGCGCTGCGGTTTCATCGCTGCCACTTCATAGCCAACGGTGCTTGTTGTTGTGCCGTGTGTGCGACTGGACGTGTGCGTGCATGCGTGTGCGTCGCAGGCCCTGGATAAAGGACCGCTTCATGGCTCCGGACATAGAGGCCGTGCACCGGATGCTCGTGGAGGAGAAGGTAGGAGCAGCGCATCAACGGAGGGGCTCCGTCAGGTCCTCTCGTCCTCCTTGAGGGCGGCGCGCGCGCGAGGCGCTCACGCTCTGGCGCGCGCCGTCTGTGTGCCCCTTGCAGGTGTGGCAGGTGGCCGAGCCGTACATTAACTGCTACCGGCTCAAGGACCTGCCCGAGTCGAGGCCGGATTCGCCGACGGCGTGCTCGCTCAGCTCGCCCTCTTCGCCCAACAAACGTCGTCGTAGCTGCGATTAGGCTGGGGGGGGGGGGGGAGCGCTCGCTGGTTCTGCTGTCGGTCATTCTAAACCGCTACGATAACGATAGCTGACGCCGGCGTTTAGCCACGAAAAGCCTCGCCGAGTCTCACAACTCTTTTGTAAGGAGGGATCTGCGTTTTGATATTCGGCAATCCCGTGGGCGAGCTTTTTTGGCTGAATGCGGGAGGAATGCAGCAGTGCCTGGAGAAAGCCGACCGTGTATCAGGGGCTGACACTCAACAAAAAAACTCAACACTGATTACATTAATTGCTGTCCTGCCAACTTCTGGAGACCTCGAAGCACACGGCAGCATACTCACTCTACTCACACAGCAGCATACAGCAGCATAACAGACTCTACTCTAACACCACACAGCATCACACACAATTTGATTCCACAATACATGTTCCTATGCCCTTTGAGAACATGGCGCGTTATGTGTTAGATTATGTTTGATTAAAGCACCAATCTGTAGGCTCAAGTGTGCAATGTTTGATGTTTAATTAAATCTCTGTCGCTCGAAAAAACAACGTTCCTGCCTTCACGAGGGGCGGCTGTGGCCGAGGAATCGCGGTTGGGTGGGGGGGCTTAACGAAGATGCAACTTAACCACAGCGCGTTAATCAGAGCGCGTTAATCAGAGTGCGTGTTAACCAGAGTGCGAACTTCTGGGTTAGGACTCCGGTTTTTGTTCAGTAAGGTCAGAGTCCGCGTTCGGTTCTCCCAAGGATAAATCGAGCTCACGGTCGTTCGTCAGGCAGTCCGCTTCGTGGTTTATTGTCCTACAACACGTCAGGTGGCTGGAAATTGAAAAAGGAAAACTCCCGACAGAAGTTCCCACCCACAGTACGCATCGGACTAAAACATCCCCTGGTTGCAGCGGTGTTTCGATAGAGATGATGTGGGCGCGTGGAAGAGGAATGTTCACAACCTAGAATTGCAATTTAAAAGACCAATTGCCGACCAAGATATCTGTGGTCACAAGAGCAATCGACCAAGGCCGCACTGCAGTGCGGGTGCCAGGAGGAAGTGCGCTGGACCCGGTGATGTCCCTCCTCCATCTACAACGCGACGTTGCAGCATTGCTCATCGCTGCAGCCTCGGCGTGCAGTCAGACGGCTCAGCGACTGTGACGGCTCAGCAGAGGTCGCTAACGGGTTTTGATTCTTTACCCGTACCCGGCCGCACCAGGGTCTCAAACGGGTACCCGTACCCGTACCCGGCCGTACCCGTACCCTACCCGTACCCGGCCGGGTATCGGGTAGGGTACGGGTATCGGGTACCTGATTGCGACCTCTGGGATGAAGCCATGATGCAGGCGCGGGTGGGTTGATTCTAGGAACTTGAATTGTGAGAAGAAACAAGACGTTGGGAAATGAGTGACAAACAGTTACTCACCAGTGACTCACGGCCTACCCGTACCCGTACCCGGCCGCACCAGGGTCGCAAACGGGTACTCGTACCCGTACCCGGCCGGGTACGGGTAGCCGGGTATCGGGTAGGGTACGGGTATCGGGTACCCGGTTGCGACCTCTGCGGCTCAGCTACTCTTGACAGCTCAGCTACTCTGACATCATAACCCCGCTCTCCCGCACAGCTCTGTCATCACGCTGGGGCTGTCTCACGCGTTACCCAGCTGTTGTGGTTGTTCTCGTGCATCAACAAGCATTGATGAGTGTGTGGCACATTAGGAATGGGCCACTCTTCTATTTACTTCCAGTGCAGCAATGGAGTAAAGTGTGGTTTTGTGAGGGTCCTCATTTGCTGTGCAGTACATCAATGCGCGTGTGGACACCAGCATGCAATGACTGAGTTGGGCCTGTGGGTGGCTGGTAGGGTCATTGACTAACCTGACCTGTACACCAGCCACGTGGTTAATGGCGACTCGGTCGAGGATTGCTGTGTGTGACACACGTGCTGTTGCATTGTACAGCAAAAGGACCCAAACGTTGTTCTTGATAGCTATAGAAATGTTCTCATCTTTAAGCTTGGCTTTGAATTGCTAGTTTGTGATATGTTCAATAGGAGGGGGTTTAGCACTGAACACTGTAAATGATGAGTACTGGTGTAGTGACGTCATAGATGTCACCAGGCTGTAAGGACAGTACCGGCCCTAGCGGGCAAGGTGTGTGCCGACCGGAAGGGAAGGTCGGGTAAGGCCATGACAGTCGAGTTGACCCGGGTGGACACATGACCAGTTAAGGCAACAGAGGGACCCCCGAGGAGAGGGCTGTGAGGGTCACGTGATGGAGCCGAGGTTCTTCGTGAAGGTTCTGGAAGGGAGGCGCGGCCAGGAGTTGAGCTGGCCACGCCGGAGAGAATATAATCCGAATCCCGAGAGGGCTCTTGGCTGTCCATCCCGGGCAAGAAAACCTTTCTCTACATTCTACGGTTCGCGAGTCTTCAAGCACGTGGTCCGGGCAGTATGCTGTTAGCCCCGGCTCGCGTTAGCAGTTGTTACATAGTTAGCCAGGGTGATCACCACCCTGGGTCGTTGTGTCAAGTTGTCCTGTTGTGTTCAAGAATAAAATACGCTGCCTCCGAGTTGAAGAGTACGTCTCAGTTGAACCCACTACACTGGTAATTATCTAACCCTAGTAATGTTTATTCTACAACCATGCACCCAGAGTACGAATACTTGCAATGCTATTAATAGAACACATGTATAGTAGTAAGTTGTACAATGGTGACAAGTACAGTACATATACAGTTCATATATGGTACAGATAATGGGTGTAAGATACCAATATAAGTGGATGGTATATATATGTAGGACTTGAGAAACACGCGTCACGCGTTGGATTGTGATACGGGCACGCGGCGGATAGTGAGGGCAAACGGGGACACAGGGAGCGGGCGCCATACTGTTGTTATTGTACCGATTAAGGTGGTAAGGTAATTAAGGGGGGCCTGCAGGTGTGCGGGGGTAATGAGGACGCAGGCCGGTGATTGGACGAGAGGGATGGGTGTCGGGAATTGGAGCCTCGATGTCTACAATAACAACACCACGTGAGGCTGGGGGATGGGGGCGAGTGGAGAAGCGGGGGATGATCTAATTGATTAAGGGAAATTGGTTCGGAGATAAAGGCAAAGAGCGTGGGGAGAAACGGGAGTTGGTTGGTGCCTGGGACAAGAGACGGATAGAGGAAGAGACGGAGCAGCAGACAAGAGAGTATAGTATAAGGTAGCAGTGGACAGAGGGAGATAGTGTACGGTAGCAGTGGAAAAAGAGAAGACAGAGTATGGTAGCAGCGGATAGAGAGAATACAGTATAGGATAGCAGCGGAGTAACGGACCGTGGTGGAGAAGCTACGACGGAGTGAGACGGCAGAGAGAACAAAGAGCGGCCGAGCTGGAGAGAGAGCAGAGAGGAGCGTCGCTGGAGGAGAGGAGCAGAAGGAGAGCGAGCGAAGCCAGCGGAGCGAACGAATGGAGGGACATTGAGTGATGTTGATGGGGAGTTGTGCGTTGGAGAGAACGGAGGGACATTGAGTGATGTTGATGGGGAGTTGTGCGTTGAAGAGAACGGAGGGACATTGTGTGATGTTGATGGGGAGTTGTGCATTGAAGAGAACGGAGGGACATTGAGTGATGTTGATGGGGAGTTGTGCGTTGAAGAGAACGGAGGGACATTGTGTGATGTTGATGGGGAGTTGTGCATTGAAGAGAACGGAGGGACATTGAGTGATGTTGATGGGGAGTTGTGCGTTGGAGAGAACGGAGGGACATTGAGTGATGTTGATGGGGAGTTGTGCGTTGGAGAGAACGGAGGGACATTGAGTGATGTTGATGGGGAGTTGTGCGTTGGAGAGAACGGAGGGACATTGTGTGATGTTGATGGGGAGTTGTGCATTGAAGAGAACGGAGGGACATTGTGTGATGTTGATGGGGAGTTGTGCATTGAAGAGAACAGAGGGACATTGAGTGATGTTGATGGGGAGTTGTGCGTTGGAGAGAACGGAGGGACATTGTGTGATGTTGATGGGGAGTTGTGCATTGAAGAGAACGGAGGGACATTGAGTGATGTTGATGGGGAGTTGTGCATTGAAGAGAACGGAGGGACATTGTGTGATGTTGATGGGGAGTTGTGCATTGAAGAGCACGGAGGGACATTGTGTGATGTTGATGGGGAGTTGTGCATTGAAGAGCACGGAGGGACATTGTGTGATGTTGATGGGGAGTTGTGCATTGAAGAGAACGGAGGGACATTGTGTGATGTTGATGGGGAGTTGTGCATTGAAGAGCACGGAGGGACATTGTGTGATGTTGATGGGGAGTTGTGCATTGAAGAGAACGGAGGGACATTGAGTGACGTTGATGGGGAGTTGTGCGTTGGAGAGAACGGAGGGACATTGTGTGATGTTGATGGGGAGTTGTGCATTGAAGAGAACGGAGGGACATTGTGTGATGTTGATGGGGAGTTGTGCGTTGGAGAGAACGGAGGGACATTGTGTGATGTTGATGGGGAGTTGTGCATTGAAGAGAACGGAGGGACATTGTGTGATGCCGACGGAGGAGATGTGAACTATACGCGTTAATAAAGAACCGAGGAAAAACAAAAGTTGTCGCGTCAATACGAGTCCTACATATATATACATACAGCTTAGGTTGAAATAAATATTAGACTAGTAAAGTGTAAAGGTTATGATTAAAGACAAAAATAGTTTATCAGTAGTGTAATTGGGTTTAAGGGAAACTGTTATTGGGTAACCTGACGTGGACATCAACTACGTGGTTAATGGCGACTCTGTTGAGAATTTCTGTGTGTGACACACGTGCTGTTGCATTTTACAGATTATCACAACAAATGTGTTTGCCCTCGATTTGGAGCATCTGCCCACGTCCTTCATTTCGAGTGTGCAACAAGTGGAGGCCATCCAACGGTCTGAAGCAAAATGCCGACAAGAAGACCACGCTCACCTGGCTGGGTTCTAGACACGGGTCAGACGTTTTCTCATCATCAATATTGTGACCCAACGATCCGTCAATACTAGTTTTCTCCAGTGAAGGGGGTGGACGAGGAGAGAGACAGAGAGAAGCGGAAGCGTGGGTTGAGCACAAGGAGGAGAAGGAACAGATAGAGAAAGACAGACAGCTCCGAACTCTTTGTGGTTGACATGTCGGGTGTCGGACTGTCTTCACGGCGGAGGGTGCCCTGTGGTTTACAAGTGCTGCCACGAACCACGATGTTATAAAGGGGACACACAAACAACAGAGCAGCAACACTGTCGTAACTTCGGTGTTAATGAGTTATACTGCCCCCAGTAAATGAACACATGGATGATGCGTCAAACCCTGCCACTGGGGTTCATAAAATATCACAGCAATGTTTTGGCAAGTCTGTGGACATGCGTTACGGTGTGATGCGCTTAGATGTCGTCTGCAGAATCGTGGATTTTGATGCGTGAAAGGTCGGGAATGTTCGCCGGTTAATTGCTGCGCTCATCGGATTCACGCAGGATAAAATACCGCGAAGACTGCCACTGCTGACACACCTCCTGCATCGGTGTCACTTCTATAGGAGGGGTTTAATATAGAGAGATCTAGTGTGGAGAGGTCTAGTGTGGAGACGTCTAGTGTAGAGACATCGAGTGTAAAGGTCTAGTGTGGAGACGTCTAGTGTGGAGACGTCTAGTGTGGAGACATCTAGTGTGGAGAGGTCTAGTGTAGAGACATCTAGTGTGGAGAGGTCTAGTGTGGAGACGTCTAGTGTAGAGACATCTAGTGTGGAGACGTCTAGTGTAGAGACATCTAGTGTGGAGACGTCTAGTGTAGAGACATCTAGTGTGGAGACGTCTAGTGTAGAGACATCTAGTGTGGAGACGTCTAGTGTAGAGACATCTAGTGTGGAGACGTCTAGTGTGGAGACATCTAGTGTGGAGACGTCTAGTGTAGAGACATCTAGTGTGGAGACGTCTAGTGTAGAGACATCTAGTGTGGAGACGTCTAGTGTAGAGACATCTAGTGTGGAGACGTCTAGTGTAGAGACATCTAGTGTGGAGACGTCTAGTGTAGAGACATCTAGTGTGGAGACGTCTAGTGTAGAGACGTCTAGTGTAGAGACATCTAGTGTGGAGACGTCTAGTGTGGAGACGTCTAGTGTAGAGACATCTAGTGTGGAGACGTCTAGTGTAGAGACATCTAGTGTGGAGACGTCTAGTGTAGAGACATCTAGTGTGGAGACGTCTAGTGTAGAGACATCTAGTGTGGAGACGTCTAGTGTAGAGACGTCTAGTGTGGAGACGTCTAGTGTGGAGACGTCTAGTGTGGAGACGTCTAGTGTAGAGACATCTAGTGTGGAGACGTCTAGTGTAGAGACATCTAGTGTGGAGACATCTAGTGTGGAGACGTCTAGTGTAGAGACATCTAGTGTGGAGACGTCTAGTGTAGAGACATCTAGTGTGGAGACGTCTAGTGTAGAGACATCTAGTGTGGAGACGTCTAGTGTAGAGACATCTAGTGTGGAGACGTCTAGTGTAGAGACATCTAGTGTGGAGACGTCTAGTGTAGAGACATCTAGTGTGGAGACGTCTAGTGTAGAGACATCTAGTGTGGAGACGTCTAGTGTAGAGGTTTAGTGTGGAGAGGTCTAAAGTGTAGAGGGTCACCAGCAGCATGCGTTTCACGGCGAGGGTGCGTGGTGAGTGGTTGGCCGTCCCGGGCCGCGCCTCGGACTCGGTCTACTCGCTGGGGCTGGAGGCGCTCAAGCGGCACGTGAAGAACAAGCCGGACCACGGCGGCCTGGGGGCCCTGGCAGAGGTTCGCTTCACCGTGAGGAGGTGCCAGGGCCTCGGACTCCTGGACCAAGACGACCTGCTGGAGGACGTGCTGCAGGACAACGACTTCGTGGAGCTGGGTGAGGATGGACGCGGAGGAGGAGGGGGGCAGATGGAGATCGAGGCGAGCAGGGCTGAGATGGAAGGGAGGGGAGATGTGAGCGTGGAAGGAAGGATTAGGGGATGGGAGCTGATGAAGTGGAGAGGGATGTTAAGTGCTGACGAGGAGAGGGCCTGTTTGGGCGAGGTGAGAGTGAGGATGAGGTGAGGGTTTGAAAGAGGGAGATGAGTGGACGAGGTGTAGATTTGGATGAGTTGAGGGTCGAGATGAGGTGAGGGTGTAACTGAGGTGAGGTGTCTGGATGAGGTGAGCGAGAGCCATAGATGGCCGATGATGATGTTTACCTCCCAATGTTGCAGTGCTGGAGGGGGAGGCCATGTCGGACACGTTCTCGCGATTGGAGGATGAGAGGCTGCAGCCCTGGTGAGATAACGTGTTCATTGAGAATACTCACAGTAAGCAGTGCATCACTGCGTGGTATAGAGAACGACCCCCATGGTTTTAACCACGGAATTGTTGAGATCCCTTCAAGTGACCTCTTTTAGTTGCACACTCAGGTGCACACTTTCCCAATGTCCCAGTGTTGATTTGAGAGAGATTCTGCGTGGCAATCAAACTCAATAATGCAAATTTAGTAAAATTAAGTGACAAACCAAATACAATTAACGTGATGGGATTTTTTGTGTCTGCAGTTATTGCTGACAGGTCTGAGCCATCAACGCTACCAAAGAGCCTGGTTTAATTCTGGGGATTTCACATGGATACATTAAACTTGGGATGGGTGAATAGAACTTGGGATGGGTGAATGTAACTTGTCAACGCAATGTCTTGTTGCAGGAACATCACTTACAAGGAGCCAGAAGAGGTGACGTCACACACACTCACCTTCTGACACTCAACCCACACTGTAGGAGGATAGGGCCAAGTATGTGGGTGTGCGTTGGCTTTGTGCATGTGTGTAAAGTATGTCTATATATGTTCTATATAATGTGTGTGATGCGTATTTGGCAACTGCTTGATGAAGCGTCATACCCAATTCTTAAATGCGTATTAATTGCGTAAACAGAACGTGCCAATTCGTCACTAGTACAGCACACCGGTGTTTGGAGAGCAAAGCCACAACATTTACAATCTGAGTACGACGTTTTGCCAGTAATTACAACTAGCATCATCAGGCGGACAGCACCCAGATTTGTTGAGAAATCCTCCTGTTTCGTTCCTTAAATAGAGGGGTTGATGTGATGGCGTCACTTGTGAGCCCCCTCCCACCCCCATGAATGGTTTCTCACCTCTGGAGTGCTTCCCACCTCCTATTTTTATCTCTGCTGAGACGCTTATTACGTTCTGGTCGCATTATGAATACAAGTTGTCGTTGTGTATATCCGCGTGTGTGCGTGTGTGTGTCCTCGCTGTGCAGTTTCTGAGCTTGGATGGCAACAGTTTGAGCACTCGGGAGCTGCTGCGTCTCGGCAAAAGCCACTTCAAGATCAAGGTGAGGCCCACAGGACAGGTCACCAGCTCATTGGGTTGCAGGCCAATGAGTCAGCAGGTCACAAGGACACGGGCAGACACCGTGAGGTTCACCTTGCTCCACTGCATCGTGGGGCATCGCTCCACCTCCATCGTGGAGCCCTGCTCCATCGTGGGGCTTGCCTCACCCAGCTCCACCGTGGGGCACCGCTCCACCGTGGGGCACCGCTCCACTGTGAGGCTTCCCTCCGCCGTGGGGCCACTCATGCTGCACCTGTGTCTCCTCAGCTCACGGAGGAGGCCCAGGTCAGGATCAGGAAATCGCGCGAGCTGCTGGAGACCATCATCCAGGAGAACAAAGGTCAGCCCAAGGTCACACCAAAGGTCACACCAAAGGTCACGCTGAACACGGTCGTGCCGCAGTTTGTCAAGGTTACACTGAGCACGTTTAAAGTGTCACAGTGTCACACCTGCACTGAACACGTGTGAAGTGTCACCGTGTCACACCTGCACCCGTGTGTGCGCCACAGTGGTTTACGGGATCACGACGGGATTTGGCAAGTTCGCCCGCACGGTCATCCCAAGCAACAAGCTCAAGTGAGCAAGCATCACGCAGCATCACACCACTACTACCACACAGAAGCACACCACTACAACCACACAGCACCACACCACCACATAGCACCACCATCACCACACAGCACCACACCACACAGCACCACACCACTACTACCACACAACATCACCCCACTACTACCACACAGAAGCACACACCACGCACAGCGTCACCCATCATCGCAACACAAATACAGCACGCCACAGCACAGAAGCACACCCTGCCGACCCCACGTGCTGATGTCGTTCATCTGCCTTTGCAGGGAGCTGCAGGAAAACGTCATCCGCTCCTCTGCTGCGGGTAAGGAGCCGGGGTCGTCTGCCCGATGTAGGGCACCGACTTGGCAGCACACACACACACACGTGCGTGGGATCAGCCACACGTGAACTGGGCGCGTGACGCCGCGTGTCTGTCGCGGTGCGGTGGTGCAGGCGTGGGGAAGCCCCTCCTGCCGGAGCGGACCCGCATGCTGCTCGCACTGCGCATCAACGTCCTGGCCAAGGGCTACAGCGGCATCTCCCCAGAATCCATCAGCCGCATGATCAGCGCATTCAACGGTGAGGCCGTGCCCCGAGCTGTCTCCAGCATCGCGACCTTCAGCATCGACATCTCCAGCATCACGATCTCTAGGATCACGATCTCCAGTGTCACCATCTCCAGCATCAACATCTCAGCATCACGATCTCTAGAATCACGATCTCTAGAATCATCATCTCTATAATCGTGATCTAGAATCGCGATCTCCAGCGTCACCATCTCAAGCATCAACATCTCAGCATCACGATCTCTAGAATCACGATCTCCAGCATCAACATCTCAGCATCACAATCTCTTGAATCACGATCTCTAAAATCTTGATCTCCAGAATCACGATCTCTAGCATCAACATCTCAACATCACGATCTCTTGAATCACGATCTCCAGCATCAACATCTCCAGCACCACAATCTCTAGAATCACGATCTCTAGCACCACGATCTCCCGCGTCACAATCTCTATAAATCACGATCTCCAGCATCAACATCTCCAGCACCACGATCTCTAGAATCACGATCTCTAGCACCACGATCTCCCGCGTCACAATCTCTATAAATCACGATCTCCAGCATCAACATCTCCAGAATCACGATCTCTAGATTCACGATCTCCAGTATCACGGCCTCGAGCGTCACATCTTTCACAGACGAGCCGAGAGTGTCAGCACCTCGCGTCACGAGTGTGTGCGTGCGTGTGCGCGTGCAGCGTCGTGTCTGCCCTACGTGCCGGAGAAGGGCACGGTGGGGGCGAGCGGGGACCTGGCCCCCCTGGCGCACCTGGCGCTCGGCCTCATGGGGGAGGGGAAGATGTGGTCGCCCAAGAGCAGTTGGGCGGATGCGAAATACGTACGGCACGCGAGAACACGCACATGCACACGCACGCGCACACACACGCATGCACACGCACGCACACGCGCGCATACACCAGTCTCAACGACAATGTGTATATTAATAGAACATGGTTTTTTTCACGGTCACCACAAGTGGATGTGGTTGTTTCCTTGCACAAAAAGGTATCCCATGATATAGCTGCTGCTTACCGCGGGCTATAAGTGCTCCGATGCGTGCATTGTCCTTGTGCTGTTCGCCTTTTGGCGTAGTTCTCTGGGAGACGAGGCCCTAAAGAAGGCTGCTGCTGTCTGTGGTGTAGGCCAATCAGTTTCAAAGACAATGCATCATCATATTATCAGATCATGTTTGTTTGCATGTTCACCACAAGTACCATGTGTGGTTAATCCTTGTGTAATGACATGATGACACCTACTGGCTGGGAAAGGGAAGCACGGGTACAGGCACGGTCAAGACGACATCCAATCGGAGAGGCAGGGGTATCTGGGGCGAAGGTAGTTGGTGGGGTTTGCCGAGATGCTCCGGGAACCTGCTCAGAGGTTCCACGAGAGGGCATGGCCGGAGGCGGGGCCTAGCCACGCCTGGGGGGATATCAGGGGGAGCGGACCCGGGGCTCGGGGCTCATGTGTGGGGTCCTGGGTCCTGGCTGCGTCGCTGCTCGCCGACATCTCTCTCCGTCGTCCGGCCACGTGGAAGATCTCCTGCGTGGTTTCCGTCGCCGTCATTGTCACGCCGCCAGCCAGCGGCGTAGCCGAGTGAGGGCGGTGGGACCACGCCGAGTGATCGACCGTGTGTGTAGCCAGTAGAGACATCTCAACACAACTGCCGTTATATTGCCGGAAAGGGTAAAACCACCTATTATTTTTCATACTTTTGTAATGTGAGGTTATATCCGGGTCGCTGACGGATCACAACTCGTCACGATGATTGGCTCTGCCGGTCCTGGTCCATAGCCAATGGGGGGAAGCCTAGGGGTGTGGCCCTGACGTAATGGAAAGGTGACAGCTGTTTGTAGAGGATTGGTTCTGCTGGCTTTAGCCACAGCCAATGGGGAGACGAGTCAGGGGCGTGGTCCCGGGAGCCTACGGTGGAGTCTGGAAGATTCCATAGAGGCTAACCAGGATTGGTGGAAATGTACCACGTGACCCGGGTATTAAATAGGGGTGGAGACGAACAACACGTGGTCAGAACTGGAACGAACGAAGGGGAGAGGCCACGCGAGAGCAGGGTCCAGGCTGCCACGTGGCTGCGCACGTCTCTCTCTCTCTCTCTATCCCTCTCACGCTGTCTGTCAGCAGCGTGAAGGAAGTGCTGTAATGAAAGACAAATAAAGACCGGATTCCAGAAGTCGCTTCAACGACCTTTATTACACTTTCATACTGGCAACAACAAAAATAGGTTCCATGACGTTATATTTACACACGCCTAGTCGTTGACCTGAAGATGGCTTAAGTCTTTGGTTCTTTCGGTAAAGTCACGTATAAAGATAAAATAATAAATTAAATAATAGCATACTACGACGTTTCGATGTGCGTACGTGCAGGTTTGTTGTGCATCAACACGCGTGCCGCGCGTCACGCAATGCAACCTTCTTCATCTACTCGCCGTGAAAATTGTAAAAAGGAAGGCGCAGCAACTGACGATGGCGTCTCTTTCAGGTGCTGCGCGCCCACGGACTGTCTCCTTTGTCGATTCAACCAAAGGAGGTAGAGCAATGCCATCACGACAGCGGCCTTTCTGCCTGACACTCTTGTATAACA
Organism: Lampetra fluviatilis; assembly: GCF_964198595.1. Classification (NCBI taxonomy): domain Eukaryota; kingdom Metazoa; phylum Chordata; class Hyperoartia; order Petromyzontiformes; family Petromyzontidae; genus Lampetra; species Lampetra fluviatilis. Next base: position 3,892,491 of record NC_136318.1, on the reverse strand, counting down.
AGGCAGCAACACGGGATGGCTTGTCACATCCCCCCCCCCCTCAGCAAATTCACTTTCATGTGTCTCTATGCGTGTTGTGGGGAGCGGTAGCGCAGTGGTTAGCGCAGTGCACTACGAATCCGGTGACCCGAGTTCGCTTCCTGCTCACGGCCAGCACAAGTAATGATGATCTAAACCGGCCCAGGGATTCCCCTAGGTCGACTCAGCCTGAAATAAGTGCCTGATCTGTGTGTGTGTGTGATACGCACACTTGCAGTACTTACCCCGGCAGTCTGTTCAGGCTGTTCAGGGGATCTTTGGACTTGTGATGGTGTGTTTGGACGTGAGTCATGGCAGTATTAAGCGTGGTACTAACCACTCGTAGATTCTCACGGAAATGTACGCAGTCCCTTTACATGAATCCTGTGGGGAACTGGAAATGTGCCAAATCTTGGCCTGCGTAATTTATAGAATCTCGAAAGCCTTTTGGTACTCGGAGCCCAGGTCTCCGTTGACCGACCTCCACGAAACATTTATTTCGCAGAAATGAACACACAAGAGTCTGTTTTTATTGCACGAGATTTGCTTTCCCCGGGTCACTGAGCGAAGTTCCGCCATCCTCTGACTTGCCCCCCCCACCTTTTCCCTCCTCTTCAGGGCCTGGCCCTGATCAACGGGACCCAGATGATCACGGCGCTGGGGGCGGAGGCCGTGGAGCGGGCGGCCTCCATCGCCCGGCAGGCGGACGTGATCGCGGCGCTCACCCTGGAGGTGCTCAAGGGCACCACCAACGCGTTCGACAGCGGTGAGCTCCGTGGGAGGACGTGGCCGTGGTTTGCCGCGGCCACCTCCCAGGTGAACACGGGGCGCCATCTCCATTGCCGGTGGTAATTTGAAACGAAAACTGTTTTTTTATTTGGCTAGGTAAGGCCCACTGAGCTATATACAGCTCTTCTTCATAAGCGGCCTTATTGAGCTATCACAAATGCTAGCTCAACTTAGCGGTCTATCATGTGGACATTTATATCAGCCAAATATTCTTGGTGCAAATTTCTAAATTTGGAGGGGAAAACTGGAGGACCCGGAGAAAAATCCACGCGACCACGGCGAGAGAGACACGCAAACTCCAAATATACAACAGCAGGCATTGGGGTCAGGATCGAACCCACGTCCTCCTGTTTCCCTGGCGAGGGGGTTAACACCTCGCCACCGCAGCCAGATGATGGAGAGGCTGCCACTGTTTCTGCGAAGAGTGGCGAAAGCGATCGGTCGTCCACTCAGCCTCGCGCCAATCTCGCGTAGCGCACGGACGTCGGGCCGACTGTGGCCGGCGAGCGTAACGCGTGCCCTCTCCGGCAGACATCCATGAGCTGCGTCCTCACCCGGGGCAGAAGGAGGTGGCTTTCCGCTCCCTGCTCAACTCGGACCACCACCCGTCCCAGATCGCCGGTCTCCACACGCCCCACCAACCCACACCCTGCTCCACCACTACCACCACCACACCAACTCAATACCCCACATGCCTCCAATCCCTGCACCGCAAACGCTTTCTCACCGTCTCATCCGTGGCCGCCGCACTCAAATCAGCGGAAGTTTGAGTCACGCGGCCCAAACCCCTGCGGGTGATCTGAGTAACGCGTGGATTGTGCCTTCCCACAGAGAGCCACAGGTTCTGTGACCGGGTCCAGGACGCGTACACGCTGCGCTGCTGCCCGCAGGTGCCCAGCGCTTGCCTCCATGCCTGTGTCCGCACACTCGATCACGTGTGTTTGCTTAGCGAGTGCGTGAGACGCGTGTGTGTCTGTCTCTGTGCGAGTGAGACACGTGTCCGTCTCTCCTTGTCAGAGCCACACCTGGTTGTGGCCGGGTGCAGGATGCAGTGACTTGTGAATGACACTGCCCCCTTCTGCCCTGTGTCCCGTGTTGTTGTCCAGGTGCATGGCATCGTGAATGACACCATCAGCTTTGTGCAGAAAGTCATCCAGACGGAGATGAACAGCGCCACCGACAATCCCGTATCCACACACCTGCAGCTCGCAGACACCATCAGCTCACGCACCACAACAACAACCGCCATTCGCCCCGAACTGGCGGTGACATCACCACGACGCCTGTGCCAGGCCAGGTGCACTTTAAGGCCACGTGAAGTGTCGAACGCCCGCTGGCAGGATGTTACGAGACTATCCCAAGTCCCATGGGTTGACTGATTGAGATTAATCCAGGCCACCTAGTTTATCCCGAGCCTGCCCACCAACATGAAGGTGCTTCATGATTGTGAGCAGAAAGTCAGGGACTACGAAAGCACAAATAACAATCCAGAGCCCAGGCCTATTGATGGCATCATAGGCCTTGACCAGGTCAATAAAGCAGAGATGTATGTCCTGTGAGCAGATGGACAGAAAATGTGGCACCTGGGCAGGACCGCCCTTTCCTGAAACCACATTGGGGCTCTGCAAGCTTCTCCTCAGCGTGCCTGGCAAGGGGATGTTGAATATTTCCCAGGACGTTTCCCGGCACACTTAGGAGGAAGATGCCCCTGTGGTTGTTAGTCTGTGCAGCCCCCCTTCTTAAAGGGGCGATCACCAGGGCATCCTTCCCATCTTGCAGAACCCATCCAGTGGTACAGACTGTTATAATGATGTCATATCGGGCACTCTGCACACAAATGCCACCCTCCCTGAGCAGTTCGCTTGGGAGATCATCTCTGCCCACTGCTTTTCCCGGTCTCAGACCTGCTCAACAGATGTCACTTCAGCCAGCCACTCACAGCGGGTGACTACTTCCAATAATTGAGGCACATATATATACACACCAGCAACAGACACAAATACACCACCAACAACACCTATACACCAGTGACACACGCACACACATGCGCACACACACGCACACATCAGCCTCACGATCCTTGACAGCAGCGCGAGATGGTGTTTTACGAGCGAGGTGAGACCATCTCTGGGGGCAACTTCCACGGAGAATACCCTGCGAAGGTCAGTCACCTCCTCTCCTCTCACACGGCGGGGAGTTGACGGGCAACGTCTCTCTGCCCGCGTGTAGGTTGCATGAGCTTGAGCTCTCGTCAGCTCAATAAAACTGAAGCAATTATTTTTTGGTTCTCGTCACCTTTTGCTTGACTCTGGCCTTTCCCCGTGTGACGGTGCGGTGGGCCCGTTGCGCCAGGTGCTGGACTACTTGGCGATCGGAGTGCACGAGTTGGCGGCTATCAGCGAGCGGAGGATCGAGCGGCTGTGCAACCCGTCCCTGAGCGAGCTGCCCGCGTTCCTTGTCAACGAAGGAGGCCTCAACTCGGGCTTCATGGTCGCGCACTGCACCGCTGCCTCGCTCGGTACGCAGGGCCACGCGCCTCTCGCCCACCAACGCGGGGACGCAGATTAGGACGGGGGGGACGGGTCCGTGCGCGGCCCGCACGGACCCGGCGTGCGGAAGGTGCGTGCCGTGTGACCGCGGGGTACGGGATGTGTGGACGTGGTGTCTCCGGTCCCCGCAGTGTCGGAGAACAAGTGCCTGTGCCACCCTTCGTCCGTCGACTCCCTCTCCACCAGCGCGGCCACCGAGGATCACGTGTCCATGGGCGGCTGGGCGGCTGGGCGGCGCGCAAGGCCCTGCGTGTCATTGAGCACGTGGAGCAGGGTGTGAAGCACTGTGCAGCGTGCACACACACACCGTGTCCACACGCATAGTGTACACACACACACACCGTGTACACACGCATAGAGTGCACACACACACCGTGTACACACGCATAGTGTACACACACACACACCGTGTATACACACGCATAGTGCACACACACACTGTGTGCACACGCATAGTGTACACACACACACACCGTGTACACACACATAGTGTACCTACACACACACCGTGTACACACGCATAGTGCACACACACACCGTGTACACACGCGTAGTGTACACACACACACCGTGTATACACGTGTAATGCGAGCGTAAATGGGGTTGTTGCTGGGCTCTGGCCCAATCACATGGCCCGGGGTATTGGGGGGCGGAGCCTGGTCTGCGGGGCGTGTGGGAGGGGCCACCGTTCACCTCGGCTCCAATGGGAGGCGAGGTGAATGGGGGCGGAGCCAGCAGGGCAGTATGGGAAGGCCAGATCTAACGATCTGGAAGGGGAGGAGTCAGGGTCACGTGGGGTGGAGAGGATATAAGTGGGAGCCCGGAAGAGATCGGGGCAGTTGGGGAAGTTAAGAGGCTGAGCCACGTTGGGTGGTGAGAGGAGATCCGCGCCATCGGCCACGTGGCCAAAGGACCTCAGCACGCCGTCGGCCTGCGGTGTGAGGAGTGTGGGAGTGGAGGAGCTAACGGAGGAACGTGCGCGGCACGCGAGAGGAGACGCTGGTCCCTTATCAGGACCAGCGGGGTGTGAGGAAGAGTGGAGGAGCTGACGAGGGAGCGCGTGCGGGGCGCGCGCGAGACGACGCTGGTCTGCGGAGGAGACCAGCGGGGTGCGGAGAAAGAACCTAAATAAAAGACCAACGGAGACCAGCAGTGCCTGACGGAGTCTTTTATTACACACGCATAGTGTACACACACACTGTGTATACACACTGTGTAAACACACACACACACACCGTGTATACACGCATAGTGTACACACACACACACTGTATACACACATAGTGTACACACACACTGTGTATACACACATAGTGTACACACACACACTGTGTACACACACTGTGTAGACACACACACAGTGTCACGTCCCGCTCACGTAGCCATGTGCCACGTGTCTCTGCCAGTGTTGGCCATCGAGCTGCTGGCCGCGTGCCAGGGCATCGAGTTCCTGCGGCCTCTGCGCACGACCACCCCCCTGGAGAAAGTCTACGACCTGGTCCGCAGCAGCGTCAGGTACGAGAGAGGCCGCGCACGGCAGCGGCTGCGTGTCCCACCCCCACGCAAGCGCTGCGGTGTCGTCGCTGCCACGGTGGTTGTTGTTGTGCAGTGTGTGCGACTGGACGTGTGTGCGTGTGCGTTGCAGGCCCTGGATAAAGGACCGCTTCATGGCTCCGGACATAGAGGCCGTGCACCGGATGCTCGTGGAGGAGACGGTAGGAGCAGCGCATCAACAGAGGGGCTCTGTCAGGTCCTCTCGTCTTCCTTGAAGACGGCGCGCGCGCAAGGCGCTCACACGCTCCGGCGCGCGCCGTCTGTGTGCCCCTTGCAGGTGTGGCAGGTGGCCGAGCCGTACATCAACTGCTACCGGCTCAAGGACCTGCCCGAGTCGAGGCCGGATTCGCCGACAGCGTGCTCGCTCAGCTCGCCCTCTTTGCGCGCGCCGTGTGCCAGCATAATTTAAACTCGAGATCAAGACGAAGGCGTCATCCTGGCCAAAGCCATCAATGACATCACTGTATACCCTCTGCCGGCTGCTGCACAGTAGACTCAAAACCTCAAAAAACCACCCGAACAATATCTGCTGTTCGAGGCACTAGACTTATTCAGAGAGCCACAGCCTCGCAGAAACCCAGAATCCTCCGCCTTAGCAGAATCCGTATGTAACCATCTGGTCTTAGACCTTACCCTCGTCGCCGGACTCCTGAAGACCCTTCCAATACCCGTTTCAGTATTCGGCCCTCCCCTATCCTGCACACATCCCACCCAGAGCGGTCGTTTTTGCCAAGTTCTCTTCTGGACTTCTCCCGTCTCGCCACTTAATTCCCACCATCCGTTTCAGACATCTGAGCTCATATGCCCGCTGCTTAGGGTCCAGGGACCGGAGTGCTGAACCGTTTAACACAATTCTACGTAGGCCATGAATTTGTCCCATTTTCTGATTCCTTCCGGGATTCACGCGAGAACGCGAGGGAGGTCTGGACCGGGCTGAAATTCGCCTCCCAAAATAAATTTCATACCCCATGAAACGAAACCTAGCCGGCTAAAGTAATTCTAACTGGAGTAATAATTCCCGTGTTAATCCAGCAAAGCCTCACCGAGTCTCAAGACTTTTTTTGCAGGAAGGTCTTACTACATTGGGATCTTTGGCCAAACCCCATTCACGAGTGTTTGGCTTCATGTAGGAGTAAATCAGAGTCTCCTGGAGAAAACCCACGCATGCAAGCAGCTGACACAGCTCCATTCACAGATTAAATGCATAATAATATAGATGATATTGGTCGTGAAAGCCTAAGTGTTAAACCGATTAAATGCATTGTTGTACTGTACTACCATCTCCTGGGGCCCTCGATGCATCAGCCTACAACACCTGGTATTCCAAGACAGTCTCCCATACATACATTTACTAGCCAGGCTCAACTTTGCTTAGCTTAGAATAGCTGATGAGACTACATGTACACCGGTACACACCACTCACAGAACACACACGGCCACTCACCCTCTCCTCTCACAGCGCACAGCAGCACACATGCTCCGCTTCCACAGATATATGATTTTTGAGAACACAGTATATTATGTGAGATTATTTTTGATTGAAGCACGAACGTGTGTACGCTAATTTTCAAGCTGATTGACGTCCAATAAAGTCTGTGGAGCTCTCGGTGTCATTCCAGGTGTCATTCACAAAAGATGCCTCGTGCCATATCACGTCACATGACCGTGCGTTGTCACCTCGAATATCACGTGACGTTGTAACGTCACATTGGGCGGTGACACGTGGTCGAGCTGGTGGCGCTGTGACAGGATACAATGAATCCGCGACAGAATGAATGTTAAATGTTAATTTTTTAGGCCAATATACGGAGTCTTCGGGCGTGGCTTTGCCCGTATAAGGAATACTGGAACAGGAATCGACATTTTGAACAAGCCAATGCTCGATTAAACGGGAATCGACCAATTTTTAAGGATGCAAAAGCTTAATGATATTGTTTTTTCCGAGACCAAGGTACTCCGCAAACCTTCGGGCTACCATCAAAGATTTGTCCATGAAGCCATCCAGATATATAAACACAGTGGACACAATTTCAACCGAGGAGATGGGTACAAACTGAGCAATCATCGGTCGTCATCAGGTCGCCATCAGAATAGAGATGATCGATCGAAACGTCGTAGTTTTTTGTTTATGTTATTCTTATACTCTTTGGTTTTTTCGGTAAAGTCAGTCACGTAGATAGAAAATTAATAGATCACGACGTTTCAATCGCGACACAAGTGACCGTGTTCAGGTGAGAGAAAGCTACTGAAACAATGTCTTATATAGGCCTGAGATGGGTGCAGCTTCAGGGTAAGAGGGCGGTGCTAGAGATAGTCTCCCTGAGGCTGTGGAAGTGGCTATTGTATTGTGATACATTAACATGTCAATGCACGAGCTTCGTATGCCGCAGCATCGGTGACTGAGCGAGAAGGACATCCAGCCCGTCAATACAAAGACATGCAACCTACTAATGCAAGTACCTACGTGACTTTACCGAAAAAAACCTAAGAGTATGAATTCTTGCAGTCACGAAAGCTTCAAGTCACGAGAGACACCGTCACCTGGGATTTCACTCGAGACGGTCCACGTGACACTGCTGGCCCCCCACCCAACCCACTCCCTCCCCCCGACCCACCCACTCCCCCACACTCAACCCCCCCACCGAACCCACTCCCCCCCACCCACCCAACCCCCTCCCACCCACCCAACCCACTCCCTCCCCCCGACCCACCCACTCCCCCATACTCAAACCCCCCCACCGAACCCACTCCCCCCCACCCACCCAACCCCCTCCCACCCAACCCACTCCCTCCCCCCAACCCACTCCCTCCCCCCAACCCACCCACTCCCCCACACTCAACCCCCCCCACCCAACCCCCTCCCCAACCCCCTCCCACCAGAAGTTCTCCTCCACGGAAGTCGTCACCGCATCCCCCGCCCGCGCTCTTCCGGAAGTTGACGTCACCTCCCGGAAGTGGCGACGGCGAGGCGCGAGCAGCGCGAGCACCACGTGTCGGGGAGAGCCGCCGGGCGACACGCGGTTTCGAGTCTCGCCGACGACTCCCGAAGTAGCGGGCGGCGGGGGGGGGTGAGAGCCACGGATTACGCCTCGAAGCTTCTCTGCCGAGTGCTGCCCTTGATTACTCCGCGGTATAGACACGGCTCCCGAGCGCACTCACACTCGCCTGTGAGTGCCGTGCGGGTTTAGCGCGTTACTAGCAGCAGCGGCAGCCGACATCAGCGCTCGCCAGCACCACCCCCATACTCATCAGCACCAGCAAGCAAGCGGCCTCCCTCCACGCGTGAGCCATGCCCAAGGAGAAGCGCGCCCGTGACACGGGCCGAACTCTGGGCCTGGCCGACCAGATCGCGATGAGCCGCTCGGCGCCCCGGGCCCCGCGGGCCCCGCGGCCCGAGCGAGCGAGGCCCGAGGACGCGTTCGTCGACGACGCGCTGACGGCCAAGATCCTGCAGCAGGCGAGGGAGCAGCAGGAGGAGGAGGAAGAGGAGCAGCAGGGGGAGGAAGGGGAGACGGGGCAGGAGGGAGCGCGCGTGGGACGCCGCTCCTCCGCCAAGATCACGCGGCTCGGTGGGTGCACAGTCGGGGGCGAGTCGTGAGCCAGGCTCTCGCTTGATTATTACAAGTAATTATAATGTGTGTTGCCCTTTCTGGCAAGGACACGGGTGTTATTATAAGATGTTCAAGCACTAAATGCTGTACAGCTGTAGATCGAGTGCTGCATCAACCACACACAGTACGTGTGGCCAGACGTGCTCACAGACGCGCTCTGATAGCGCATGGCATTGTCTTTGACACGGATTGGCCTCTACACCAGAGGCGACAGCCTTCTCCATGGCCTCGTCTCACCAGTGTCGGACCAGAGTTTTTCAGTTTCATTCATTAGGCACAGCCCTGTGAGCCATTCGGCTCTTGAATCGGGTGCAACCGCATAAAACAAAAAATAAAAACTTGTTAATGTGACTTTGCGCTAACAGAAAAATCCAGGAAAAGCAGCAAAATCTTCCAGAAAAAAGCACCGCACACCAAACGCTGTGCAAACATCAGAGAACAACTGCAGCCCCTCGCTCGCTCAGCGCCTTGTAACTCGACTATCGCTAACCGCGGCTGCAGTTCACGTGACCGTGGCTCGATGATTCCTCCACCCATGTCCACCCGACTGACACACGCGTGTGTCAACTCTAGGGACTGTGAGTGTACTCCACGGGTACCATGGACTCCGTAGGCCCCCTGCGTGTCTACCCCGTAGGCCCTGTGTGTCTACCCCGTAGGCCCTGTGTGTCTACCCCGTAGGCCCCTGTGTGTGTACCCCGTATGCCCCTGTGTGTGTCTACCCCGTAGGCCCTGTGTGTCTACCCCGTAGGCCCTGTGTGTCTACCCCGTAGGCCTCTGTGTGTCTACCCCGTAGGCCCCTGTGTGTGTCTACCCCGTAGGCCCCTGTGTGTCTACCCCGTAGGCCCTGTGTGTGTCTACCCCGTAGGCCCTGTGTGTGTGTCTACTCAGTAGGCCCCTGTGTGTGTGTACCCCGTAGGCCCCTGTGTGTGTACCTCGTAGGCCCCTGTGTGTCTACCCCGTAGGCCCTGTGTGTGTCTACCCCGTAGGCCCTGTGTTTGTACCCCGTAGGCCCTGTGTGTGTACCCTGTAGGCCCTGTGTTTGTCTACCCCGTAGGCCCTGTGTTTGTACCCCGTAGGCCCTGTGTGTGTACCTCGTAGGCCCCTGTGTGTGTGTACTCCGTAGGCCGTGTGTGTACCCCGTAGGCCCTGTGTGTCTACACCCCGTAGGCTCCTGTGTGTGTCTACCCCGTAGGCCCTGTGTGTCTACCTCGTAGGCCCCTGTGTGTGTACCCCGTAGGCCCCTGTGTGTGCAATCTATGGGCCCTGCTCTTAACGTCAGTAGGAGTGCAGGCGCGGGCCGCTGTGCAGGCGCGGGCCGCTGTGCACGACCACTCGTGGCAAGAGCCCTGGGCCTCAGGCTGCACGTTTCCCCTTCCCCCCCCCGTTGGTGTTACAGGTGCGGCCGTGCGGGATGGGGGCTCTGGATCGTCGGACGACGAGGAGCAGGAGGAGGAGGCGGACGAGGAGTGGCCCTCGTTGTCCCAGAGCGCGGCCCTCGCGCGCGGCACAGGCGGGCACCCGTACGAGTGCGTGGAGGTGGACGCCGAAGATGAGCGCGCCATCGAGATGTTCATGAACAAGAACCCGCCAGCCAGGTAAGAGCCAGAGGCTCTGTCTGGAGGCCACACGGCGGTGTTGGGTGGACGGTGCCGCGCTGTGGTTCGTGCATGTGTACGTGGGGCGCCCTGTCTATTGCACGTGGCACATCTCTGGGTTTGTGCGCAAGGCAGTAGACGTTTGTGTGCCCGTATGTATGTATGTTGAACTTATTTCGCGCGCTGTGCGGAGCCGACCGTCCTAATCGGAGGTGCGGGGGAATTGGAGGTGCGGGGAACATGCGCCAAAGGTCGGTGTGTGTGTGTGTGAATTGATAGACCGCTCTACGGGCATCTCTCGACATACAGAATTGTTATGTTCTTGAAAAGTTGGCCGCAGAGCAAAATTCCGTCGTATGTCTAACCCTTATCCCATTGACTTAAATCATAGCATCGGAGATGCGTTCCTTCGGGGGAAATAAATACGGCCTTAAGAAATAATAATTATTAAAAACACACTTAATGCAGCAAACACTTTTATCGTGCATATTTAATGGGAAACTGAAAATTCTATATAATAATACTCAAGTCGAAAAATAAAATACAGTACAGCACTTACCAGAACACAAAGCCCCAGCGTGGAGAGTGTAGGAAACTAGTACAGTGTGAGTAACGCATCACGCACACCACCTTGAGTACCGTGAAATGCACAGATTAAAAAGTTCCATGAATGCGAATTTAACGTAACGCATAGCGAATTTAGATCAAGAAATTCTAAATATATGAGTTGCCGTGTAATGAGGCCGTAGTTTATTAGTGTGGATATGTTCGTGTGTGCGTGTGTGTGGGAATGTACACGCACGCGCGCGCACGCAAGCTTGCACATGCACGCGCATGTGGGCAGTGGCAGCGCTATGAACCCGGCGATCCGAGTTTGATTCCCTTTCTTGGCCAACACCAGTGACGATTATCTGAACCAATCCTGGGCCTCCCCTAGGTCGACTTGGCCTCAAATGAGTACCGGGTGCAGTGTTGAAACATTGCAACAGGTCAGATAAAGGCAGCCTGGTGTGGTGCTGGCCACTCACCCCCTTGTGTGCGGTACTGATGTTCACGAGTGCTCGCTAACAGTACTTGCCCCAACAGTCTGTTAACGCTATGCGGAAGGTCTTTGTGTGCCATGTGTTGGTGTGTATGCACGTTTGTGTGCGCGCGTACATGTTAACGCGCGTACATGTTAACGCGCGTGTCCGTCCGTGCGTCCGGGCAGGCAGACGCTGGCGGACATCATCATGGAGAAGATCACGGAGAAGCAGACGGAGGTGGCGTCGGCGCTGTCGGAGGCCACGGGGCGACCCATGCCGGCGCTGGACCCACGAGTGCTCGAAGTCTACAAAGGCGTGCGCGAGGTTAGAGAGACAGCGGGAGAGGAGCGGCCGAGGTCGCCAGCCTGTGCATCTTTCGATTTAAAGCTTTCGTGACTGCAGGGATTCATCTTCTTGGTTCTTTCGGTAAAGTCACGTAGAAGGGAAATAATAAAATAATAAAAATAAAATATAAAATAATTCTCACGACGTTTCGGCCACAACGCAAGCAGCCGTCCTCAGGTGAAGACCAGGTCTGTCGGGGAGACAGCGTCTGAATTTGCCTTTGCAGATCTCTCATTCAGACGCTGTCTCCCCGACAGACCTGTTCTTCACCTCAGGACGGCTGCTTGCGTTGTGGCCGAAACGTCGTGAGAATTATTTTATAATGTTTTATTTTTATTATTTTATTATTTCCCTTCTACGTGACTTTACCGAAAGAACCAAGAAGATGAAAGCCTGTGCATCCTGATGACCTATTGCAACCGTGACAACGGGTCATCAGGGCGCACTTGTATGCCATGTGCGAGTATTTGGCAGCGGTAAGAAGATGGAATTTAACAGTTCATCGATTGACATTGTTTCGATGGGAATACCTGCATCGAATCGCATGTTGAAGAATCAATCATTTACGAAACGTCCAAACTAGACGCGGATGTTTAGGCCATAAGAGGGAATGAGACTGGAGCCGACAGGGTCAATGGGACGTGAGAGAAGAGAGGTCACGGGAACTCGCGCCGCGCTCCTCCGCACGCCCGCTCTCAAGTGCGCGACAGTAACACGTCGGTGCAGCTTGCCACGTTTGTGACAGTCGTTTTGTTTCCAAATTTGCCTTTGCAGATCTTAACAAAATACAGAAGTGGGAAGCTTCCCAAGGCCTTCAAAATCATCCCGGCGCTCTCAAACTGGGAGCAGATTCTGTACGTCACGGAGCCCGAGAGTTGGTCGGCAGCGGCAGTCTACCAGGCCACCAGGTAGGGACTACCAGGGCTGGGAGTCACCTGGTAGAGACTACCAGGGCTGGGAGCTACTGGGTAGAGACTACCTGGGCTGGGAGCCACCTGGTAGAGACTACCATGGCTGGGAGTCACTGGGTAGAGACTACGAGGGCTGGGAGCCACCTGGTAGAGACTACCATGGCTGGGATTCACTGGGTAGAGACTACGAGGGCTGGGAGCCACCTGGTAGAGACTACCATGGCTGGGAGTCACTGGGTAGAGACTACGAGGGCTGGGAGCTACCTGGTAGAGACTACCATGGCTGGGAGTCACTGGGTAGAGACTACGAGGGCTGGGAGCCACCTGGTAGAGACTGCCAGGGCTGGCAGACACCTGGTTAGAGACTACGAGGGCTGGGATCCGTTTAGGAGAGGCTACCAAGGCTTGGATCCACCTGGGAGAGGCTACCAAGCTTGGGAGCCATTGGGTAAACGCTATAAGATGTTGGCTTCTGAAGCGCATGGTGTGTACAACAGAACGGAAGTAACGGTTTTAAAAGGAATTTGGTCGAGGCAACTTTTGTAACGGTAAAATCTGTTTAACCGAAATAGTTTTCAAGTTCTTCTGTAACGTGGTTATTTTTTTTTTATCTCGTTGCGAAGTTAACAATGGTTATTCTATAAATTGACTTTGCCCCTGCCATAAGAATGTGTTATTTCCCCCAGTGGCTCAGGGCTTTAAACGAACACGAGATGAGCACCATTGACACAGTGCTCACTTTAGCAGGGAGGGAGCAGCTCTGAAGGACGGAGTCGGTGGAGGTGTGGCTGGCTTGTGCAGGTGTTTGTTGTGACAGAGTGTGGGGGTTTGTGCCGCAGGATCTTCACGTCGAACTTGAAGGAGCGGATGGCACAGCGCTTCTTCAACCTCGTGCTGCTGCCGCGCGTGCGCGATGACATCGCCGAATACAAGCGCCTCAACTTCCACCTCTACATGGCGCTCAAGAAGGCCCTGTTCAAGCCTGGGGCCTGGTTCAAAGGTGAGGCGCTTGCACACGGCACTCGGCTGGTGCGGTGGCAACAACGCACGCGGCGAGCCGGTGTGGCGCAAGCACGGTGCTTGATTTGTCCGCTCCTCTCTCTCCCGTCGCTGCAGGGATTCTGCTCCCTCTGTGCGAGTCGGGCACCTGCACCCTCAGAGAGGCCATCATCGTGGGCAGCATCCTCTCCAAGTCCTCCATCCCCGTGCTGCACTCCAGGTGCCCACCCGCACCCTCTCACGCCTCATCGCCGCCGCCACCACCACCTCGGCAGACTACCCCATGACTTTCGATTTAAAGCTTTCGTGACTGCAGGGATTCATCTTCTTGGTTCTTTCGGTAAAGTCAAAAAGATGTACCCCATGACCATTGACGACTCTAAGTGGCGGTCATGCAAACTGCTGCGTCTCAAGCCAGCCACCGCTGTAACTCGGTTGATTTCCACACCGAGGCGCGGGGAATCAGAAAAGTGAGTCACGATTGTTCTAAGGGCTCTTTATACGTTTAAATTATTATTATTATTAAGAGCGCGGGAAGGGAGACAACCTCTCAAGCTCGGTGGTGCTGTATTGAGATGTTGTATACCCGTGGGAGGAAATCAGAATATAGTACTCGTGCGCCGTGCCAACATTCCTAGGTGCCCTCTAACAGCGACCTGCCCCACCAGCTTTTTTGTAGGCCGCTCGCCGAATCTGTGCCATCGTCTTTGCGCGTGTGCAGCGCCGCACTGCTGAAAATCGCCGAGATGGAGTACAGCGGCGCCAACAGCGTCTTCCTGCGCCTGTTCCTCGACAAGAAGTACGCGCTGCCGTACCGCGTGCTGGACGCCCTCGTGTGCCACTTCCTGCGCTTCCGCGCCGACCGGCGCACGCTGCCCGTGCTGTGGCACCAGGCTCTGCTGGTGCTGACGCAGCGCTACAAGGAGGACCTCTCCTCCGAGCAGAAGGAGGCGCTGCTGGAGCTCATCAAGGTGCACGGCCACCCCGCCGTGACGGGCGAGGTGCGGCGTGAGCTCCAGCATTCGGCCTCGAGGGACGTGGAGATGATGCAGCTGCCGCCCATGACAGATGGCACCGCAATGCTGGAGTGATGTGCGGGTGACAGTGATGGGGGGGGGGCAGTGACAGTGACAACATTGGCGGGGGGAGGGGGCTGACAGTGACTGGGGTGACGGTGATGCTGAGGCCACAGCAGAGGTCGCAAACGGGTTTTGATTCCTTACCCGTACCAGGCCGCACCAGGGTCGCAAACGGGTACCCGTACCCTACCCGTGTACCCTACCCGATACCCGACCGGGTACGGGTAGCCGGGTATCGTGTAGGGTACAGGTATCGAGTACCCGATTGCGACCTCTGGGCCACAGCGACACACAGGCAGCAGTTAGAGGGGGGCGGGAGACCTGCTGGTGACTATGGAGGGGGAAGCAGTGACACTCCACCTTCAAACGTATGCTTTTATTTGTTGTGTACAGATACTTGGAATTAAAACGTCATCTGAATCAGAACTTTACTTTTAACTTATTTCTGAATCTGCATTTTATTGAATGTATTTACCTGGTCTGTATCCAGTGGGCAATAATTACCAGAGCCTTTAAAGGTGTGCCACAGGGTCGTTTCGCCATCCCCTACAGAAGGCGATGAGTCCACACTTGTTTAGACGGCATTCTTCCAGCAAGCAGGACGCGTGCGCGAATCTCGTGTGTGGGATGTGTGAGGGTTCTGTGTTGATCAGTTCTGCAGCGCACAGCTATTCAACCTGGGCTTTAGGGGAATGGCAGAAGCAGTGCAGCCCACCTGGGAGTGAGTTTTTTTTTTCAGCAGCATTAGTTCAGCACAAGCAAGGGGAGGGGGGAGGGGGGGGGCCTGCTTGTCCTCTGCTTGACACCACAGCCACCACACAGATTGATCTGCGCAGCACCAAGTGTTGCATTGAACCAGCACCTGTATAGAACAGGGCCCTTGCCAATTAACATCTGGCAGTCCATCAGTGTTGGTTTGAGCGAGCCCGACTGCCGATGGGACGCTGACAGTCAAAACCCGCCACAGCGTTGCTCGTATTAAACCAATGCTGTTGAGAAGAAATGTGCTCCCAAGGAGGCCATGTGGCTGATGCGATTTGTAAGACACATTGTTGGCGAAGGAGGTGAAGAGTTGCCGAGTTAAATTCCACGAGTAACCCACGGCGACACTCGGGACCATTCTCGCCGTGCGGCAGTAATCAGTGCTGCTGCTAGTGGTGGTGTTGTTGCTGCTGCTGCTGCTGCTGCTAGAGTGGTGGTGGTGTTGCTGCGGGAGCTAGAGGGTGTTGCTGCCACAGCCACTGCCAGTGACCCTGTCCAGGAGCGTTGAGTCTGCTGGGTGGTGGGGAAGTATGACGCGCAGGTCCGCGTGCCGCTCTGCCTCCCGTGTGACGGTGTCGCGAGCCGTGCCGTTCCCTGCCCAGCATCGGCGAGCCACCTGCAGGGACCGCACAGGCGTCACACAAGCGTCGCACAAGCACGCACTGACAAGTCATCGCGAAGTCACACCGACACCAACCCATCGGGTTGGCACGTCATGGCGACGTCACACCAACCCATCGCACTGACACGTCGCACCGACGCAGCAGGTGGCGGTGGGGTGTCTGGAGCTGTGGGAGGTCACAGCACTGACCCCGTTCATCACGTCCCAGTGCAGCATGCGGGCAGCGCGCTGGGCCGCGTCGCTCGACCCGTCCAGCACCAGCCCAAAGCCACCATTGATGACCTCACCCCTGCAAGGACAAAAACCACCCCGCATGGCCCTTAGCAGACTGTTGGGGGGCAAGTGATGTTCGGATCAATCAAGAAGTCATCGCGACGCGTTCTCCCCCTCCGTTAGATCTCGGAGATGCGCGATGCCCTCCCAAGACCTGCACGAGGGACAGTCTCTCAACCATCTGCTCCGAGACTCGTGGACTCGCAAAGAGCCCCATAGGCCCGCTGCTGCCCTGACAGCATCTCACACCACGTGCCCCCCTCTGCTATTCTCGGAGCGAGTAAGTGGGAGTGGTGCGGGGGGGTTGTGCAGGAGGAGCGGGGGGGGGGGGTGCAGGGGAGCAGGAGGAGCAAGCGAGGGGGGGGAGCGGAGCGGCGGGCGTCGTACCATCCGACGCCGCCGCCATTGTGCAGCGCCACCCACGTGGCCCCGCGGAAAGCGTCGCCCACAAAGTTCTGCACGGCCATGTCTGAGGGTGAGAGGTCGATGGGAGGGGGGGAGAGGTAGGTATATCGGTGATCGAGTTGGCAAATGAGCGCGTGTTACCAGCGCGTGTTACGAGCGCGTGTTACGAGCGCGTGTTACGAGCGCGTGTTACCAGCGCGTGTTACGAGCGCGTGTTACCAGCGCGTGTTACGAGCGCGTGTTACCAGCGCGTGTTACCAGCGCGTGTTACCAGCGCGTGTTACGAGCGCGTGTTACGAGCGCGTGTTACGAGCGCGTGTTACGAGCGCGTGTTACGAGCGCGTGTTACGAGCGCGTGTTACGAGCGCGTGTTACGAGCGCATGTTACCAGCGCGTGTTACGAGCGCGTGTTACCAGCGCGTGTTACCAGCGCGTGTTACGAGCGCGTATTACGAGCGCGTGTTACGAGCGCGTGTTACGAGCGCGTGTTACGAGCGCGTGTTACCAGCGCGTGTTACGAGCGCGTGTTACGAGCGCGTGTTACCAGCGCGTGTTACCAGCGCGTGTTACGAGCGCGTGTTACGAGCGCGTGTTACGAGCGCGTGTTACCAGCGCGTGTTACGAGCGCGTGTTACGAGCGCGTGTTACGAGCGCATGTTACCAGCGCGTGTTACCAGCGCGTGTTACGAGCGCGTGTTACGAGCGCGTGTTACGAGCGCGTGTTACGAGCGCGTGTTACGAGCGCGTGTTACCAGCGCGTGTTACGAGCGCGTGTTACCAGCGCGTGTTACGAGCGCGTGTTACCAGCGCGTGTTACGAGCGCGTGTTACGAGCGCGTGTTACGAGCGCGAGCGAGAGGCGATGCCACCGCGAGCCCCTTGCCTGCGCAGAAGGCTGAGCCGTCGTAGACGTTGGACGTCTCGCGGAAGGGGCTGTCGGTGCCGCTCACGTCGTGATGGTCGCGGCTGATGACCACCGGGCCCTGCGGGAGTCGGAACGCAGCGCCGCGTCGTCACCGTTACACGCCGCGCTTGCCAACGCACGCTCGCCACCGCGAGCTGGCGACCCCGGCAGCAACACAAGGTTGTCTTCGAGCTGGGATGAAGTCGCTTCGACTCCGGACTATGGGAACCTGGTCGTCGGGCTCCGGACACGGTTCGCGGTTTCGGAGGTTGCGGTCAATCGGCGCGAATTCTCACCCGGAGCTTCCCGTCGGCGACCGCGCTGTTGAAGGCGTCGGCGAGGGCGGCGCGGCCAACCTGGTCGGAGTAGAGGATCCGCGCCTGCGAGCCAACGACCTGCGGCCACGGACGGCAACCCCGCGTCCACCGGTGACACCAACCCCGCGGCCACGGGGGTGGGACCGCCACCCACGCGCTTCGCTAACCCAGGAGAGCCTCGCCGAGTACCTCGAGCCAAATCCAGGAGGGTCCTCCCACACGTTAGCAGCAGGAGAGTCGAGTCGTTTGCGAAGCGATCTATTTTCAAATTCGGACCGTGACGCGGGGCGCACGATGGCCAACTCTTTCCGAATGGCGTCACGGGATCTGTAACGTCCACCACGAGTGAAGCAGACGGTGCCCAGCAGCACTGTTATCACGGTTGCTTCATACGCTGCCCACCAGCGCAAGGATTAACCAGGGCGGCCGCCGGACTTGAACCGCGAACCTCGGCAACGAGCAGCGAACGCCGCCGCCGCGTCCGCGCCGGCTCACCAGGTTGTGCTTGTGCGCTTCCTTGATCCAGCGGATGTTGTCGAGGTACTGTTGCCGGACGGACTCGGCGACTGCGGGGGGATCGTGGAGTCAAAGACAGAGGAGGTCACTGCAGAGCGGTGCCGGCGCGACCGGCGCCGTGTCCGTGCGCTCGGCAGAGGTCGCAAACGGGTTTTGATTCCTTACCCGTACCCGGCCGTACCCGTACCCTACCCGTACCGGGCCAGGTACGGGTAGGGATGAAGCCATGTTGCAGGCGTGGGTGGGTTGATTCTAGGAACTTGAATTGTGAGAAGAGACAAGCCGTTGGGAAATGAGCGACAAACGGTTACTCACCAGTGACTCACGGCCTACACGTACCCGTACCCGGCCGCACCAGGGTCGCAAACGGGTACCCGTACCCGGCCGGGTACGGGTAGCCGGGTATCGGGTAGGGTACGGGTATCGGGTACCCGATTGCGACCTCTGGCGCTCGGACAGCACGGGCAGGAGCGGCAAGATTCTCGTGCACATGGGGCTCGTCGAAATGACTCGGAAACGCCTCGCGCCTCGCGTCGCATCTCGGACGTGAGAGGGGGTGGCCCACGGTGGCAGCGGTTCCCCGTGTTCGTGCCTCGGCGCCGGCCTGCAAGCGGGCGCCAGTCTGCCAGGAGAGCGGCGGTGGTCGCTGCCTCGTGCGAACCCGATTGAGTCACCGGCGGGGCAACCGTTTTAGGATTTGGGAAATTTTTTACTGCGACGCCGGCGAGCACTGGCCGGCTCACGCCATCATTTAATGTTCAACGAGAAGCGGCGCTTAACAGGGACCACACCGGCAGCAACAAGCAGGGCAGCTGGGTTCCAACCGTGAACCCCCCGCCACACCTCTCTCCCTTCTCCCCGTGTCTCACCTGGGTGGCTGCGGTCGGCGACGATCTCCTGGAGCACGGCAGCTGCGATGGCGTCGGTGGCGAGGAGGTCGCGGGCGTCTCCGGACGTGCACACCCAGCGGAACGGCCCGAAGCCCATGGAGAAGATGTCCCTGGGCACGCGCGGTCGTGTTCCAGTTAAAACCGGCACGGACAATTTGGGAGACCGATGGCACTGGTGTACTTACAACCGTAGCTATGACGAAAATTGAAATCGGAGCCAAAAATAACGGCGGACAGACACCAGCAATGTTTAATTTGGCTCCGGCAAATCCAATGCGTTCGGAGTAAAAATGCAGCTGCGGAAATGGGAGCACGGATTGGAGGGCGATTGTCGCGCTGGTGCCACGAGCGGTGTCATCGCCGGCGCAGCGTCACCCCGCGGTCCAGGCTGACCGGGTCACGGCGGAACGGTCAGAGCAGCGTTGCCACCAAGTCCAGGAACTGGCTTCTGCGATGGATTTGTGCCGGGGGATCTGGTTCCGGCATTGTGTCGGTTACCGTGAGGACGTTATCGCGGTAACCTGCGCGGTGTGGGATGGGGCCGAGTGCCGACAGAGAGGAGGCGTGCCTGGGTGTGTGGCCCCCAGTGGCAGGCAGGAGGCCACCCCAGGGCAAGAGGAGGACTGCTGCGTGCCGACCGGACCCGCTGCCGGGAGCGGCGGTCTCACCCCATGATGTGCTGCACGTACGACGGGTACCGGAACTCGCTCTGGTCACCGGATCCGGCCTTCTCCACGTCGGCTCCTAGAGAAGACACGCACCACGTCGCACGCTCGGCATGGACACCACCAGCCATGCCGACCCATGTTGGCCTAGAGAGTTGGAGGAAGGGCGGGGAAGGAGTAGGAGGGAGGGAGCATTGGGGAGGGGAGGGGCAATACCTGCGCGTTTAGCCTCTAGGAGGAAGGCGTTTCCGTAGTCCCAGAAGAAGAGGCCTCGCTCTGCCAAGGCGTTGATGGCCGCCACGTGTCTCCGCAGGCTGCAGACGCACACAGACAAAGATCCCCGGGTGTAGCCTTAACAGACGGTGCTGTTAGCGAGCACCTACGAAGGCTGGCACGGCACACGAGGGCCATGGGTGGCCAGCACCAACGCCTTTTGTTGCCCCAGTTCTACCGTTCACACGTCGCACCGGGTACCCAATTAAGTTAGCGTAGGGAAGGCCCGGAACCGGTTCAGATATTCGTCACTGAAGTTGTTTTGTGAGTGGGAATCCAACTCCGTGTGCAGTGGCGCCGTGTGGTGGTGGTGGTGCGGTGCGGTGAGCGTGGTTGTGCCGTACGGTGTGTGTGGCGATGGTGCGGTGCGGTGAGCGTGGTTGTGCCGTACGGTGTGTGGCGACGGTGCGGTGAGCGTGGTTGTGCCGTACGGTGTGTGGCGATGGTGCGGTGAGCGTGGTTGTGCCGTACGGTGTGTGGCGATGGTGCGGTGAGCGTGGTTGTGTCGTATGGTGTGTGTGGCGATGGTGCGGCGCGGTGAGCGTGGTTGTGCCGTACGGTGTGTGGCGATGGTGCGGTGAGCGTGGTTGTGCCGTACGGTGTGTGGCGATGGTGCGGTGAGCGTGGTTGTGCCGTACGGTGTGTGTGGTGATGGTGCGGTGCGCGTGGTTGTGCCGTACGGTGTGTGTGGCGATAGTGCGGTGCGGTGAGCGTGGTTGTGCCGTACGGTGTGTGTGTGGCGATGGTGCGGTGCGGTGAGTGTGGTTGTGCCATACGGAGTGTGTGGCGATGGTGCGGCGCGCACCTCTCCTGCACGAGTGCGCGGAAGCGCGTGGGCTGGGCCTGCAGGAGGCCCAGCGCCTCGCCGTGCGCCAGCTGCACGGGCCAGTAGCCGCCCCCGTACGGGTTGTGGCACGAGGTCTGGTCCGAGCCGAGGTCCGCCAGCAGCTCCCCGCTCTGCTCCGCTTCCTGCACCAGCCGCTCCCTGGACCGAGAGCACATCTCACGACGTGCCACCCCGCACCACCACACCACCACCCCGCACCACCCCGCACCACGCCCTCACACCACCCCGCACCACGCCCTCACACCACCACGACGTGCCACCCCGCACCACCACACCACCACCCCGCACCACCCCGCACCACGCCCTCACACCACCCCGCACCACGCCCTCACACCACCACGACGTGCCACCCTGCGCCACCCCGCATCGTCCCACCCCACACCGCACCGTGCCACTGCACCAATGCGAGCGATATTTTTGGTTCTTTCGGTAAAGTCACGTAGAAGGGAAATAATAAAATAATATTAACAATAAAAATTCTCACGACGTTTCGACTGCAACACCATCATGTTTATTGTTTTATATTATATATTAATGTTATTATTTCCCTTCTACGTGACTTTACCGAAAGAACCACGAATATGAATCCCTGCAGTCACGAAAGCTTTAAATGAGAGTAATATTCAGCAGAATAAACTTTTCAACTCACCACAAGTCCACGATGTTTCCATGGTAACCGAGACTGAGGGGAACCTTCTTGGCACGTGCATCACTAAACACGCACAGACAAAGACAAAGACCCCCCATGTAGTCTTTAACAGACTGTTGGGGCAAGTGGGATTTTTGCACACAGCGTTGGTGTACGGTGATTTTTTTCTACAATATTTTGCTGTCTTTTCTTGGATTTTCTGTTTGCACTTGGTCACATATTCACTTTAAGATGTTTTTTGTTCATGTTTTTGTTTGTTGCGGTTGCACCCGATTCAAGAGCCGAATGGCTCACAGGGCTACACCTAATAAATGAACTTGAACTTGAGTAGCACCTATGAAGGCCGGCACGGCACACGAGAGGGTGTGTGGCCAGCACCACGCCCGGCCACCTTTGTCTCCCCAACGGCGACGTTTACACACCGCCCCAAGGTACTCATTTAAGGCCGAGTCGACCTAGGGGACGCCCAGGACCGGTTCACACATTCCCCGCTGCTATTGGCTATGAGCGGGAATCCAACTTTTGGTCCCCCAGGTTCGTAGCGCGGCACGCTAACCGCTGCACCACCACTCCCCACGCACTCGGGCGCGCTCACCGGATGCGCGTGATGCAGTGGTCCAGGTTGGTGGAGACCTCCATGAGCCAGCCCTGCTCGAACCGCTTCCTCAGGGCCACCTCATCCACCTGAGATGCACAAAGACAAAGATCCCCCGCGTAGCCTTTAACAGACTGCTGGGGCAAGTGCTGTCAGCGAGCACCTATGAAGGCCGGGGGTGACCAACGCCAGCCCCGGCCGCCCTTTGTCTCATCGCGCCGGGTACTCATTTGAGGTTGAGTCGACCTAGAGGAGGCCCAGGACCGGTTCAAACATTCTTCGGTGTTGTCGGTCGTGAGCTGGAATCGAACGGGGGTCGCCGGGTTTGTAGTGCAGTGCACCGACCGCTGCACCACCGCTCCCCACGAGCATGGCGGGCGAGCGTGGCGGGCGAGCCAGGTGAGGCTGAGGGGGCGGTGGGGCGAGCTCACCTCCGCGATGACCCCGATGCACCCGGCGATCACCGCGGCCTTGGCCTGCGCACCGCTCATGCCGCCCAGCCCCGAGGTGACGAACACGCGGCCCCGCAGGTCCTCCAGCCCCAGGTAGCGCCGCCCGGCGTTCAGCACCGTCAGCTGCGGCCACGGCAGCGCCACGGTTACTCAACGGCAGCAGCGGAGCGAGCGCGGTGCCGTGCGTGCCGTGCGTGCCGTGCGTGCCGTGCGTGCGTGCGTGCGTGCCGTGCGTGTCGTGCGCGGGGTACCAGGGTGCCGTGCACGATCCCCTGCGGGCCGATGTAGCAGTAGCTGCCGGCCGTCATCTGCCCGTACCTGGCGCAGACACCACCACCACAACATCAACAACTAACAGCAGCAGCAGCCACCTGGGTGCGAACGCTCACGGCAGCAGCGGTGGACCTCTGCTGGAGGGCAGCGGTGACGCTGGCGGCTTACAGCGCAGGCGGTGCCTGGGATTCGATCCGCCACCAAGATCACTGCTCTCCGTGTGGCTCTCAGCTGCGTGTGCCGTCTGGATGTTCTCCCCCCTGGTCTGGCTTCTCCGGTTTCCTCCCTCCCATAGCGAGACCCCACAAACACAGTGGAACTGCTGTTGGCTAAAAACATCCCAGCGCTAAACAACTCCCTGCACCATCACTCGATCGCGATGACCTCACAGCAGCGACAGCAGTGACAGCAGCATCGCCTGCTGCGAAGACTTGGCAGGACCCTCCTTGAAAGAGAGACTCGAGACTCGGCGAGGCTCTCCTCGGTGAACAGGAGTCATCATAATGATGTGACCGTGACTAATTATGGCATGCTAATTGATGACAAGGCACAAGTGGTGGTGGCGTTGACAGTCGCCCAGCTACAAATATGCCACGGGGGGTGGGGGGGGTGGTGTGCGTGGGTGGGGGGTCACTCACATGGTGACCCCGAGGGCGAACAGCTTCTCGTACTCTTCCCGGGAGGAGTAGTTGGGGATCACCTGGGGACACACGCACGGCACGACACGCAGACACAGATCCCCCCCCCAGTGTAGCCTCAACAGACTTTTGGGCGAGTGCTGTTTCAAGTTTCCTTTATTAGGTAGAGCCCTGTGAGCCATTCGGCTCTTGAATCGGGTGCAACCGCAACAAACAAAAAAAACATGAACAAGAAAACATCTTAAAGTGACTATGTGCAAACAGTAGCGAGCAGCGCCTATCAAGGCCGGGACGGCACACGAAGGGGTGGGTGGGGTCAGCCCCACGCCCGGCCGCACCCAGGTACTCATTTGAGGCTGAGTGGACGTAGGGGAGGCCCAGGACCGGTAATTGTGAGAGGGGTTGCGGTAGCATAGCGGTGTGCGCGCGATGGAACGGACTCGGTTCTAACGCGTCACTGCGCCAGCAATTGTGAGCCCCGTGTGTTGCGCTCTGTTACGGCCACTCATTGCTCGGCCCTTGCATGCCCTTGCCATCTTCAGCTAAAGCTAACGTGGTGCGATGTTAACTACCTCGCCTGGTAAACGGGAGTTCGTGGGTTCCCTCCCGACCCTGACGCTCGATGTATATTAGGAGTTTGCGTGTCTCTCTCCCCGTGGTCGCGTGGATTTTTCTCCGGGTCCTCCGGTTTTTCCCTCCGCATTTAGAAACACGCGTTTGAGAGTATTTGGCTGCTATCAATTTCCAACGTGGTGATAAGCCACTTCGTTGAGCTATCACTGCCCCTACAGTCTGTTCAGGCTATACGGGGGGGGGATCTTTGTTTTTGCTCACTAAATGTGATTGTTGGGGCGAGGGGGGGGTGCAAGGGGATTCAAGACGATGGTTTGCGCGCCACGGGGTCGACTGGAAGAGTCCCAGTGCACGGGTAGAACCGCACCGACACCCATTGTCTTGTGTTCATTGCGCGGCTTAGAGGAACGATTAGGGTGGCCAACACAGAAATAATTTACAGCCCAGATAGGTAAATTGAGTCAACAGGACTGAACCCTTGTCTGGGTGGAAGGGCGCGGTAAATGATGGAGACACGGGAGGATGAGAGAGGGTGGGGTGGAGAGAGACCGTGGCGGCAGGGTGCTGCAGGAGACGGCGTGGGGGTGTCAGGGACGTGGGACCCCCTTCTGATCGAGATTCCCCTTTAAGCGCCCATTTCCTATCACGTCTGGGAGTTCATCATCATCATCGGCGGCGGCGTTGATTGAAGCCAGTGGGAACTCAGCTGACGAGACACTGCGTTTGATTTAAAGGGTCCCAGAGACGTTTCGGCTGCACCCAATCATCGATGCGTCGCGGGGGGCAGTTGCACGGCGACTCTCACACCGGGGACAGATATTTCAGCTCGGCCATGAATACTGGATGAGGTTCGTTTATTGCCCCCCCCCGCGCGCGCCTCGCCCCTCCCCCCCGCGCGCGCGAGCCCCCCCCCCCGCGCGCACCTCACCCCCCCCCCCCGCGCGCGCACCCCCCCCCCACGCGCCTCACCCCCCCCCCCCCACGCGCCTCACCCCCCCCCCCCCCGCGCGCCTCACCCCCCCCCCCCCACGCGCCTCACCCCCCCCCCCCCGCGCGCCTCACCCCCCCCCCCCCACGCGCCTCACCCCCCCCCCCCCGCGCGCCTCACCCCCCCCCCCCCCCACGCGCCTCACCCCCCCCCCCCGCGCGCCTCACCCCCCCCCCCCCACGCGCCTCACCCCCCCCCCCCGCGCGCCTCACCATGCCATTGGTGATGACGAGTCGAGGCCCGTGTCTCGTGCTGGGGAACAGGCCCATGGGGTGGCCGCTGTAGACGACGAGGGTCTGCTCCTCCGTCATCTCGGCCAGCAGCTGCATCACCACCCAGAACTGCACCGCCACCACCACCACCACCACGGGCAGCGAGGGTCACGGAGACAACGATAACCCCCCCCCCGCCACCCTCTCCCATCGTGTGGCCCACGCAGACCGTGGGCTACACTTGCTTGGGGCAAGCGCTGTTAGCGAGGGTGGGTGGCCAGCGCCACGCCCGGCCGCCTTTGTCTCCCGAGCGGCGATGGTTACACTGTCGCACCGGGTACTCGTTTGAGGCCGAGCAGACCTAGGGGACGCCCACGACCAGTTCAAGTAATCACCACTGTTGTTTGCCGTGAGCGCATTGCTCTCGCCACGACGCTACTGCTCCCCAGGGACACGCACGCGCAAGCGGCAATGTCCTCGATTAGTTAATTATTCTTGTGATGTTCATTTACCCAGAAAAACCCCTTCAACCCCAGTTGAGTTGTTTGCGTGGGGACACGCGTGGGTGTGTGAGAGTGGTACAGGGTACACGTGTGTGGGTGTGTGAGGGGTGGAGAGTACACGTGTGTGGGTGTGTGTGGGGTACAGGGTACACGTGTGTGAGTGTGTGAGAGGGGTACAGGGTACACGTGTGTGAGGGGTAGAGGGTACACGTTTCTCACTTGAGCCCAGTTGCTGAACACTTGCCCATTCCCTCCGTAAGTCACCAGCTCCTGTGGAAACTGCACGCGCGCGCGAGTTGCAGGTTGAGTTTGTGACCGACGCGAAACAGCGGCACGCAGCCCTCACTCGGGGAGAGGAATGAGGTTCACTGCCAGTGCGGGTGCGGTGACCGCTGATGCGTGCGCGCGATCACAACGGAGTCATTTGCCGCGGCGTTTTTCGAATTTCGCAAATTCGGAGTTCGATGGCGACCCAGCAGTGGCCTCATCTGCGAATGTCAACATCGAATTTGTCGACGTCCACTCGGAGGGAAGCGGTCATCACGCCTTGCACGAGTGCCTGGGTGCGGCGCGCGAGACATGGGGGCATTGGGGAGACAAAGGCGGCCGGGCGTGGTCTTGGCCACACCGATGTTCGCTCGCTGCACTTGCCCTAACAGTGCTGGTTCTAGGCTACACACGGGGGGACCATTTTTGGCTTTGTGCCAGTTATAACTATTGAATTGTGCGTAACAGCAGCAGCACCACTCACAGCTGGCCTATAACATACAACGCGACATCTTTACGTTCGCCTTTTGGCGTCGTTCTCTGGTCTGACACTGCTGAGACTCGGACATCGGCTGTCTCTGGTGTTGGCCGGTCAGTTTCAACGACAATGCCATCAACTACCGGAGAACGTTTGTTTGCATGTCAACCACAAGCACACGTGGTCAATGCAGATTCGATTCCTTGCAACAGATACCCATTTGGTTGTTGAAACATCTTCACGCAACTCGTGTTTTAGTGCCGAACAGGGGTTAGAGCCTTCCCGTTTAAATTATTACAAACAAGCCACGTGTCAAGAAATATCGGCTTCGATGTAAAGCTTTCGTGACTGCAGGGATTCATCTTCTTGGTTCTTTCGGTAAAGTTACGTAGAATGGAAATAATAAAATAATAAAAATAAAACATAATAAAATTAATTCTCACGACGTTTCGGCCACAACGCAAGCAGCCGTCCTCAGGTGGAGAACAGGTCTGTCGAGAAGACAGACCTGTTCTCCACTTTACTGAAAGAACCAAGAAGAAAAATATCGGCTTTACCCTCTAGAAATAAAAACAAAAACAGAGTTAGGACGTGCAAACGCCAAGTAGACAATCTACGACTGCTCAGCCCGAGCAAATTAGCCGCTGCGTTAGTCACATCGTCCTTGTTGAGGGTTCACTTTTTGGCGTTGTGTTCTGAGCCCCAACACTGGTCGGTTTGAGACACGGCCACTTAGGGAGGTCGCCATCTCTCTCTCTCGTGTGGGCCAACCCGTGTCAAAGGCGATGCAGGCATCATTACACTGGTCAACACACTTTTTTCTGGCATAAGGTATTCTAACGGTTTTAATGTAATTTTGGGGTGCCGATTCCAAATCTGGCATCAGTTTTTGTCTATCACATCAGGTTTTTGAGATATAAAATATTGCATTTTCAATAAAAACTGCAGAAGAAAAATATTAAATAAATGTGGATATCTACATAAAATGATATTATAAACACACTATCCTAAAAATACAGCACCATATTTTAACACTAAAGCAGTCACTGACTCGCAACAACTTGCAATCATAAGTGACAGGTTTAACGACACATTTATATATTTACGCCTCCTGTTTTAGCGCCGTAAAGGGTCAAACAGCCAATTCTTATCCCCCCCCACCACCACCCATCATTTTGCTACTGCCAACAAAAAAAGGTCTCCTCCTCCTCCCCCCTCCATTCGCCAGAAAGCCGTGGTCACCAACGTGGCCACGAGCAGCGCCACGGGCCGCGTGTGGACAGCGACCGGTGCCAACGCACGCGGTGCGAAGCCCCCGGGGCGGCTGGGTCCTTGCCCGCGGGGCTGGCTGGGGGAGGGGGGCACCGCACCCGCTCAGGACGCCGTGGGGTCGACCCCGGCCTCAACAACGTTGGCGAGGCCGGCCACCACCACAACGCCTCGAGCGCCGCTCCCGTTTACTCCCCACGAAGAACTGACGGCTTCCCACGGACTCCTCTTTTACCCACCCCACTCCCTGTATGGGTCGAAAGTCTTTCGTGGCTAAGAGCTGCTTCCCAACCCGCTGGGGCGCCACAAACCGGTGTCTCCCCTCTCTCCTGAAATACCCCATCCTCCCCCAGACCTCCACCTTCCAATTAACCAATCATCTGTCCCCTTGGCAACCCTCATCAATTAGTACTCGCCTCGTGCTCCACGCTGACTCAACACGTGCCCACACCTCCACTCATCATCACCACCATCATCATCACCACCATCACCACCACCACTATCATCACCACTATCATCACCACCATCACCACCACCACTATCATCACCACCACCACCATCATCACCACCACCATCATCATCATCACCACCTCTCTCCCAGCACGCGAGCCTCTTACCTGCTCCCCTTTCATCGCCCAATCGGGGAGATGACATTCGTATGCAGTATGTGTGTATGTATGTGTGTGGGTGTGTGTGTATGTGTGCTCACTAGTATGTGTGTGTGTGTTCTGAGTCTCTCCGAGGTCGACTCAGCCTTAAATGAGTACCTGGCGCGGTGTGTAAACATCGCCACTGGGGGGAGATAAAGGCGGCCGGTGCGTAGTTTTAGCCACAACACAACGCCCTCGTGTACCGTGCCGGCCTTCATAGGTGCTGCTCGCTAACAGCACTTGCCCCAACAGTCTGTTAAGGCTACACGGGGGGGTCTTTGTCTTTGTGCGTGAGTGTGTTTAATTGGTGCTGCTGCAGCAGCTGCCGCGGATTGGCCCAGTCGCCCACCTGTGCCACCCGCGGGTCCAGGTTGTTCATGATCATGTGCATGATGGCAGCCGCGTGGACACACTGGCACGGGTACGCGTGGATCGGGTACGCCCTGTGGGAAGGAAAAACACAGAGAGAGCCGAGCCGAGCCGTGAGCGGCACAGAGAGGATCGCCTCCACGCCCTCGCAGAGTCCGTGGCCACAACAGACGTTGCTACCGACGGTAATTTACACAGCTTACCTGCACAACGCATGTTGAATCTTTCTTCGCACCGTACGTAGCCAGCCGTGATAAGCGGAGGTGCGGGGGAAGAACAACATACTAAACACAAAAAGCAGTCTGAAATAAATGCGTTTTCAATCTGGATGATTTAAAAGTGAAAAGCTCCAGTGGCTTCCTCATTATTTCTGGAAGCAAGAGCGTTCCAGACGGCCGCCGCAGAAGCGCAGCTGAAAGCGTCGCGCGATGCGGTGACCGCCGTATTTGTTCGATGGCCAGCAGCCAAAAGCCGCCGCTGCTGCTGCTGCTGCCGCTACTGCTGCGAGATTGAGCGGAGTTTGCGTAACGATGGTTGATGCTCCTGATACTGCTGCTACTGCTCCAGCATGGGCAGTGGGACACGAACAACAACAACCCAACACGTCCCGTGTCAACAACAACACTGGGGCTCGAAAAGGAAACATATATGAATATTAAATGTTTCGCTATTGTCCGACGTTTCGGGTGAAAACCATTTCGGAATCGTCTCCGAGAAGCTGCTGCCACAGTAACGGTCAGCAGCAGCAGCAGCAGCACACCGGACTTGAAACGAAAGGTCGTAGGTTCGATTCCATCTCCCGGCGCGGCAGTCGAAGCACCGGGTGCGGGTTTCTCAGGTCCCCTGCCAGCTCCTATCCTCTCAGCATCGGTCTAATGGGTACACCGCAGGTGAGTCGATCGGCAGGTGAGTCGATCGGCAGGTGAGTCGATCGGCAGGTGAGTCGATCGGCAGGTGAGTCGATCGGCAGGTGAGTCGATCGGCAGGTGAGTCGATCGGCAGGTGAGTCGATCGGCAGGTGAGTCGATCGGCAGGTGAGTCGATCGGCAGGTGAGTCGATCGGCAGGTGAGTCGATCGGCAGGTGAGTCGATCGGCAGGTGAGTCGATCGGCAGGTGAGTCGATCGGCAGTTGGGGTAAAAAGTGGGTTCACCCTCACCCGTCCTCCAAGCCGTGGCGCCCCACAGTGTGTTGACCGACTCTCTGTGTTGCATTACATTACATTTGGATATTTTGCTAGGTTATTTAATTGAGTGTGTCTCTCTCCCTGCGTCCTAGTTTTCAAGCTTTCGCACCTCGTCGTGCTTCTCATTGACATGCAAATGTTCTCTAGCCCCTCCCTCTCTCTCCGCCCCCGCACCCTCTCTATATTTAAGGCCTCGACACAGAGACGTGGCTTTCTCTGTGTGCCTATGTTTATTCTCTCTCTATGTATCTCTGTGATATCTGTCTCTACTTATATGTCTGTCTATATGTCTCTGGTTCTGTGTTTTATCTCTCTCTCTCAAATTTAGCATTCTCAGGAAGAACGTAATCAACCAGGTAGGGTGTTGACTGTTATGTTATCCGACTCTCTGTTGTATTACATTCCATTTCTAAGTATACTAGATTTGTGTTTCTATTTCATTTGTACCTGATGATTGCTTGTGTTGCAATCGAAACGTCGTATGGTAGTATTTAATTTATTATTTTATCTTTATACGTGACTTTACCGAAAGAACCAAAGAGTAATTCCTGCAGTCACGAAAGCTCCAAAGTAAGATTGCCCCACAGTGCCTCAAGGTCTGGCGCGCCTCGAGGGAGCGGCGCCGGGTTCATGCGGCGGTGCAGGCTGCGGGACACCCACCTCATCTCGAGCGTGGGGCACAGGCGGTACATGTAGATGTGTCCGTACGCCCGCAGCTCCTGCAGGAACTCCGGGGCCAGCAGCTCGTGCAGCGAGGCCGGGAAGTAACGCAGCGCATTGCGCAGGGCGACCTGCGAAGGGTGGTGAAGGGCAAGGGGACACACACAGACACACTCCCGCTCACGACCCGATGATATAACATGACCACCTGGTCACATGACCACCTGGTCACATGGCCACCTGGTCACCTGGTCACGTGACCACCTGCCCACCTGACCACCTGGCCACCTGGTCACCTGGTCACATGACCACTTGGTCACTTGGTCACATAACCACCTGGTCACATGACCACCTGGTCACATGCCCACTTGATCACCTGGTCACTTGGTCACATGACCACCAGGTCACCTGGTCACTTGACCACATGGCCACCTGGTCACATGGTCACGTGACCACCTGCCCACCTGACCACCTGGTCACGTGGCCACCTGGTCACCTGGTCACATGACCACCTGGTCATCTGGCCACCTGGTCACCTGGTCACATGACCACCTGATCACCTGGTCACATGACCACCTGGTCACGTGGTCACCTGGTCACGTGACCACCTGGCCACGTGGCCACTGAGAGCCGGAGGAGCTGCAGTCTTCACGGTCTCCTCCTTCAGCCGTGGGGCGGTGACGCGGCCCGGCCTTAGTGAGGTTTGTGGTTCGAATCCAGCGACTGCCCTTTATACGCGGAGAGACATATATATACCGAAGTATTGTCTGCGTGTTGACTTACTAGCCTATTGCCCGTCCAAGGACGGGTGTATTTCAGTAAATCTGAAACTTGCAAGTGAAAAGCAGCCCGCGACGTGATATTCATTGCATCAATTCGTGTGCAATTTGTAAGGGCGCGGTGACACAGACCTATTTCATTTACAGGTTATAATCCCTTGATCATCGTGACGTCCTTGTTACTTCTATGTCTCAACAGCGTGACGGAGATCGCGTGACGTGAGGGTTGTAAGTTGACGCTGAGGTTCAGACACACGGACACCTCGTGTGGAGCGCGTGTGGTGCGTGTGGTGCATGTGGTGTATGTGGTTCCTGTGTGGTGTATGTGGTGCGCGTGTGGTGCGTGTGGTGCGTGTGTGGTGTATGTGGTGCGTGTGAGGTGCGTGTGGTGTGCGTGGTGTATATGGTGCGTGTGGTGTATGTGGTGGGTGTGAGGTGGGTGTGGTGCGTGTGGTGTATGTGGTGCGTGTGTGGTGCGTGTGAGGTGTGTGTGGAGCGTGTGGTGTATGTGGTGCGTGTGTGGTGCGTGTGAGGTGTGTGTGGTGTGTGTGGTGCGTGTGATGCGTGTGTGGTGTGCGTGGTGTGCGTGGTGCGTGTGGTGTATGTGGTGCGTGTGGTGTATGTGGTGCGTGTGAGGTGTGGGTGGTGTGTGTGGTGCGTGTGGTGCGTGTGTGGTGTGCGTGGTGTGCGTGGTGCGCGTGGTGTATGTGGTGCGCGTGTGGTGCGTGTGTGGTGTATGTGGTGCGTGTGAGGTGCGTGTGGTGTATATGGTGCGTGTGGTGTATGTGGTGGGTGTGAGGTGTGTGTGGTGCGTGTGGTGTATGTGGTGCGTGTGTGGTGCGTGTGAGGTGTGTGTGGTGCGTGTGGTGTATGTGGTGCGTGTGTGGTTCGTGTGAGGTGTGTGTGGTGCGTGTGGTGTATGTGGTGCGTGTGTGGTGGGTGTGAGGTGTGTGTGGTGCGTGTGGTGTATGTGGTGCGTGTGTGGTGCGTGTGAGGTGTGTGTGGTGCGTGTGGTGTATGTGGTGCGTGTGTGGTGCGTGTGAGGTGTGTGTGGAGCGTGTGGTGTATGTGGTGCGTGTGTGCTGCGTGTGAGGTGTGTGTGGTGTATGTGGTGTGTGGTGCGTGTGAGGTGCGTGTGTGGAGCGTGTGGTGTATGTGGTGCACGTGTCGAGGTAAGGAGGGGGAGGTGACAGCCACTGCGTGCTGGTGGGGGGGGGGGCTGAATGTAGAGAGAGAGGGGGGGGCTGAATGGAGAGAGAGGGGGGGGGTGGGGGGCTGAAAGGAGAGAGAGGGGGGGCTGAATGTAGAGAGAGAGGGGGGGGGGTGCTACCTTTTCCTGGGCAGGGGAGAGGCCGGGGGTCCTCACGGGAGCGTGGGGGCAGTTGGGGTCACGGCCGCGTGGCGGGGGCAGCGGATCCAGGGGCAGGCCTTGGCACAGCTCCGCCAAGCTCGTCATCGCTGGCGACGGCGGCGGCGTCGAGGGGGATTCGGTGTCCAGAGGGCCGACTACGAACCTCGGCTTGTTGACCAGGAGGCACCACCACCACCCCCCACCTCTCACGGAGATGAACGTCCCTCGTGCCTGTGGCTGCACGGGGGATTCCTTTTATCGTGGAGGGCGGGGAGGCGGGGACGAGCTGCGATTGGACGAGGCGGAGAATCGATCGTGGGCAAAGTCCCGCGGTTGTGGGACGAGCGAGAGGTGAGTCGGGTGAGCGAGTGTGGGTGAGTGAGAGGGTGGAGTGAGGGTGAATGAGTGGGTGAGTGAGTGTGTGGGTGAGTGAGAGGGTGGAGTGAGGGTGAGTGGGTGAGTGAGAGGGTGGAGTGAGTGTGGGTGAGTGAGAGGGTGGAGTGAGGGTGAGTGAGTGGTAGAGTGAGTGTGTGGGTGAGTGAGAGGGTGGAGTGAGGGTGAATGAGTGGGTGAGTGAGAGGGTGGAGTGAGTGTGGGTGAGTGAGAGGGTGGAGCGAGTGTGGGTGAGTGAGAGGGTGGAGTGAGGGTGGGTGAGTGGGTGAGTGAGAGGGTGGGTGAGTGAGAGGTGAGCGAGTGTGGGTGAGTGAGAGCGTGGAGTGAGGGTGGGTGAGTGGGTGAGTGAGTGAGTGTGTGGGTGAGTGAGAGGGTGGAGTGAGGGTGAGTGGGTGAGTGAGAGGGTGGAGTGAGTGTGGGTGAGTGAGAGGGTGGAGTGAGGGTGAGTGAGTGGGTGAGTGAGTGTGTGGGTGAGTGAGAGGGTGGAGTGAGGGTGAGTGAGTGGGTGAGTGAGAGGGTGGAGTGAGTGTGGGTGAGTGAGAGGGTGGAGCGAGTGTGGGTGAGTGAGAGGGTGGAGTGAGGGTGGGTGAGTGGGTGAGTGAGAAGGTGGGTGAGTGAGAGGTGAGCGAGTGTGGGTGAGTGAGAGGGTGGAGTGAGGGTGGGTGAGTGGGTGAGTGAGTGTGTGGGTGAGTGAGAGGGTGGAGTGAGGGTGAGTGGGTGAGTGAGAGGGTGGAGTGAGGGTGAGTGGGTGAGTGAGAGGGTGGAGTGAGGGTGAGTGAGTGGGTGAGTGAGAGGGTGGAGTGAGTGTGGGTGAGTGAGAGGGTGGAGCGAGTGTGGGTGAGTGAGAGGGTGGAGTGAGGGTGAGTGAGTGGGTGAGTGAGTGTGTGGGTGAGTGAGAGGGTGGAGTGAGGGTGAGTGGGTGAGTGAGAGGGTGGAGTGAGTGTGGGTGAGTGAGAGGGTGGAGTGAGGGTGAGTGAGTGGGTGAGTGAGTGTGTGGGTGAGTGAGAGGGTGGAGTGAGGGTGAGTGAGTGGGTGAGTGAGAGGGTGGAGTGAGTGTGGGTGAGTGAGAGGGTGGAGCGAGTGTGGGTGAGTGAGAGGGTGGAGTGAGGGTGGGTGAGTGGGTGAGTGAGAGGGTGGGTGAGTGGGTGAGTGAGTGTGTAGGTGAGTGAGAGGGTGGAGTGAGGGTGAGTGGGTGAGTGAGAGGGTGGAGTGAGTGTGGGTGAGTGAGAGGGTGGAGTGAGGGTGAGTGAGTGGGTGAGTGAGAGGGTGGGTGAGTGAGAGGTGAGCGAGTGTGGGTGAGTGAGAGGGTGGAGCGAGTGTGGGTGAGTGAGAGGGTGGAGTGAGGGTGGGTGAGTGGGTGAGTGAGAGGGTGGGTGAGTGAGAGGTGAGCGAGTGTGGGTGAGTGAGAGGGTGGAGTGAGGGTGGGTGAGTGGGTGAGTGAGTGTGTGGGTGAGTGAGAGGGTGGAGTGAGGGTGAGTGGGTGAGTGAGAGGGTGGAGTGAGTGTGGGTGAGTGAGAGGGTGGAGTGAGGGTGAGTGAGTGGGTGAGTGAGTGTGTGGGTGAGTGAGAGGGTGAGTGAGTGGGTGAGAGGGTGGAGTGAGTGTGGGTGAGTGAGAGGGTGGAGCGAGTGTGGGTGAGTGAGTGGGTGGAGTGAGGGTGGGTGAGTGGGTGAGTGAGAGGGTGGGTGAGTGAGAGGTGAGCGAGTGTGGGTGAGTGAGAGGGTGGAGTGAGGGTGGGTGAGTGGGTGAGTGAGAGGGTGGAGTGTGAGTGGGTGAGTGAGAGGTGAGTCGGGTGAGCGAGTGTGGGTGAGTGAGAGGGTGGAGTGAGAGTGAGTGAGTGGGTGGGTGAGAGGGTGGGTGAGTGAGAGGTGAGTGAGAGGGTGGAGTGAGGGTCAGTGAGTGGGTGAGTGAGTGGGTGGGTGAGTGAGAGGTGAGCGAGTGTGGGTGAGTGAGAGGGTGGAGTGAGGGTGAGTGAGTGGGTGAGTGAGTGGGTGGGTGAGTGAGAGGTGAGCGAGTGTGGGTGAGTGAGAGGGTGGAGTGAGGGTGGGTGAGAGGGTGGAGTGAGAGGGTGGAGTGAGAAAGGGTGAGTGAGAGGGTGAGAGGTGAGTGTGAGTTGCTCACCAGCGCGGGCAAATCACCAACAACAACAACGCAAACAACATGTCAACAAAACTCGTCTAGAGCGCAGCCCCACAATAAACATCTCACAAGCAACGTTACGGGGGCCAATGCCCCCCCCCCCCCCCAAATCACGTGCCATGCAGAAGGACCGTTTGCCCGGAACGTCGCCTATTATATAACGGGGCTTTGTTTTCCAGATAAGGCGACAGCGCGTTGTTGACGAACGCGTCGGTTGTTGTTGTTTGTTTGATGTTTGTACGCCGCTGCCAGCAGCAGCAACAGCAGCAGCAGATAGCTGACCAAGTAAACTGCTGCATCAGGGATGGTGGGTGGCTGGCTGGGTGGGGGTTTGCGATGCTAAACCATCCGATAGCCAGAGGCATGCGACGGTGCGCGCCTCTGGCCAGACACAACGACCTGGGTCACTGGCTGGGCCCACCTGCCATGCCCATGCTCAAACCCGTAACAGCTCTATCCCATGTTCGATCCCATGCTCGACTCCATGCTGTAACCCATTCTCAAACCCATAACAGCTCGATCCCATGCTGTAACCCATGCTCGACTCCATGCTGTAACCCATTCTCAAACCCATAACAGCTCGATCCCATGCTGTAACCCATGCTCGACTCCATGCTGTAACCCATTCTCAAACCCATAACAGCTCGATCCCATGCTGTAACCCATGCTCGACTCCATGCTGTAACCCATTCTCAAACCCGCAAGAGCTCGAGCCCATGCTCGAGCCCATGCTCGACTCCATGCTGTTACCCATTCTCAAACCCATAACAGCTCGATCCCATGCTCGATCCCATGCTCGAGCCCATGCTGTAACCCATGCTCGACTCCATGCTGTAACCCATTCTCAAACCCGCAAGAGCTCGATCCCGTGCTCGAGCCCATGCTCCGTGTTTCGCGGACTCGTCACGTCGCGCCGCAGTGCTGTCGTTCTTAGAGCGAAGGGCGATCGTGACGAAGAGAGGCGCCCGCTGTGTTTCACACGAGACACGGCCTGCAGTGGATCCTTCGATTCTAAACTAAACAAAAAACTCTTCTTGGTTCTTTCGGTAAAGTCACGTAGAATGGAAATAATAAAATAATAAAATAAAACATAATAAAATAATTCTCACGACGTTTCGGCCACAACGCAAGCAGCCGTCTACGTGACTTTACCGAAAGAACCAAGAAGATGAATCCCTGCAGTCACGAAAGCTTTAACTCGAAATAAACTAAAACTATTTTAATTTTACCAGGATAAGTCACCTGCTGAGCTCTGTAGCAACTTTTTCGGAAGCGACCCGGCCACAAATGAACCTTATGGCGGGACCCCGGGGTCCCGAATAAACGGAAGTCAAAATCTTAATTGTTGGCGACTCCGTCCCACCACGCACATAAACGCCGCGACCCACCAGAAATCAATCCTCTCGTTCTTCACCACGCACCCGTCGTTGCCAAAATCGCCGTAGTCATAAACACAACGTTGTAACTTTAATTAGCGCATCGTTTAGAGCTCGTCGAGAGGAATAGATCGCCGTGTCGTTCACCTTCAACAGACGTAAAAAAATTAACCCGTAAAAACAAAGTTTTTCACTATAAATCCTTTATATGCGTGGCGGCTAGAGTCCTCTCGTCCTCTGGCTTGAGATGGCTGCCACCTGTGGGTCAGATGATTGCCTGCCACCATTAAGCAATTGGTAATTAAATATAATTTTTTTTTTCCTAAAAAGTGTAAAATTTTGGGAAAAAATTTTCACGAAAATATATTGTCACGCACAACGAGTCTGTGTGCAAAATGTCAGCTCGATTGGATCACGGGAAGTGGGTTAAAAAACGACCGAAAGATTTCCACGGTCGTAAGCAAGCAAGCGAACTTAATATAAAGGATTTAAAAAAACGTCGCAACGCAGTTTATGCAAGAGCCGGGGGCTTATGGGACCCCGGCGTTCCGCCATAAGGTTCATTAATGATAGCTCAACGAAGTGGCTCATCACGTGCTGATGTATAGCAGCCAAATACTCTAAAAGCGTGGTGATGTTGATTCGAAATGTGGAGGGAAACACCGGAGGACCCGGACAAAAATCCAGGCGACCACGGGGAGAGAGAGAGACACGCAAACTCCAAATATACATTTCGATTTAAAGCTGTCGTGACTGCAGGGATTCATATTCTTAGTTCTTTCTGTAAAGTCACGTAGAAGGGAAATAATACAATAATACAAATAAAACATAATAAAATACAATTCTCACGACGTTTCGGCCACAACGCAAGCAACATTATGACGCTGTCTTTCCGACAGCTCTGTTTCTTCACCTGAGGACGGCTGCTTGCGTTGTGTCCGAAACGTCGTGAGAATTGTATTTTATTATGTAAATTTTGTATTATTTTATTATTTCCCTTCTACGTGACTTTACCGAAAGAACCAAGAATATGAATCCAAATATACAGCAGCAGGCGTCTGGGTCGGGATCGAACCCACGAACCTCCAGCACACCACATACCGTGTCAACCCATACGGCTTACCCCCCCGTATTCTTGTACAGGGAAGTTTCGTTTTCAGATCCATACGGCGTACAGCCGTTTCAATAGGGGCAAAATAAACATTGTTTATTTTTTAATTTATCCCTTGTGATGGGACATTGTAGGATGAATGTTGAGATGTATAAGCGGCACGGGGTGACCACTCAGGTCTGAGTTGGTCTGTAATCAGGTAGTCAGCACTGACAAGGGGGTTTACAGGTGTGATACCAGGCCGAGGTAGTTCACCTCTCGCCAACTCGGGCGATGCTGCTGATGCTGCTGATGCTGCTGATGCTGCTGATGCTGCTGATGCTGCTGATGCTGCTGATGCTGCTGATGCTGCTGATGCTGCTGATGCTGCTGATGCTGCTGATGCTGCTGATGCTGCTGATGCTGCTGATGCTGCTGATGCTGCTGATGCTGCTGATGCTGCTGATGCTGCTGATGCTGCTGATGCTGCTGATGCTGCTGATGCTGCTGTGTGTGTCGTCCCTACTGAGTCACTCTTGCGGTGTAAATGTCTCAAATTGTTTCAATTCTTCCAATGTTGCCGCTCTCTCCCGCGAATGTCGCGTCCCGGCGATGTTGAACGTCGCCCCGCGGTGTTGAGTGAGAAGCGGTCGCGTCGCCTTGAGCAGCGACGGTGAACGCACGCGTCCACGGTGGCCCGCCCGGGGGAACGGGGAGGGCGGTAGGGGGGGCGTTGGTGTAGTGGGGGGGAGGGCGGTAGGGGGGGGCGATGGGGGGCGGTTGGGGGGGGGGGCTGTGTGGGGGGCGTTGGTGTAGTGGGGGGGAGGGCGGTAGGTGGGGCGATGGGGGGCGGTTGTGGGGGGGGCGGTGTGGGGGGCGTTGGTGTAGTGGGGGGGAGGGCGGTAGGGGGGGCGGTTGGGGGGTGATGGGGTGGTGGGGGGAGGGCGGTGTGGGGGGCGTTGGTGTAGTGGGGGGGAGGGCGGTAGGGGGGGCGGTTGTGGGGGGAGGGCGGTGTTGGTGTAGTGGGGGGGAGGGCGGTAGGGGGGGGCGGTTGGGGGGGTGGAGAGAGGGCGGTGTGGGCGGTGTGGGCGGCGTTGGTGTAGTGGGGGGAGGGCAGTAGGGGGGGGCGGTGGGGGGAGAGCGGTGGGGGCTGTGGTTACCTAACAGAGGAATTTGGTTGCTAATTTACAGAAAGTTGTCACGATATTTTGGAAAACAATGCATTGAGTGAGGGGTGTGATTGTCTGGTGAGTGTGATTGGTGGGTGGGTGAGTAGGTGAGTGTGATTGTCTGGTGAGTGTGATTGGTGGGTGGGTGAGTAGGTGAGTGTGATTGGTGGGTGGGTGAGTAGGTGAGTGATTGTCTGGTGAGTGTGATTGGTGGGTGGGTGAGTAGGTGAGTGTGATTGGTGGGTGGGTGAGTAGGTGAGTGTGATTGGTGGGTGGGTGAGTAGGTGAGTGATTGTCTGGTGAGTGTGATTGGTAGGTGGATGAGTAGGTGAGTGTGATGGTGGGTGGGTGGGTGGGTGAGTAGGTGGTGAGTGTGATTGGTGGGTGGGTGAGTAGGTGAGTGTGATGGTGGGTGGGTGGGTGAGTAGGTGAGTGTGATTGGTGGGTGGGTGGGTGGGTGAGTAGGTGGTGAGTGTGATTGGTAGGTGGATGAGTAGGTGAGTGTGATGGTGGGTGGGTGGGTGAGTAGGTGGTGAGTGTGATTGGTGGGTGGGTGAGTAGGTGAGTGTGATGGTGGGTGGGTGGGTGAGTAGGTGAGTGTGATTGGTGGGTGGGTGAGTAAGTGATTGATTGTCTGGTAAGTGTGATTGGTGGGTGGGTGAGTAGGTGAGTGTGATTGGTGGGTGGGTGAGTAGGTGAGTGTGATTGGTGGGTGGGTGAGTAGGTGAGTGATTGTCTGGTGAGTGTGATTGGTAGGTGGATGAGTAGGTGATTGTGGTGGGTGGGTGAGTAGGTGAGTGTGATTGGTGGGTGGGTGAGTAGGTGAGTGTGATTGGTGGGTGGGTGAGTAGGTGAGTGTGATTGGTGGGTGGGTGAGTAGGTGAGTGTGATTGTCTGGTGAGTGTGATTGGTGGGTGGATGAGTAGGTGAGTGTGATTGGTGGGTGGGTGAGTAGGTGAGTGATTGTCTGGTGAGTGTGATTGGTGGGTGGGTGAGTAGGTGAGTGTGATTGTCTGGTGAGTGTGATTGGTGGGTGGGTGAGTAGGTGAGTGTGATTGGTGGGTGGGTGAGTAGGTGAGTGTGATTGGTGGGTGGGTGAGTAGGTGAGTGATTGTCTGGTGAGTGTGATTGGTGGGTGAGTAGGTGAGTGTGATTGGTGGGTGGGTGAGTAGGTGAGTGTGATTGGTGGGTGGGTGAGTAGGTGAGTGATTGTCTGGTGAGTATGATTGGTGGGTGGAAGAGTAGGTGAGTGTGATGGTGGGTGGGTGGGTGAGTAGGTGAGTGTGATTGGTGGGTGGGTGAGTAGGTGAGTGTGATTGGTGGGTGGGTGAGTAGGTGATTGATTGTCTGGTGTGATTGGTGGGTGGGTGAGTAGGTGAGTGTGATGGTGGGTGGGTGAGTAGGTGAGTGTGATTGGTGGGTGGGTGAGTAGGTGAGTGTGATTGGTGGGTGGGTGAGTAGGTGAGTGTGATTGGTGAGTAGGTGAGTGTGATGGTGGGTGGGTGAGTAGGTGAGTTGCCACCTTTTACACAGAAAAAATACGAGACATTTATTATGCAAAAACCATCATGCACAGAGGCTGTTATCTGTACACGTATCTGTACACGTCCGTACACGTGTCTGTGTGCCGTCTGTG
Organism: Lampetra fluviatilis; assembly: GCF_964198595.1. NCBI lineage: Eukaryota > Metazoa > Chordata > Hyperoartia > Petromyzontiformes > Petromyzontidae > Lampetra > Lampetra fluviatilis. Next base: position 3,851,848 of record NC_136318.1, on the reverse strand, counting down.
CACGTGTCCGTACACGTGCCCGTGTGTTGTACACGCGTTCGAGGGGGGCACCACTCTATCCCATAGAAGATGGAACAGATTGAGATTCGTCCACACTTTCGAGCCGTGGCACGGCTCCTCCTCGTCATCGCTTGCCCACGGGAGGGGATTTTCGCAACATCTGCGTGTTGATCCACCAACCCTGGCTGCTGCTGCTGCTGCCACTGCCACAGGGGTAGCCGCTACCACCAGAGAGTTCAGCTTGGGGCTGAGGGTGGTCACGTGCTGCCCTGCAATGCACGGTCACGTGCTGCCCTCTGGTGGACACGCGCGCTTTCACATGCGCTCCTGCGGCCGTCTGGAACGCTCTTCTTCCGATATGACTAAGCCACTGGAGCTATGCACTTTAATATCGTAGAGACTGAAAAACTCGTTGCTTCAGGACTGCTCTTTGCCGTTAGGTTGTTGTCCTACCCCCCCCCGGAACCTCCGATTGGCACGGTCGGGTGATAGCTTGAAAGCATTTAGCGCGGGGCCCTTGAAAGCGCGGGGCACCGCAGCTGCTTGTGCTGCTAGGATAAGGGGCCGTCCATAAATGACGTCACGCGATTTTGGACGATTCCCCCCCCCCCTCGTCACACGGCGTCACAAAGTCAGACCGCCCCCTGAAATGACGTCACAAAGCTCTGCCCCCCCCCCCCTCAAAACCATATTTCAATTTTGAATATAAAACATGCTTCAAATCGCTTTAAACTATTGTCATTGTAGTGCGTATTTAATGTGGCGCTGCACTCTGATGTTGTAGGAGAAAGTCTATTTAATAAGGTAGAACGTGTTGTCTATATTTATTTAAAGTTGCGCATTTTGATGTGACGTCACATTTCTCACCCCCCCCCCTCCTCAACACATCGTCACAAATGTCTGACCCCCCCCCCCCCCCCCCAGGTGCGTGACGTCATTTATGGACGACCCCTAATCCGGGACTGGGCCCTGGCACAAGCACTTCGCGACTCCTCGGCTAAACTCTACCCCCCGGGGGTTTAATCTCGACTGGGCCAGACCATACCCCTCCAGGGCAGAACATGCCCCATGTGAAAGTTCAAACGAACTTCAATCGATATCTAAATAAGTATGACCAGTAAAAACAAAGTTTTTCACTAAATCCTTTATATGCGTGGCGGCTAGTCCTCCTCGTCCTCTGGCTTGAGATGGCTGCCACCTATGGGTCAGATGATTGCATTGCACCATTAAGCAATTGGTAATTAAATATATTTTTGTCCTAAAAAGTGTAAAATTTAGGAAAAAAATTTCACGAACATTGTCACGCACAACGAGTCTGTGTGGAAAATGTCAGCTCGATTGGATCACGGGAAGTGGGTTAAAAAACGACCGAAAGATTTGCACGGTCCTAAGCAAGCAAGCGAACTTAACACTGTATAAAGGATTTAAAAAGCGTATAAATGGAAGTAAAAATCTCAATGGAAGCATTTTTAGGGTTAGGGATATGGTTAAGGTTATTATTATTAAAGTATTTCTGGTTGAAGCAATCAAAGTCTGTGTGTTTACAGTTTTAAATAAAATGTTGGACATTTTTTAGTAATTTATGTGTATATCGCTCAACACTATTACTATCATGGGGGTATGATTTGGCCTAGAGGGGCATACATTGGTCTAGGCCATAATATACCCGGGTAATCTAGGATGCGGCTGTGAACCCTTTGGAAGGAGATGCCCTCGTATCGCCCTGTGTGTTGCCACCTATTGCCCTGGGAGGCAGATTTGTTTGTTTACCCAGTGTCAAAACCCACCGCAGGTTCCAGCCCAGACACGGTGGCAGCTGCTGCGGACGCGACAACACCCACGCGTGTGTGGTTGTGATCAACTGTTGTGCAGGGCAGAGACTCGCCTGAACCTACGCACGCTATGGAGCCCTTGATCTTGCACGGTATCCATTCCGCAGACTGCACCACCACCCCTGCACACCTCGCGGTTCGATTACCAACCAGTCTAGGGCCCACCCTCACCGCTGTAATGCCCGTGCGTGTTTCGAGGCAGGGTGTGCGGTAGGGCCAGTTGAAGTGGGCTCCACGGACGCATGCCACGTTGGGCCGTTTCACGTGGTCACATTTCTCATCTCGCGTGGGAGAAGTAAAAGAAATAGGATTCGATGCATGTTGAAAATCCGTGCAGTTCGATCGGAGCCCCCCCACTCATCAGCTCCTCGCAATCATGTCTCTTTATTAGTGGCCACACGCGCAGTCGTTTCAAGTATCACCTCCCGAGCTCATGAGACCCCGAGAGCACCCCAGGTCCCGCTTTTACAAGATCCAGAAGCCGGGACACCATTTACCCAGATGCCCTGTTTGCAGGGACCCACAGATACCTGGTCGCACAGGAGCCCCATAAATCCAGCCCCCTCCCCTCCTTTGAGGACAACAGGTCCCCTGTGAAATGGGGATCCAGGACCCCAGATGCCACTGTAAAACAGGGACCCTGCACCCGCCGATCTCTGAAACAGAGATCCTTTTAGGGGATCCTTGTAGGGGACCAGGGTCCCCTTGTACAGGAGACCCCGGGGCACCCTAGAGACTCACATTCCCCAATTAACCCCCTTGTTTACACGCCTGCACCCCACCGCGCAGACCCCTAATCCCAGTGGGATCTTCCAACCCTGAGCCCCCTAAAAAGTGGTCATTCTCAGATACTGTAAACATGGAACAACGGGGGAGGAAGGGGCACCAACTCTACCCCCCTCCCCCCCAAACGATTAAAAACCTCCACAAGTGGGATGAGGCTGTCAAGCCGGATCCACACCGCAGCGAGTCCGTTCCGCAAGCAAACCACCCCCCGGCTACGGATATCGAATCGCCCAACTCCGTCGCCGGCATCCGCTTTTGTCCGCGCCAGGGCGAGTGGACATGCGACGAGGACTTTAAAAACGGCCGCACGGACTCGGGGTCCTCACGACCAAATCGCGGACTCGCGAACCTGCAGCAGCTTTCGTCGCGACGCAAAAGTTTCAGTCGGTCTCCGCCGCGAGCAACAGCGTTGCGCAGAGAGGTCCGCACGTAGCGTTGGTACCACATCCGAGCGATCAACTCGGTTCCACGCAACCGAATCCCTTGCACGGACACGTCTGTGCAACTCGGTTGCTCGCAGCAGAGGACCGACCACGCTTTCCGTAGCGACGCGGGCGGCAACATTCACGAGGCGCGATTGGTCAGCTGCTTGGATCCCGTCGCGCAACTACTCACCCCAGACGTGGACAAAGCGGCTGCAGACCACGATCGATGATCTGCGCGAGTTTCAGGAGCGGTTTGGTTTCCTTTTAGCCCTGCTCCCTCCCTCCCGATACGTTCCATTCATTGGCTACCACATTCTGATAAGCTCCCCCCCCCCCCCCAACTTGTATTTAAGGGCTTGAATCCTTGCCTCACTTGATGCAGCAAATCTGGCTGTGACGGTCCCACCTGATGACGGAGACTTGTGTTGCCTCCGAAACGTCGTGATTTTATTGTTTTATTTTCATTAATTTTAATTTCATTTTTTACCTACGTGACTTTACCGAAAGAACTAAGAGTGTTTCGCGCAGCTGTTCGCTGGGGTGTGGAGCGGGCGGACAGCAGAGCGTGCAGCCCGGGCGAGCCAGCGCAGGGATCTGGCAGCAGGATGCGATGGCGAGACGTGGCGAGGAGTGGCGGGACGCGGTTAGCGGAGGCATCACGAGCACCGTGATCATTTTAATAACTTAAAAACCGGACCGGGTCCCCCGACCAGAGGAGCTGCCTCTGAATTGGGGGCCACACACGAGGAGATGGGCAGTGCTGTATACTCTGGGGGGACAGACCCATCATCCCCACCTTCCTCCACCATAAAATTTCTATTGGTCCCAGACCCCGAATCCCTGGACCTCTCGAACCCCAAACCCGTGTTCGACCCCACGCAGCTCCACGCGTTGGGGGATCGATGGTGACAAGGGCTGTGGGTGGGGTGGTATGGGAGTGGTCGCAACAGTGGTTCTAACAGTAGTGGCTGCGTGTGTGGTTGTGGTGGTAGTGGTGGCCATGGTAGTGGCTGCAAGTGTGGTTGTTGTGGTTGTCAGTGGTGGTTGCGTTTGTAGCGAGTGTGGGGTGTAGCGGTTGTGGTGGACCCTCGGGGTCAGAGGTCACGGTGATTGTGGTCTTGTATCTTCTCCTGATCACTCTCACCCACCTCCTCCTCATCTGCAAACAACAACAACGTCGTCGTCAACACCAAGGTATGCAACACCAATGCACAACATCCACGACACGAACGAGACCACGAAACCCTGGTTTGCCGAGAGAGATTGTGACCCACAAACAAATCAGAAATAATCCCCGAATCATCACCTTGGTCGCGAAAACTTACACGAGTTAAAGTAAGATCATGAGCATTACCACATCAACAACAACACTATTTAAACTAAACTATTTTTGTTATTTTACGAGAGCTTTTTTTCCAGAAGCCACCTGGCCACAAATGATAGCTCAACGAAGTGGCTTATCATATGGAAATGTACAACAGCCAAATAATCGAAACGCATGATTCTAAATGCAAAGAAAAACCGGAAGACCCGGAGCAAAATCCACGCGACCACGGGGAGAACATGCAAACTCCAAATATACAGACGTCAGGAACAGACTCAAACTCACAACCTTCAGTATACCAGGCGAGGTGGTTAACATCTCTACATCGTGGCGCTCAATAACAATAAATCAAACCCAACAACAACATCTGCAACATTAACAACAAGATCGCAACGAACAAGAACAACAATCAACAACAACAGCCGCACTCCAGGGAGGCAAGGAAGGCCCCGGAGAGGAGCGACCACACGGCACCTTGTGGGCTGCATAACTCCTGGCGTGAAAAACCGCCACTCAATTCCATTCGTCGTACGATGCGACGTCACTCAAAATCGAATTTGCAGTTCAGGTTTACTCCGAAAGCAATGGTGGCAAATAAAATCAAAATTGCTCTTCTCACCGACGCATGCATCCGTGCATTCACGCTCAAGATCCGAGGGGGGGGGGGGGGTGGGCCTGGGTGAAGAAGGTGCTCTTAAGATGTTGCAACTCCGATGGACTAGCCATCGTCTTGGTTCTTTCGGTAAAGTCACGGAGAAGGGAAATAATAAAATAATAAAAATAAAACAATAAAATACAATTCTCACGACGTTTCGGCCACAACGCAAGCAGCCGTCCTCAGGTGAAGAACAGGTCTGTCGGGAAGACAGACCTGTTCTTCACCTACCGAAAGAACCAAGAAGATGAATCCCTGCAGTCACGAAAGCTTTAAATTGGGACTAGCCATCATCGCAAGATTTCTCGCGACCATTTGTCGCAACGACCTTGCTTACTCGGAGTTAAGTCAAGTCTTGAACGGGCCGTCGATTCTCACGTGTTGCAAGTCATTCTCTAATCTGGCCCCCGGTTCCATTGGCACCGTAGTGGCAATGATCGTGTCGATGGCAGCGATGGCAGTGACGGTTGTGGTGACACGTGCTCGCTAACAGCACTTGTCCCAGCAGTCTGCTAAGGCTAAACGGGGGATCTTTGTCTTTAGCGACAGGTAAGAACCCCATCACTGCCATCAAAGTAACAGTGCAGCTCTGCGTGTTTTTGATAGAGGCGCCCTGCTGCACGCCGGGGCGTCTCACAGCACCTGACACGCGATAAGCCCCTTACACCTCACGTCACATTTCATAGGGCACCCCCAGTGCCAGCCGTCCCTGTGCGTAGCACCTGGCCCACAAGGCATTAGTCTGCTGCCAATAGGCAACGATTGCTGCGGTGTGATCCCTAATCGTTGTTTTTGCAGAATATTTTTTTTTATTTGGACCCCGACTCCGGCACATAAGGGACCTCCCCACTTGCGAACGACATCACGGGATCTTTAAAGTCCACTGCAAGTTAAGCAGACGGCGGAGTAATTATAGTTAATACTGTAAACACCACTACCACCACAGTATTAACCAGGGCTGCCAGCCAGATTGAACTGCGAACCTCTGTGACAAGCGGCACCACAAACACCAGCAACACGGTTAGTCAAGCCACCCGCTTTAAAACAGCGGCAACGCCACACTCACTCCTACGGTCCATGCATGCACACCACATGCGTGTGTACGGGGAGGGAGGTGGGGAATTACTGGCCATTCTCTAAGCTCAACACATGCCCCTCCCTTGCCCTGCACTTCACTGACCTTAACAGAATGATCCGGGCCACTCGACGGCAATGGGAGACACGCACACGTGTTATGTACACACACAAAAACATGCGTTACACACACACACAGCGAATTACAATCACATGAGTGCCACACGTCACGTACACACAATGTTACACACACACTCGTGTGGAGAGTAAGCGCGTTTAGACGCGCTTACTATTTGGATCTCGTTCAGGCAACTCTTCTCCAGCCCCGGTTCAAACATTTCACTGGACATCTGTGAAAGAGCTTTATAGCGCATCGCATTCCTCCAGTATATTCTGAAAATGTTATTTCACTACCGAGTGAAGTTTTTAAACCCGAGTGGACTCAAGCCCAGGGATTGATCTACTCAGGGTGTCGCGGTAAAATTCTCCAACGATGCACGACAAACTTGACACGAGGGGGCGATCATGGCGATATCAGTCTGCCGCATATTTTTAAACCGCGAGTCAGGGGTTGCCTTGCCGGTGCCGGAAGCTTTTCCGCACACGTGGCAGGGATGAAGATTTCGTACTCGACGAGTTCTTTCACCCGCGGTTTTGCTCGCCACAAGCGGACGCAAGCCTCCCCCCGATCGCTCGCCTCGCACCGCACACGGCGCCGAGGTCGGGCACGCCGTCAGTGGCACAAACACGGATTCGATAAATCAACTAGATTAGGAAGGTCGCGCGGCCACCACGCGGCCCACGACTCCGGAACGCGCCTTAAAAAGCACCGCATGGGTAAATTGCACCGCATGGTTCAATTGCAAAGGCGCGGCCCAGCAATGGCGCACGCTCACGCCACTGCTGTCGGAAGGGCCCCCACGAGATCCAACTCGGTCTGGAGTACCAGGCCTACTCTTTCACGCTGACCAGACGTCTTGGAAGAGGTGGGCTTGCCCAGACTTTAGCCCACCAACACACGTGACCTGCCACTAGACTAACTGCGGTGGAAAGCGGAAAGTAGGGGAGGGTGGATTTAATAAATTTGCCCCACCGTTTCAACGGCCATGCCAGGAGATGGAGCCGAATCGGCAACGCGTGGATTTCAAGTCCAGCGTGCGGTCCATGACATCGGTGATGGCGGTGGACCTCCTGTGGCCCCGGGGGCGTACCACACACCGTAGGAGCCACACCGCACCTCATCTAACGAGCAACACCCAGCATCACAACGGTGATGGTGCAGGCTGGCAAACCGTGCACTTCAAAACAAAGACTTGTCAACAAACAGTACTCAACCCTGGTGCAAAAACCATCAACAGTTCCTGAAGAACTGCATGTTCATCTCTGCACCACTGCGGCCCGTCAGTCGGTCACATTTCCTCAAATGTATTTTGATGGTGAACGCAAGGCAGTTTCGCTTTAGGCACAGGCGATGTTTTTTTTGCACAATTCACAAGGGCCGAGTGCTGTTTGTACACGCGCGTGCGTGTTGTTTGAACCCCTGGGAGCCGAGGCGCACTCAGGCATGGGTGACGCACGCAGGCACGGGCGACACGGTGACACGAACTTTATTGATCCATGAGCACCGACTACAAGATTCAGTGATTCAAACCGGAGGTAGGGGTCAGAGGGGGCAGGTATAGTGTACACATGTGTATGGGTAGACATGCGTTATCTGCGTGTGCGAGTGTGTGCGCGCGAGTATGTGTGCGCGCAGTTAGGCACGTGTACATGCGTGTGTGCAAGTGTTAGGTATGTGTACACGCGTGCGTGTGTGTGCGAGTGTTAGACGTGTGTGTGTGTGTTAGGCATGTGTACACGCATGTGTGTGTGTGAAAGAGTAAGGGTTGACAGGAGTATCAGGGCAATGACTGCAGTCGTTAGAAATCACTTCGATATTCCACCGGGCGAGCCAGACCCGGCTTAGCCCGGCGCTGGGCTAGGGTGAGCGGTCAGCACCCGGGGCTAGACCCAGCCCATAGCTGTAGCCCGGTTTGCCATCAACGTTATAACAGAAGCTTCCTTATGTGGTGTGAATCGTGGCTTAGACCCCCCTGTGGTTAGAGTCGAGCAATACCATAAATTATTATTATTAAATTAAATATTTACCCAGGCAGGCCTCACCGAGTCTCAAGTCTCTTTCACCAGGTGGGTCCTGGCAAGTATTTTTTTTCAGGGGCACAGGGTTTAAAAATGAGGACTACTCTAACGGTAGGCGATGACCAAAACGCACCTGTTGCCAAGCCGACCTTGGTCAGTGCCAAATAACATTGCCAATGGCCAGTAACGAAACTGGACAAATTATCTGGCGATGCTGCTGTTGTGCCGCATTGGTGCAGACGCAAATTATATGAAAATCACCCAAAAACACGTTCCGTGTCTAGAATTCTGTGGCCTTAAAAAGGTGGGGGGAGGGTGGAGAGAAAACCACCAAGAGGCGACGTTCTGGCCACTGTTCAGTTGTTTTTGGCTGGCCATCGAACAAAGACGGTTACTGCTTTCAAATGCTCTTCTGCGGCCGTCTGGAATGTTGTTCCTTCCGATATTAGGAAGCCACTGGAGCTATGCACTTTTCAAACTAGATTGAAAAACTAATTTCCTTAAAACTGCTTTTTGTTTAGTTTGTTGTCCTTCCCCCGCACCTCCGATTAGCACGGTTGAATACATACGGTGCAAAAGAAATTTCAAAATACATACACACGTGCAATCAATAGGAGCCAAGACAGCGCCCGTTGCCTTACATCGACCCTTTAAGGCCACAGCGTCACAAACGCAGGCGTTTAATTTTTTTCGCAATGACATCCGGGCCCGTCCGTGACGACAGCAACTTTTGCTGCGACTGCTGCCCCCACAGTCTGAAACTCCCCCTCTTCCCCACAGCTGCCCATGCTGCTGCCCCCCCCCCCCCCCCCCCCCAACATCCCCGTCCGAACCCAGGCCCAGGACCTTCTCCTCCGCCGCTACGAGTGACCGCCGATTCGCCACGACATCGACACCAACCGTCGATGCCACCAACTTGGTGCTGCACACGTCACACCGTGTACGGCAGGCCCCAGCCGCAGCAGCCGTGTGAGATGTGCAATACTAATCGAGGGACTGTGTGGTGCCGTCTTGGTGTGGTCTGGGCGGGGCGGCTGGTGGGGGACTGAATTCGTTGTTTTGGATGCCTTGCCCAAGCTTGCAATTCGTGTTGAAAAATCGGCAAGGAACTTATGCAATTTGCACTAATACCCAGGACTTGATGTATATTTATTTATCGTGACTCGCTTACCTTTCATCTATTTCACACTTCTGTAGTTTAAAATTCTTTGTTATAACTTGCCGACCCGCCCCTGCAAATCTGTCAACAACTTCCTAGCTTGTCGGCTTCCTGAAGTCTAAATCGAGATTCGGCTTCCGATTCCGAGATGCTGTGTAATCCACAAGGTATATGCGATGCTATGCTACCCCCCCCCGCTGCTCCCCGTGTACAAGAACACTCCACAGAGCTCTAGGGGCAGGGTTACGCGCTCCTTAAAATAGGCCCTGGTTTAGCGTTCGCTCCTCGTGGGAGCGGCGTATGAAAACCCCTGCTGGAAGGAAGCGCAGAAAAGTTTTCAACCAGTGCACACCGTCGGCAACGGCACATCGGGTTGACGGTTGTCGTTGTGACTCTCCTAGTCGACTGTTGCTGTGGCTCAAAGAACGTGTGCGACTGTTGTTGTGGTTGCCACGGTCGACTGTTGTGGTTGCCACTCAGTCGACTGTTGCGGTGATTGCCACTCGGTCGCGTGTTGTGGTTGAGACCCGGGCACTTGTTGTTGTGGATGCCACCCGGTTGCCTGTTGTTGTGGTTGAGACCCGGATGACTGTTGTTGTAGATGCCACCCGGGCGACTGTTGTGGATGCCACCCGGGCGACTGTTGTGGTTGAGCGACCCGGTTGCCTGTTGTGGTTAACACCCGGTCGCTGTCCGTGTGACATCTGTCAGGTCGGGTGCCCCCCACCCACAGCATCCACACCGCCACCCCCACGACCCCTTTGGCAGCGGCACTCGGCCCCCTCGCCGTTACTGCAGGCGGCTCCAGTGGGCCTCCCATTACCTCTGCGTCTACTGCTCTGAGGTTTGAGGGGAGTAGGCCCCTCCCCATTATATCATTCGGCAGCAGTCACTCCCATTATTGTTGACGGCAGTGACCGCCCATTATCACGTGATCCCCATGAAGCGGTCGGGTCCCCCATAAGCGGCGGCGTTGCCATGGCTTCTTCTTTGCCGAGCACCCCACCGACGTTGACGATCGATCCGCCCCCATTATCCCAGGTGGCAACAGTGGGGCAACCCCCTCATCCCCCACCCCCCGCCCCCCACCCCCCCCCTCCCACCGCGTCTACTGCTTGACGGTGAGCATATCGTCCAGCAGGCGGTCCCCGCGCTCCGAGAGCCAGTAGCCGGCGGTGGCGGCGGCAGCCCCGATGAACAGTGAGGTGTAGACCATGTCGCCCTTGGCGGCGAGAGTGGCGAGCGCGCACAGCACCACGCCCACCGCCATCTGCCGCAGCACCACCAGCTCGTCCTCGGAGATCTCGTCAAAGAGGCCCTGCTCGCCTGCACCGCCCGCCGCCCATCCACCGTCACCGTGGCTTCCGTTGCTGCGCCGCCCCGCGCCGGTTGCCCGACCGTGCATTTTTGCTCTTCCCCGTCATCACGTGACCCACGTGAACACAGCTGACCACGTGGTCATATGAACTTACGGTCACCTGACCCTGTTGTCACGCAACCCCGTCGCCCTCTTTTTGTCATCGTCCGTCGCCTGATACCGTCATCAGCTGACCCCCGTGGTCACATGACACCGCGATCTCGTGGCAGTCATCGCTCGATCCTGCCGTCACTTGACCACGTGGTCATCCGAGTGGACAGTCGTCACGTCATCAAAAGACGCTGCTGCCGTTACCTGACCATCTCATCCGTACACTCTACAAACTGCTACATCGATTGCTATGAGCCTCACACTGCTAACCAACACCAATGCCCCATACTACAACACAAAAGCCTATAGTGGGGAAACCACGGCGACCGTGTGTGATGCTGACCACATCACCCCCCGTTTGCCATGCCCGCTAACAGCACTTGCCTCAACAGCCGAAGTCGGCTACGTGGGGATCTTTGTCTGTTGTGTCAAGGACCGTGCCAGTGGGAGCACAGGTGGTTCAACTGCGAGCTACTCAAGTCGGTTAACCCATCATAAGGCCTGGGCCTATACGATGACCACCTGCTTGTGAACCTTCCACACTTCACACAATAGCCTCAAAGTGCACCTAGTCTGGCACAAGCGCTGTGAAGTCACGTCAGTGTTGAATGGTGGTTGTAGTCGTTAGGAAAGGGGCGTTGGACACACGCTCACGCGCTTCCACAATCGCCACGACAGCCATGCTCAACGGGAAGATGCGTGCACCTCGCCACAGTCTCATTACAATGTTTAAACGAGGACGGATACAGTCAAGGAATCTCCGCGGGTACCTCTTACACCCAGGACCCACGATGACGAGAAGATGATCGGCACACGCTCTACCCTCGCTCGCATACCCAGCCTCGCTCACCCGCGCACACACGCCCGTTCACACACTCGTTCCCCTGCCAACACACCCCCTTGCTCCCTCTGCACGCACAGGCAGACACGTGTGCACTACGCCACCTGCTCTCTCGCTCAGCGGGCGACACTGTACCTGGAGGCTTGACGAGCTTGCAGGCCCCGGCGCGGTCGTGGAAGCCAGGCCCACACTCGCAGCGGTAGCCGCCCTCGGTGTTCACGCACACCTCGTTCTCGCGCACGCACTGCGTGGCGAGGCCCTCCTCGCACTCGTTCACATCTACACACACGGGTTTATTGAACACACGTAGGTTCATTACACACTCGTCGTACATGTTCAGTACACGAACACATGGTCATTACACACAAATTTACTGGTCACACAGAAACGCACGCAAACATTGACACCGTTGTTGTTGTTCCACTAACTCAAGGTGTTGTGTTTATTGTTTGTGTGGTAGATGTTGTTTCACCAACACACTGGTCTCTCGGGGTGAAAGAGAGAGCGAGCGGAGCGGATACAGGAGAAGCTACTCACCCACACAGACGCCGTCGCGCTCCGTGTATCCACGCAGACACTTGTGGCAGCTGTCAGGGCCCGCGGCCTTGCAGCCCTCGCACGCCGGGTCACACACTGTGATGCGGAGGGGGGGGGAGGTAGAGGCAGAGGCCGCAAACGGGTTTTGATTCCTTACCCATACCCAGCCGCACCAGGGTCGCAAACGGCTACCCGTACCCGGCCGGGTACAGGTAGCCGGGTATCGGGTAGGGTACGGGTATCGGGTATTGGGTACCCGTTTGCGACCTCTGGGTAGAGGTGATCGTTACTACGGTCCAGCACCACGGGTCGTTACGTGGAAGTGGCGGCGGTCGCCGTGGCGTTACCTTTGCACACGTAGGAGCCCTCGGTGTTGGAGCAGAACTGGGTTCCATGGCAGGGGGTCGGCTCGCTCGCACACTCGTCCACGTCTGCGTAGACGGACACACACACCGACAGACACACGATCAGTTGACTGGTTGCTCACAGTTGTGCAATCGCTTGCTACCAGAAAAAGATGGACTCTGTTCTCAAGCGTTGATGTTGATGGGGGGGGGGGGGTAAGGGGCGTGGGTGGAGCTCAATCAAAAAAGGGGCAGCGCTCTGCTGTGAAGGGTCTGGCCAGAAACTTTAGCAACTCCTAGACACAGGCGTGTCACGCAACTACTCGCTCAGATGTGGACAAAGCAGTTGGAGACGACGACTAATCTGCGCGATTTCATTGCGCAAGGGATCGCGCGCAGGTACGGCACCGACACAGAAATCGCACACGACACAAAGTCAGAGTTACACACGACAAGACAGGACGCGAAGAGCACAATCGGGATGACACTGGAGAAGACAGAGCCACAACAAAGTCAAACACCGCGACGGCCGCACGCGTGCGAGATAAGCTGGCAGTGGAAATCCGGCACACGGGCTCACCGACGCAGCCGCCCTCCTCGTCTTGCTTGGCGTAGCCGGGCCGGCAGTCCCCGCACTCCGTGTGCTGTGGTCCGCTGCAGGTTTTGCAGGCCGAGTGGCATGCTGTACCCCACCCCCCCACCACCCAACAGTAACAGCACACACACACACAACAGCGCTCATCAGTGGCACAACGATGATGTCGACAATGGGGACTTCAATGCGGAGAGAAGACGCAGGTAGGCACGGTGGGTGGGCGAGCGAGTGGGGGGTCAGAGGGTGAGCAAGTGGAGGTGAGCGGGTACCGGAGCACAGCGCGTGCGTGTCGTTGTGCTGGGCCAAGTAGAAGCCCTCCTCCTCGCACTCGAGGCACAGCGAGCCCACGTAGCCCGGGTGGCAGACGCACAGCCCCGTGCCGCGCCGCGTCCCATCGCCGTCACACCGCCCGTTCCCCGCGCACGGCCGCGTCGCTTCGCCCTGGCACTCTGGGGGGGGAGGGGCACAGGGGAATGGGGGGGGGGGCACATATGTACAGGTGGCACTGAGAGACAGGGGGACGTGGGTTGATAGCATTGAGAGCGGTAGGAAGTGGTGGTATGGTTGAGAGTAGTGGTGGTGTGGTTGGGTAGCATTATTGTGGTGTGGAGGGGCCGGCACCCACGGTTGCAGTCGGGCCCGAAGGATCCGGCCGGGCAGCAGACCTTGGCCATCTCCACGCAGAACCAGCTGTAAAGGTCAGGGTGGGCACGCTGCCTGCACTCACAACCAGCACACAACCAACACACAACCCAATAAACAATCAACACATAACCAATATACAACCGCCGCACCGCGCACAACCGGAACGCCGTGCACAACCGGAGTGATGATTACAACGGGCGATGGGCTATAGGTGTGAGGTGAGGGCTGTCGGTGATACGTTAGGTTAGAGATTGCAGGCGAGGGTCAAGGTGCGCTGTACTAGCAACGAATGGCATGTTCCGTTTACGTGACAAACCTTACTAATTGGCTGTGTCGGGTGGTGGCGGATTTAACGACACATTTATATTTACGAGATTTAACCCCAAAAAAAACTGCATTATGGACTACATTGGTCACGAAAGCCTACGTGTTCAACTGGTTAAGGGGTGGGGGCAGGGTTGTGGGTGAAGGGGTCGTACTTGTGGAACCACCACTTCTCGAGGTGCTCCTCGTGCTGCTCCAGCATGGCGTGGCACGCGTAGGCGGTCTTGTCGCACAGCGACTCCAGGATCTCCACCAGGCGCGTCTCGCTGCCACCGCGTCACACCACGTCACGCCATTATGCCACGACGTCACGCAACATCACCACTCTCAACCCGCACATCGCACGCACGCCGTTCTCACACCGATCCAGGTCACCTCGCACCCCACTTCCCTTATTTATCCAGGGCTCCATTTCAAATGTCTCCATTGAAAAAGCACTGCACAACCACATGCAAATTAGGCCACACAACTCTGAGAGATGGCTATAGATTGGAGAGGGGCCTCCATCCAGCGGTGGATTGATCGTGGCTGATGATGGTGATGAAAGTGGGGGGGGGGGGGGGCGGTAAGAGGCATGGCTATCGATTGGCCGGTGATGTCGGATCAGCAGTTTTGTTCATACAGCTCTGGGGAATGATGGGAGCTGACGACTTACCAAGTCTCATCTTACACGCACGCGCTCATTCATTATTTATCGTAGCCTACAGCCAACACACACACACCCATGCATGTTATATTTTACCAGCTGAGCAAACAGTGAAAAGCTCATGTCTCGCAAGGGAGACCTGAACATATCGGAAAAGGTACAGCCCTGCCATTTCTTACACGCCACAACTGGTGGAAAGGCCTCCTCCACTAGATTACAGCACGAGAAGGTGTTTGGCCTAGTCGTTCACGCTGACCGGACGCGTTGGAAGAGGTGGAGGGTTGGGGGGCGTACCCACACCGCTCGACTTGTCGAGCGACTGTGGGGAACCCATTAACGCACTTGAGGGGAGGTGCATTACAGCAATAACAACCGGCAATGCTTTCCAATGCAGGAGAGAGGCGCGCCTCAATCCCTGAAGAATGGGGGTCCGGGCCGCCCCTCGCTCAACGGAGGTTGGCTACTCGGTGGCACGGAGCTCTGCTCACCTCTGCTCGTACTTAGCCACGCGCTCCGCCTCCCATGCCGTGTTCCCTCCTCCAAAGTTCTTCTTGGCAGTGTTCTCTATGCCCTGCCAGGGTTGGGGGGGGGGATACACATGGCACCATCGATTACCGAGCTCTGGTGGCGGACGTGGGTGGGGTCTATCTGTAAACCATAAAAATAAAGCAATAACAATCATAATGATCGAGCACGTTTGAAATTGGCGCTATTCTTCTTATAGCGCAAGGCACTGCTGTGTTTCGCAAAGACAAGCTGCAGGAGTTCTTCAAGTAAGGGTGATGTTGGTCTGCTGTGCACGCTCCCAATGGAGCCACTTCCAGGTAATTTCTCAAATTTGGAACGTGACGTCAAATGACGTCAGGGCATCCTTTAGTGTCCGTCCAACACGAAGCAGACTGCGTGTCGTATTTTCATGGTTAATACGCACACCACCACCGCAGCATTAACCAGGGGGGGGCCTAGCACATACCAACCACGAACCTCCGCACGGCTGCAGCTGGACCACCGCGCCACCGCCTCAGTTAAGTCTCCATTAGCCGTGGACGGGCAGACTGTCCAGGTCGCACATTTAGCCATGCTTGCGCAAAAACAAATGTAACAGCTTTACACGCGCACCAATTTCTATTATTAGCGGCTCCTCACCCATGTTTTCAAGTGCAGCGAGTCGATGGTCTCGATTCTAGATTTGAAGCTTTTGTGACTGCAAGGATTCATACTCTTAGGTTTTTTCGGTAAAGTCACGTAGGTAAAAATAAATAATAAAAATAATAGAAGTCATAATAAGAAATATTTTATTTCCATTGTTACTTCTATTATTTTTACCTACGTGACTTTACCGAAAAAACCTAAGGGTATAAAACTAACTAGCGTGGCAATAATCAGAATCACCTAGTCGTCAACACAACATCATCAATATTTTTCGATTTAAAGCTTTCGTGACTGCAGGGATTCATACTCTTAGGTTTTTTTCGGTAAAGTCACGTAGGTAAAAATAAATCATAACAAATAAATACAAATAATAGAAATAAAATAATAAATCACGACATTTCGGAGGCAACACAAGTCTCCGTCAGCAGGTGGGACCGTCACAGCTGAATTTACTGGCCCAGTGAACAACTAAGCCCCGTGGGTCAGACTAATACCTGTGTCTGGTTGACTAGCAGTAGGTTAGGATGAAGCTCAGTCAGAGGCTACTAGAAGTGGCTGGTTGGTTGGGTGTAAGGTTACAGTTAGTGAAAAGGTGAGCATCCAAGTGTGCTCCCTCCTAAACTCCTCTCTGCCTCCCCTCAAATGTATGCATAGATAACTTGTTTTGCACCATACGTAGCTAACCGCGCTAATCGTAGATTCGGGGCAAGGACAAACAAACAAACTAAATGCAAAAAGCAGTTCACACAAAAATCTCAACCAAAAGCCCCCTTTTGTTGGTTTGAAGCAGCGTTTCCATTCGCGGAGGCCACGGCTCCCACCTTCTTGAAGTTCTCCACGATTCCCCGGCACATGGAGCAGGGTTCGTCACCGTGAGAGGCGACAACGTGCCGGCCCACCACCATCAGGGCCGCGATGAGCAGACACAGCTGGGCACAGCGCGCCATCCCCAGTGTCCACCGCACAGCGTCACACTCTGCAAGCCCCGCTGCTCCCCCGATGATCACTCCTCAGTGTCCACTCTCCAGAGGCCACTCTCCAACATTCACTCGTCAGTGTTCGACTCCCAACTCCGCTCCGCAATGTCCACTCTCTCCAACCTTCGCGCAAGTGCCCCCGCGCTCTCCAAACCTCTGCTCAGGTGTGTCCCTTGCAAGTCCTGGCCAGTGTCTCGTCAAAGCACAGAGGAGGGCTTTGCCGGCAGAGGGCGAGTTCACCTACGCACGGGAGTCAGAAAATTGAAATCGTGTTTCCCGTAATGAACTTTTAACGGCAACACAATCGTAACATCAGCCAACGACGGTGTCGTTAGGTGTGAAAGTTACCGAATGCTGGGCTCCTGCCACCACGCAGCACCGACTACTCCGCGTCGCCAAGTCGAGCAAGCGTCAGACAAACCTGTCAACACCTTATCAGTGCTGACTACCTCATTAGAGACCAATTCGGACCATATTGGTTCACCCCGTGCCCTTATAAATCTCAACATTAGTCCTACAAAGTCCCATCACAAGAGAGAAACACAAACAAATAGACAAAAACATTTTTTGCCCGTATTGAAACGGCTGTACGCCGTATGGACTTGAAACCCCAATTTCTCTGTACAGGAATACGGGGTTAACAGGTATGTAGTAGTGTATAGTGGTGTATAGTAGCGTATTGCATAGTAGCAAACCTGTCAACCCATACGGGTAAAAGGACGGCTGCTTGCGTTGTGGCCAAAACGTCGTGAGAATTTTATTAAGTTTCATTTTTATTATTTTCCTTCTGCGTGACTTTACCGAAAGAACCAAGAATATGAATCCCTGCAGTCACGAAAGCTTTAAATCGAAAGGTATGTAGTAGTGTAGCGTATCGTAGCGTAGTGCATAGTAGCAAACCTGTCAACCCATACGGGTAGTAACCCTATGGGTTGACAGGTTCGGAGTGAGACCACGCAGAGCTTCAACCACAAGCCACTCAACCAAGCCGTCAAGTCTGGGCGCAGGGTCAACGCGTGGTTGAGGTTCCAGTCGGAAAGCCACGCAGAGTCGGGAGAGGGTTTCCTGCCTTGCATTGATTTTTTGGGATGTTCGATCAACATCGTTAACGACGGCACAGAGCGACAATTAAAACAGAGGCAGTCGCATGCACGGCGTCAATTAACACGCAGTGACACAGTGACGTGTACAGTTTCAATTAACACGCAGTGTCAGTGACATGTACAGTGTCAATTAACACGCAGTGTCAGTGACGTGTACAGTGTCAATTAACACGCAGTGACAGTGACGTGTACAGTGTCAATTAACACGTAGTGACACAGTGACGTGTATAGTGTCAATTAACACGCAGTGTCACAGTGACGTGTACAGTATCAATTAACACGCAGTGACAGTGACGTGTACAGTGTCAATTAACACGCAGTGACAGTGACGTGTACAGTGTCAATTAACACGCAGTGTCACAGTGACGTGTACAGTGTCAATTAACACGCAGTGACAGTGACGTGTACAGTGTCAATTAACACGCAGTGAGTCGTGTGTAGTGTCAATTAACACGCAGCGTGAGTCGCCTGTACAGTGTCAATTAACACGCAGTGTCACAGTCGCCACCACGGTGTCAATCAACAGTGTCGATCGCCTGTCACTGGACAGGCGATCGTCAATCAACGCACATCATCAATGAGGCTACGGTGCCAATTCAATTACAGTTACCTGTACAGTGAAAAGCCGAGATCCGAGTCGATCACCGCCGCCGCTTCTGATCGGCCAACGCGCCCTTAACGTCCTGCAGCAGCAGCAGCAGCCAGCGGGTAGTGTTGGTGTCGCGTTGGCTTCTTTATAATCCTCGAGCGTGCGTCAAAGTGGACGAGTTTCCCCGCTCTGCTGACTCCACGTTCCAAACAGCAACAGCAGCGGTGGCAGTGGCGGTCGACTGCGCCCCCTCCCTCCACCCCCTCTCTTATAGCCGCAGCGCCGCCACCTCGCCAACCAATCAGCCGCCGCCTTCTGGCGCGTGCGGCAAACGCTCGGCGCCCATTGGACGAATACGCGGGGAGGGGTGGGGACAAGGATTTCCATCCCCGACTCCGCCCCCAACGCTGCGGAACCAACCAATCGGAGGGCGCCACGCGCCCAGCCAATCGCGAGGGCACGTCTGGTTCCCTTTTTAGGTGCGCGGACGCATCAACATGAGGCCCCGCGTTGGTCGCTTGCAAGACAACGCCACCGACAACGTCAAGGTTCATGTGCCCCCACCCCCACACCCACCGAGTCGGCGAAGAGAGAATGCACCCCGATAAATCGTTTGCCCGTTGATCAATTATGATGGGATTGGGTGACGTCGTGCGGGTGCGTTGCGTGGGTTACACGTGTGTTGAACTTCTTTCGCACCGTACGTAGCCAACCGTGATAACATAGCTTGTCCAACCCATACGGCTTACCCCGTATTCTTGTACAGGGACATTGAGTTTTCAGGTCCGTACGGCGTACAGCCGTTTCAATACGGGCAAAACATTGTTTTTGTCTATGTGTCTTTCTCTCCTGCGATATGACTTTGTAGAATGAACATTGATATTTATAAGCTCTGAATTTGTCTCTAATAAGCTAGGCAGCACTGATAAGGGGTTGACAGCTATGGAGAAGGACACGTTCCGTGCCAATGCGACCCCGTGTGGCCTTACATGGAAACAATTACATAAAAAAATCGGCGACGTTTCGGGCAGTGGCCAGTAAACAGAGAAGACTCGACACTATGACACCCTGCGCTGTGCCACCCTGCACCGTGCCACACGCGTGGCTGATGTCGATGTAGAGGACATTTCTGTGATTTTACATTGAGGTAATTGCGTCAGCTCATTGTGGCAGGAGTAGCGGATTGCATCGCTGTGATGATGCCCTCTGCGTATTTGTGAATCGAGCATTGAGTCCTCAACTGTATGTTGAACTTATACTGGTAGGAATCTCCTGGTTACATCAGCCCACAGGGGATTATTGTGTCCGTCCGTCCGTCGTGAATCCAAAAAAGGGAGGGGTGGGACTGGGTGGAGAGGAGAGGGTGGGAGGGGCTGGGTGGGGGGTGGCAGGGGTGGGGCTGGGTGGGGAGGGGAGGGTGGGGAAGGGCTGGGTGGGGAGGGGCTGGTGGGAAGGGTGGGGCTGGGTGGGGAGGGGAGGGTGGGGAGGGGCTGGGTGGGAACGGGAGGGTGGAGAGGGTGGGGCTGGGTGGGGGGTGGGAGGGGTGGGGAGGGGCTGGTCACCCCGTGGTGCCCTTATAAAACTCAACGTTTAACCTACTCACGCCGGCTTGTGCCCGCCCTCACAGTCGGCCATATTTGCGGAATACACCACGCCGCCGTTAACCCTGGCCATTGACCGAGCAACCCAACGTTCCTACCAGCTCCCTCCGCAGGAATGTGTTTTCGCACCGCACTTTTGCAAAACTGTGCTAATCGAAGGTGCGAATCATCAAACGTACGGGTCTGCCATGGTTTGGCTTGAACCTCCCATTTCCAAAAATATCTCTCAGTGGCGTTTAGGTCGCTGTTCAAGGTGGACTTGATGTATTTTAAGGGGGCCGCTTGCGGTACCAGGGCACAGTCATCTGCATATGCAAATTTTCCACACAACACTTTCGGGAAATGGCTCGTCGTCATAGCACACGACATTCAAATAGCTCAAGTAGCGTATCTATATATACTGTATATAAAAGGGAAATTTGTGAATATGTGTGTGTTCGAAATGTTTAGCATACTTCCCAACATGCAACAAACTTCAAATTTGGCGTGTTGGGTAGCTTCCAGACTCTACACAATGCAAAAAGTATAAAAAATATACTTTTGTATTTTGGGGGGAGAAGGGGGCGCAATAATGGATATATTTTTCACGGCAAGTGAGCGGTGACGTAACATCTGTGATGTCACCCGCATGCGGCAGCGTTACGCAGTGTGCCTGCTGACGTCACGCCCCCCCACCCTCCGCGTAGGCCGTGTACTCATCCAAGACAAGAATCCAAGTCTCGGGCGAAGCCGGGTAGTAAAGCCAGTTATATATAATTGAAGGCAAGTTTTATTATGCGAATGTGTTTAGGAATGTATAATTAATGAGCCTAAAAATGTGTCCCATTGACCTCACTGCAACAGGTCCACCCATGATGCAATGTGCCAGCAAATGTTAATATTTTTATACTGGTAGGAACCTCCTGGTTACACCAGCCCAAAGGGGAGTATTGTGTCCGTCGTGCAGGGAGGGGCTGGGTGGGGAGGGAGGGGCTGGGTGGGGAGGGTGGGGTGGGGCTGGGTGAGGAGGGTGGGGAGGGGCTGGGTGGGGAGGGTGGCAGAGGGGCTGGGTGTGGAGGGGCTGTGTGGGGAGGGTGGGGAGGGGCTGGGTGGGGAGGGGACGGGTGGGGAGGGAGGGTCTGGGTGGGGAGGGTGGGGAGAGGAGGGGCTGGGTGGGGAGGGGAGGGTGGGGAGGGGCTGGGTGGGGAGGGAGGGGCTGTGTGGGGAGGGGAGGGTGGGGAGTGTGGGGAGGAGTGGGGCTGGGTGGGGAGGGGCTGGTCACCCCGTGGTGCCCTTATAAAACTCAACGTTTAACCTACTCACGCCGGCTTGTGCCCGCCCTCACAGTCGGGCATATTTGCGGAATACACCACGCCGCCGTTGACCCTGGCCATTGACCGAGCAACCCAACGTTCCTACCAGCTCCCTCCGCAGGAATGTGTTTGATACTATTAGGTAACTATTATTGCCAAATAAAAGCCTTCATTAGGAAACATTTTCAAACTATATTTTTCATCAGGGCCCTATTGTGTAAGCTAAACGTTTACTTAACAGGTCAAGCCTACTGAGCTATCTAGCTCTTGTACAGAGGCGACGTGGCAACACATAAGCTCATCGAAATGACTTATTAAGTGGGAATTTATAGCGATTGCCAAATCCAAACGCATGCTTCTAAACGTGGAGTGGAAACCCGGAGGACTCGGGAGAAAATGCCACGCGACCACGGTGAGAACACACGAACTCCAGATAATGCAGGCGTCAGGGTCTCAGGATCGAACCCACGACCTCGTGCAAACCGGCTGACGGCCATCAGCACCGGTGACGATTACACTGGTCAACAACAACAAAATTCTGGCCTGGACTTTTGCAGTTGTTTTAGACTAATTTCAGGGTGCTGATTCCAAATCTGATCTCAGATTTGCTCTATCACATCTCATTTTTATGCTATCGGCATACCCCATTTTCATTGATTTTACCCCAAATTAACTCTGTCACTTATGATTGCAAGTTGTTGCGAGTCAGTGACTGCTTTAGTGTTAAAATATGGTGCTGTATTTTTAGGACAGTGTGTTTATAATATCATTTTATGTAGATATCCACATTTATTTAATATTTTTCTTCTGCAGTTTTTATTGAAAATGCAATATTTGATATCTAAAAAACCTGATGTGATAGACAAAAACTGATGCCAGATTTGGAATAAACACCCCAAAATTACCTTAAAACCGTTGGAATACATTATGCCAGACAAAGTGTGTTGATCAGTGTTATCCGAATCGGTCCCGGGCCCCCCCCCCCTAGGTCGACTCGGCCTCAAATGAGCACCCGGTGCGATGTGTAAACATCGCAACTGGGGGAGACAAAGACGGCCGGGTGTGGTGTTGACCATCCACCTTCTCGCGTGCCGTGCCGGCCTTCATAGGTGCTCACTAACAGCACTTGCCCCTACAGTCTGCCACAGGCTACACGGGGGGGGTCTTTGTCTTTGTTTCATGTCTCGTCATCAAGACTCTGTCGGGCCGGTCACGTGCTCCACCCTCCCCCCACGCCAACGGATGACTCCGCGGCGGCCATCTTGGCTCGGGGGAACGAACAAAACGCCGGCGACGACGTTTCACGCGACGTCATCGCCACGCGCGTCGGACCCCGGCGTAGACTCTCGTGACCCCACACACCGGGAAACGCGCGCGCGGCGCGGGTCTCCCCTTAGCAAGATGGCGCACGACTAAACATCGACGTCGCGTGTTTTTAATGACGTTGAACGCCTACGTCCTGTTGGCTCCTCCCCCCTCGCCGCCCCCCCACCACCTCCCTTCCCCTCCCCCGCTCGCTCGCCCAACCGCCCCGGCCTGGCCATTGTGCGCGGGGCAGGAGGCACCGCGACATTTCGGGGGTCCTCACTATCGGCGGCCCCCCACCCCCTTCCTGAGACTACCCCCCCACACCACCACTACCACCACCACCAACAACCCCCCCCCCCCACCACCACCACCCCCGCGAGACACTGAAATCGCCGAGATCCCCCGCGCCGACATGGCCGAGGCGCCGCCGATCAGCGGCTTCGTGCGGCTGCCCGGGTGGGGGCCTTTCGGCGCGGCAGGTGCGTAAGGCCTGGGCGAGAGGGCCCGAGGTGGTTGCGGGGAGCGAGCGAGCGAGCGAGGCGGGGGTGGGTGGGTGGGTGGGTGGAGGGACCACTGTGGGGGGTTTTCAGGTGACCACTGTGGGGGTGGGTGGGTGGGTGGAAGGACCACTGTGGAGGGTTTTCAGGTGACCACTGTGGGTGGAGGGACCACTGTGGGGGGTTTTCAGTGACCACTGTGGGGGTGGGTGGGTGGGACCACTGTGGGGGGTTTTCAGGTGACCACTGTGGGGGTGGGTGGACCACTTGTGGGGGGATTTCTAGGGGACCGGGGTGGGTGGGTGGACCACTCTAGGGGGGTTTTCAGGGGTCCAATGTGGCGGTTTTCGTGGGTCCCTGTGACCCTTGGCTACGTTGGGGGCTTTGCAAACCGTGAGAAGCTCATGGTTTAGGGTCCTTGTTGGCTCCGGGTATTCGGGGTCTTTGGTTCTTGGATTATTTGGGGGGGTTATGGGATTTTGAGGTCCCTAGGGATTCCGTGGTTGCTTGGAACCATGGGATTCATGCGGTCATTGGGGTTTGCGAGCACGGAGTGTCTGCGGTACTTTGGGAACTCTCGCATCTTTAGATCCCCAGGGTCTCTGATTGTGGCTAGGAGATGTTAACTACCTCGCCTGATATACAGGAGGTCGTGGGTTCGATCCCGACCCTGGCGCCTGCTGCTGTATAATTGGAGTTTGCGTGTTCTCCCCGTGGTCGCGTGGATTGTTCTCTGGGTCCTCCAGTTTTTCCCCCTCTGCACATTTTTGGCTGCTATTCATTGCAACGTGATAAGGCTATCATTTGAGGCCCGGTCGCTTATGAAAACGAGCTCTATATCTCAGTGTGCCTTACCTGCTAAAGTAGGTTCGTTTCAGGGGTCCTGGTAATCTGTGGGTTTCTGGGGTCATCATATCACTGGGATTACTGTGTCGGTGGTCCAGGGGTCTTGGGATATCTGTTTTCCGGAAACGTAGGGTTTGTGGTGTTTTGAGGTGGCAGATATTTCACGGGTCTCGATGACTCAGGTTTCTCGGGTTTCGGGGGTTCCCGAGGGGGGGTGGTTTTTGGGGTCTTGAGAGATTGCTACTCATGGTTACACACTCGCGTTGCTTGCCACAAGTTGGTGTTTGGCACGGGACAGTTCGAGAATTGGCATCAGTGTTCGGTTGGCAGGAATTAATTTGCGCCGAGATCTGATGTGGCATTGTGTTGACCTTAACACAATACTGCAGTGTTGATAATAGACCAAGGCTAACGGATAAATATATCCGGTTTGGTCAAAACATGAGTGGAAAAGTTGGCCACCCTACTACACTCCTAGACTGCGTTGTTTTGACTTTTAAACGTGTTGTGAAAAACGAGGGTCAATTTGCATAACATTGATTTAAATGTACCCCTCGTCGCTTACATTTGAAACTCAGAGGGAATTAAGGGAAATGGCACTGAAGATATTCATTGCAACTGACTTTTAGTGACCTTCACGTGCTCCATGTTGACGGTAACGTCACATTAATTTTCTTTGGCCCGTGACTGATTCATTGAATCTCCCAGGATTTAAGAATGTTTGAGCCTGTAAAGGTTGCTTGGATGGGCGAACATCATAACGTGACAGATGTTATTGGTGTTGAGGCTGTGGGACGGTGTTGTTTGCGTTATACATTACCAGTTCAATTATTTTTGGGTGACATTAAAACGGAAACATGAACTGAACGTGAAAGAAGATCATACCAATTTCCTGAGTTCAGAATATGTTCCTAGTCATGGATACTTGCTAGTGAGTGATAGTACTCGTGACATCAGGGCTACAGTTAACGATAACATTTAGGTTTAGGGATATAGTTGTCATAGGGGTTATCTCCATTATCATCATCAGCCATGAACAATCCACTCTTGATGAAAGCCTCTCGCAAACGACAATTAATTCCAAGGCCTCATTTCAGCTGGGTCTGCCAAGTTTGGCAACTCAGAATATATTTCCTCCCCTGGCATATCCATTATACATCCAGTGTCCATACCCCTTGCTGTGGCTGTGGTTCTTCTTACAGCATTAGTCGCGTGCCACCTCCTCCTCCAGTCTCCCAGCGACCCAGAAAATATTGATTGGGAAATCAAACCCTGGTTAAACCAGCCAGGTTGCTCAAGAGGGAATCGTCAGCGTTCATTATCCCTCCACACACAGAGAGCCCAACGCTGCAGTGCATACGGCCCGCGGTGGCCACAAGAGGCCCCAACACATTTGAAAGGGTCCCGCAGACGATGTTTATACGTCACTGCAAGTAGCATCTTTGTGGCACTCATTGGGTAAAAAATAAAATTAAAATAAATTAAATCACGATGTTTCGGAGGCAACACAAGCTTCCGTCTTCAGGTGGCGTATCACGTGATACAGTAATTCTCCTGTGACGGTGCCACCTGAAGACGGAAGCTTGTGTTGCCTCCGAAACGTCGTAATTTTATTCAATTTATTTTCCTACGTGACTTTACCGAAAAAACCAAAGAGTATGGACCCTTGCAGTCACGAAAACTTCAAATCTAGGGGGGTGAAATATTGTCGACCCTGGTAACAACATTTTAGCGGATTATTGCTCTGCGTTCTGGGTGTTGTATACATTTTTTAAAAATCAATATACGAGTTGCTTATGAAAATAACGTTTAACGCATCATAATAATAATTCGACTCGGCATTTGCACTGCATACCGAGTCTGATTACACGCTCGGTGGTTCAGTGGCCGTCACGTGATCCTTGGCGGCCCATGAAGGCACGTTCGGTCATGTGTACTGAGAATCTGGTGTGTGGTTTAGCTTCCAATTGGAATTTAAATAACAATAATGTTTGGAAGAATTAGAAATATGTAAACGTTCTCATTGAGAATTTTTTCGGGGTTTTAAGACCAAAAGTATTTGTCCGTTTCGAACACGTTTTTGTTGCAGTTTGAGTGTAACGCATAGCCCCATGAGTTGGCTTCAACTATTGCATAGCATTTCTAATTTATATTAATATACATTTTTAGCTAAATTACCGTACTCACGATTTCAAGAAGGTAACGTTTCATTTTGCAACATGAAAATACATTTTAGTCGGTGCCAAAATTAGGTAATGGAAAAAAAACTGGGAATGTGACGTGGTGTCATGGTTTGCGCGGTGGACTTGCAAATCAGAGGTCACCGGTTTGATTCAATCTCCTGGTGCGGCAGTTGAAACTATGCTGCAATAGTAATAGGTATTTACCCTTTCATCTGGTACAAAAACTGACACCTTTATACAAGGGATCATGTTTGCAATAACCACAACACAAGCAGTCAAAATGCAAACAAAAAGAAACAACTTTGATAATGATAATGATATGCACTGTCCTTGACGTTGATTGGTCCACACCCGAGACAGCTTTTCTTAGAGCCTAGTCTCCATTGGTGTTGGACCAGATGAAAAGGGGTCCATATCATTATCAGAGTTGTTTCTTTTTGTTTGCATTTTGACTGCTTGTGTTGTGGTTATTGCAAACATGATCCCTTGTATAAAGGTGTCAGTTTTTGTACCAGATGAAAGGGTAAAAACCTATTACTATATTTTGCCACTGGTAAAGGAGGTCTCATAGTGTACTATGCTGCAAGTTTCGTAATGCCCTCTCCCCCCTGCATCTGTCCACCAAACAGCAGTGTAAAAGGTTGCACTACGGTAAGTTAATCGGCAGGGCGTGTGTGGTGGGGTAAAGGGTGGGTATTCCTACCTCTTCAAAGATGTCTTGTCAGCGTGGAAGAGTAGGCCAAGCATATCCTCAGGGGAGGGGCTCTCTCGTGGCTTGAGTAGGCAGGCAATTTCAGGGCTGCACCACCTTGATTGTTTTACCTTGGGATGGGAAATTATTCAACGACCCAAATACATCTGCAAAATAAAAACATATATTTGGTGATAACACAGTTGTCAGGAGTGCACAAACGCAAATAACAAAAACTCATTGTACCTGTCAATCATAAAACACTGGCCAAAGGATACATTGTATGAGAGGTGACGTCTTGGATAATGGCCCTTCTTCATGAAGACAGAGCATGGCCTGAAACGTCAGCTATCGTATATATTAGGGCTGCTAAATGATAACCGGTAACCATTTTCAGAATCGGTCACCGGTTCCAAAAGTAAACGACCAGTAACCCTTTCCAGTGTCATTTTAATAACGGATGCACTGATTTAAGACATGTACGACATTTTTTAAACTGCCTCACCAGGAGATGGAACCCAAATGTCGACCTCTGCAATGCTTGCCATTACTCCACTGCGGCAACTTCTTGCGCTACTCAGTTGAAGAGTTAAATACTAATTTTGTTTATTGCTCTGGACGTGTTTATTGTGTGCTGTTACCGGTAAAGCAAGAAGAGCTTTTAACATCCAAACCAATTGAAGAAATATGGGCCACGTTTCTATAGGATAGGCGACATTTTGAGCAGTGCCCCTTTATAGCTCGTGAACAAGTGCCATTGCCTGAAATGTCACCTGTTATATATTTCCAATGCTATCTGCAACCGCCGTCGCCCCTGCTAGTTGGCAGGGGCGACGGCGGTTGTTTATCCCGAGCACCGCCGCGGTTTACCCCACCGCCTCTGGCGCCACAGCTTTAACCGCGCTTTCACCGCGAGCGTGTCGCCACCGCCGCCACCCAACCGCCACTAAAGCCATCGCCCGCGTTGCGTTATATCACGGCAGGCTGCGAGAAGATTATGGGAATCGGGGCTGCTAAGGAGCGCGACCCCAGTCTGCATGTCCCTAACAGGTTTTTGTATCAAGGTGAGCCTTGCTGACGATGAGCGGTGGTGAGCAAGAGGCCTGGTGCTCGCCTGGTCTCTTCCGCTCGCCGCTTCTCTTACCTACGTAGCCCCGGCCCGTGTCACTGAAACGTCGGACAACCCACCGAGTGCCTCCACTCATTACCTGGAGTTCCTCCCACTTAAAGCCGGCTCCACACCTCCGGCGATCGGTTGTGCCACTGAATTGCTTGTGTGGATGTCTCTACAACAATTCCCATGATCGGTTGCTCCCGGTCGAGACAGACTCTGCTTTTTAGCTCAGCGATTTGTAGCAACGTGCTGCACGTTTGCGAACTGTGATTGGTTGTGGCAAATGTGGGCGAGGTGTTTGGAACAAGCCAGCACAAGGGCAGGTGTAGAGACATCATTGTTGCACAACTGATCGTTCAGGTGTGGACCCGGCTGAAGCCTTATATACCCCTTCTCGATTGGCACATCTGAGCCAAGCCAGAACGGGTCCCTCGTGGTAGGGGTGGTTTTCAACTAGCTGTTTGCCGAGCCGAGCCAGGACCAAACCATGCTACACTGGCCTCACAAGAAGACGTCTGAATCTGGCTCGGGGCCAAGCAGGGCCAGGGGTGGGGGGTTTTTGACGCATTCAATTGGTGGGATGTCAGTCCACTGAGGACGACGTCACCGCGTCATCTGTATGTGTTCCCACTCGTTCATTACGTGTGACATTGGCACCTCAGCTCGGCTCACTGCTGTGGAAAAACAACCTTGCGCCTTCTGAGCCACGCCGGGCCGGTTCGGCACGGCCAACGTGGCTCGGTTGTGCAGTGTAAAAGAAGTCGTGGATGCTCTATCCTTCTTGCACTGTTTGGTTCCAATCATATTGGAGGTCGTCTTCTTTGACCATTTTTCTGAGACTTTCCAAACGGAACTTCATTCAGCAGTGGATTGACATAAGGACTGTACATAAAGGCCTTGCTGTACCCGTCTCTCACCTATACCATGTGGAATGATCATAAAAATAACAGCATTAATCAGGTTCGCCCACTGGATTTGAATCGCGAATCTCTCCAACAAGCGGCGAACGAACCATCAACGCTACGGCCATCGCCACAATCGCCAGCAACACGGTTAGTTGAGCCGCCCGCTTGAAAACAGCGGCAACGCCACTCCTCCTTGGGTGGCGGTCTTTGATGGCCCATGTGATCAGCGGCCGATTGGTCCGGCAAAAGACCTCCGCGTTTGTTTGCCGTGTCCTTTGGCGGTTCGGTTAACCGGCGTTGGCGTCGCGGCCAGGGAGGTGGTGCAATGCTGCGGAGAGGCGGTGCTCGTTGCTCGTTTTCCGTCTGTGAGTGAAACTGCCTCCATTATTTCCTGCTGCTCCCTGTGCAGATCCATCTGGTGTAGAGAGATGCACGCAGCTCTGACACAGCCCATAGCTGGACATAGCCTGAAGCCCTGATGCAGCATATAACTTGGACACAGCCCAGACACAGCTCATAGCTTAAGATATAGGCCAAGCATTAGTGTACCCCATAAACCCAACTCATGAACGTACCCTTAATCCTAAGCCCTAAGCCAAATACCTAACCTAGCCCATAACATGAATTTCATTATCGTTATGCGAGGGTAAACAAGTAAAAAAATAATGTTAATAAAATGACGAAGATCTGCCTCTAAACACGATTGCAAACCTAGTGTAAATTTTTATACAAACATAAAAACCACAATTCCTGCAAACTCCATAACCCCACTCTGCACCAAAACCTCACTCCTTACTACGACCCCACTCTTCACCATGACCCCACTCCTCACTATGATCTTACTGCTTACCATGACCCCACTTCACCATAACCCCACTCCTTACTACAACCCTACTCTTTACCATGACCCCACTCCTCACTGCAACCCCACTCTTCACCATGACCCCACTCTTCACCACG
The DNA here is from genome assembly GCF_964198595.1 of Lampetra fluviatilis. Taxonomy (NCBI): domain Eukaryota; kingdom Metazoa; phylum Chordata; class Hyperoartia; order Petromyzontiformes; family Petromyzontidae; genus Lampetra; species Lampetra fluviatilis. The sequence continues at coordinate 3,821,836 of NC_136318.1, read as the reverse complement.
ACCCCACTTTTCACCACGACCCCACTCCTCACTATGATCCTACTCCTTACCATGACCCCACTTCACCATAACCTCACTCCTCACCACGACCCCACTCTTCACCATGACCCCACTCCTCGCCACAACCCCATTCTTCACCCAACCCTCCATACAAAGCCCCACTGCTCACCTTAACACACCGAAGCTGTCCAAATTCCTCACCTCACCTCTAACCTGACCTCTCGCTTAAGCCCTCATCACAATTCTGACTCCACGTTTCATTCTAACCCCACTCTTCACCCCCAACTCTTCATCCGCTGTGAACCCCAAAACCGCCCCCCTTTCGTCCACCGCCCCCTCCCCCACCCCCCAGGTGAACCCGAGCCCCCCGCTAGGAGCGGTCACCGCTGCATCGCGGACAGCGCGAACCTCTACGTGTTCGGGGGCTACAACCCGGACTTTGACGAGTCGGGAGGGCCTGGGAACGCTGAGTATCCCCTGTTCCGCGAGCTGTGGCGCTACCACCTGGCGACGGGCACGTGGCACCGCGTGCCCACCGACGGCTACACCCCCAAGGAGCTCGCCTCCATGTCCGGTGAGTGAGGAGTGAGAGCAGGGGAGGGGGGGGGCGGGCGGGTGGCAGGGAGTGTTGACGGCTACCACTGCCGCCTTGGGTTAGGCGGCCGGCCTGCGGGAGGCTGCGTGTATTTTGTGTGTGTGTGTGTAATGGTCCTATATGGCAACAGCCTGCTGATGCCTGGTGTGTGTGTGAGTGAGGATTATCTGAACCGGTAATGGGAGTCCCCTAGGTCGACTCGGCCTCAAATGAGTACCTGGTGCAGCGGTGTGTAAATGTCGCCACTCGGGAGACAAAGACTCGCGTGCTGTGCCGGCCTCCATCGGTGGCGGTCGCTAAAAAACAGAATTTGCCCCAAAAGTCTGCCAACGCTGTACGGCGGGGGGCAATTGGGGATGTTCTGTCTTTTTAAATCCTTTATATTAAGTTCGCTTGCTTGCTTGCTTAGAACCGTGCAAATCTTTCGGTCGTGTTTTAACCCACTTCCCGTGATCCAATCGAGCTGACATTTTGCACACAGACTCGTTGTGCGTGACAATGAATTTTCGTGAAAAATGTTTTCCAAAATGTTACACTGTTTAGGGAAAAAAATTTAAATACTTATTTACCAATTGGTTAATGCTGGCACACAATCATCTGACCCATAGGTGGCAGCCATCTCAAGCCAGAGGACGAGAGGACTCTAGCCGCCCCGATGCCACGCATATAAAGGATTTATAGTGAAAAACTTTGTTTTTACGGGTTAATTTTTCTGCGTCGACGTGTGCAGTCGTCCTGCATGGCAGCAGCCTGCTGACGTTCGGCGGCACGGGCGTGCCGTTTGGCGAGAGCAGCGGCAACGACGTGAACGTGTGCAACCTGCGCTCGCGCTGCTGGACGCGGCTTCCGAGCCGCGGGCGCAAGCCCAGCAAGATCTACGGGCAGGCCATGGCCATCATCCACGGCGCCCTGTACGTGTTCGGCGGCACCACGGGCTACGTGTACAACACCGACCTGCACCGCCTCGACCTCGGCACGCACGAGTGGGTCAAGCTGGAGCCCTGCAACGGCCGAGACGAGATGCCCGGCGAGAGGTGAGCGCCGCCGGTGGCGATGGTCAGGCGTGGGGGTCTGGCGGTAAGGGGGGGGCTGGGCTGTGTGGGAAAGTAGAGGGGTGAGCGTGGCGAGCATGGTGTGTGGGTGAGTGGGGAGCTGTACTGTAGCGGTAAGCGCGCTGCACTACGGATCTGGCGACCCGAGTACGATTCCCGCTCACGGCCAACACCGTTGACGATTATCTGAACTGCTCTTCGGCCTCCCAAAGGTTGACTCGGCCTCAAATGAGTACCTGCTTTGGTGTGTAAACATTTACACTGGGGAGACAAAGGCGGCCGGGTATGGTGCTGGCCACCCACCCCCTCATGTGCCGTGCTGGCCTTCATAGTTGCTCGCTAACAGCACTTGCCAGAAAAATCTGTTGAGGCTATACAGGCAATCTTTGGCTTTGGATGGCGAGCCGTGTCCTGGCTGAGACGAGATGCCTGGCAAAGAAGTGGGGATTGTGGTGTGTGGTTGGTGTTGGGGGTTAGAGCCAGTAGCGTTGTGTTGCCTATGATGTGTTCCTAGCATTGTTGCTTTTATTGTATTTCTAGTGCCCGTGTCGTGTTGCTAGTGTGGTGTAGCTCGCGTTGTGCTGCTCGTGTTGTGTTGCTGATTTTGTGTTCCCCTCGTTTGTGTCGCTCGCGTTGTGCTGCAGGTACCGGCACGAGATTGCGCATGACGACACGAGGATCTACGTGCTGGGGGGGGGCACCTCGTGGATGGCCTACCCCCTCGACAAGGTGAGCACGCCACCTCCTCTTCCTCCGCCTCGTCACCTCCTCACCACCACCGCCCTCTCACTGGCCCCTCACCGCCCTCCACCTCCCCACTGTCCCCACTGTGTTCGTGTGTTTTCTAATAAATGTGTGCCCATGTGTCTGCTTGGGGAGCGGTGGCGTAGTAGTTGGCGCACTGCACTTCGAACCCGGTGACCCGAGTTTTCTGCCCTCTGATAGCCAACATCAGTGGTAAATATTTGAACCGGTCCTGGGCCTCCCCTAAGATCAATTGATCCTTATGGCAGTACCCCGGGGTACCAAATAGTACAAAATAACCGAGGCAATTAAATATTTTAATTCTGGGACACTATTTTTTCCAGGGGTGTACTAAGCTCTGCGACTGGGGTACCAATCAATCCGACATCAGTGCTACTCCGCTATGTCGAAACGCAGCGAGGACGATTGCGCTGAAACCCTGAATGCTCGTACGCACCGTGGTGGTGCATCGTGCACAGCTCGTCGAGATGAGTCGATGGCCGCGTCGCCGACCATCAACAGACTAAAAATGACTGCATCACGGACTTGATGCGAGAGCCGAGGTACTGTGGTACCCCGGGGTACCGCCATAAGGTTCAATTCAGCCTTAAATGAGTACCTGGTGCGGTGTGTAAACATCATCATTCGGGCGTGGTGCTGGCCAGCACTTGCCCCAACAGTGGCTACATCTATATGGGAGGTCTTGTCTTTGTGTTATCTGCACGTGTGTGTCCATGTCTGCAGATCAACGCCTACAATCTGGAAAACAACATGTGGGAGGAGATCATGACCAAGCCTCATGATAAGATCGGTGAGCTCACTTCTCCGTAGCACACCTTCAGTTTGGTTTGTGGCAACGGTAGCTTGAGGTGAGGTGATGACGTGAGTGTGTGACGGTGTGTCCGTGTGCCACCAGGATTCCCGGCTGCCAGGCGATGCCACAGCTGCGTGCAGATCGGCAAAGGTACGGCCACCGTTGTGCCGAGGTGTCACCACCACATTGCCACCAACACCAACTGCAAACTAAGACTAAGATCCCCCCATAGCCTTTAACAGGCTGATGGGGCTAGTGTTGTTAGCAAGCACCAATTAAAGCCAGCATGGCACACCTTCACCAAGCCGCACTGACTAGCCTGGTGAAGTATGGCCATAAAATCACCGTGACCCACACCGTGTGGGGAGGCCTTCCTCCAGTAGTGCACGAGTGCATGGCCACTCTGCCGTCGTGGTAATGATCACCTACTCTGGTCTACCAGCGACCCGGAGAATATTCGGTGAGAAATTAACACCTGCCTGTACGTCTGTTTCTGTGAGTCTATCATGTGTGTCTATCCGTATGTCTCTGGCTGTCTGTCCGTGTGCCTGTCTGCCTGAGCGTACGTACGTGTGTCTTTGTGCGCCAGACACTACTCACGAACAACACTTGCCCCAGCAGTCTGCGTGGCTATAAGTGGGATCTTTGTCTTTGTCCCAGACGTGTTCATCTGTGGAGGCTATGATGGAGAGAGAATCTTTGGTGACCTGTGGCGGCTGAATCTGGGGTCCTTCCAGTGGACAAAGCTGCCCGCGGAGATGCCCGAGCCGGCGTACTTCCACTGTGCTGCTGTCACGCCGGTAAACTCCCCGCCCATCCGTCACATTGCCGTGGATCAAACGCCACGTGGCACTGAACCTTAACCATAACCTAACCCTAATTTAACCCTAACCTAATTCTTAACTCTAATCTAATCCTAACATAACTCTTAATCCTACATGAACCAAAAGCTAACACTCAACCATAAATTAATCCGAACCTTATTCTTAATCATAAACTTACCCGAGCGTAACTTTAACCTAACTGTTAACCATAACCAAATTCTAACCTAACTCTTACCTCTAACATAGCTCAAACATAACCTCACTCTTAATCCTATCCTAACCCTAACCATAAATCTAACACTAACCTAACCAATACCGACCATCCCTTTCCTTGCTGTGGACTAAAAGCAACGTGGCACCTAACCCTGTATGTCTCAATATGTGTATGTACGTGTAAATGGGTGCAACCAGCGATTTCCCAAACATTCTGTTAAGGGCTACGCAAAAAATTATTTGACTCGTTTTCCACTCGCACACCCGAACCGTGCCAGCACGGGGCCAGGACGAGGTCGGGATGAAGCCAGCACGGCACGGGTGGACCTTGGATTATTTTGTTCGTGTTTAGTTGGAGCCGTGGTAACCGGGTTGCATTGCCCAATGGTTTTGACCAGAGGCAAAAATAAATCGATAAAAAACACTGGCATTTGATCCTTATGGCGGTACCCCGGGGTACCAAATAATACAAAATGGCCGAGACAATAAAATATTTTATTTCTGGGACACGATTTTTACAGGGGAGTACTTAAGTCCGCGACTGGGGTACCAATCAATCTGAAATCAGTGCTACTCCACGATGTCGAAACGCAGCGAGGACGATTGCGCTGAAACCCTGAAGGCTCGTACGCACCGTAGTGGAGCATCGTGAGTACAGCTCGTCGAGATGAGTCGATTGCCGCATCGCCGACCATCAAGAGACTAAAAATTACTGCATCACGGACATTATGCGAGAGCCGGGGTACTACAGCACCCCGGGGTACCGCCATAAGGTTCATTTTACTGAGCCCAACTGAGCTGGTGGAACCAAACCGTGCTATGCTGGCCCCACAAAGCATCTAAATCAGAAGTGCGAGTGGAAACAGTCTGCTGACAGACGCTTGTGTTGCGCCTGAAACGTCGTGATCTATTTTATTTCATTTTATACCTACGTGACTTTACCGGAAGAACCAAAGTGTATGGATTCCTGCAGTCACGAAAGCTTCAAATCAAGATAGGAAGGAGATATTTATCTTTGTGCATTTGTGTCTCATATCCACGCGTCCCCCGTGCGTGTGCGCACGTGTGCAGGCTGGCTGCATGTACGTGCACGGCGGTGTGGTGAGCATCCAGGAGAACCGGCGTACGCCGTCGCTGTACCGCGCCTGGCTCACGGCGCCCAGCCTGCTGGAGCTGTGCTGGGAGCGGCTGCTCGCCAGTGCGCCGTGCCTCGCCCACGCCTCCCCACGCCACCTGCTGCAGCTCGGACTCAGCTGGCAGCTCATCGATCGCCTGCGCGACACGTGAACTCTCCCGCTCGCTCGCTCGCTTGCTCGCCCGCTCGCCCACTTTCCTGCCGAGCGAGCGAGCCAGGAAAGTGGGAGGGCGGGGTGGAGGGGATGAGATGGGACGCACACAAACCAGTCTGCAGTGACCCGTGAACATTCCCACTCACCCATTTGCTCACCAACTCACTGGGTGAGGAGGCGAGGAGACGGGTGTACAATGAGGTGAGGAGGGGAGACACGCAATGGCAGGCTGTGTGACACATGAATTTGTCTATTCGCTCGCCCGCTCATTCACCCGCTCGCCCCACTCAAGCGTCCACTTCACCACTCGCCGGGATGGAGGGAGCTGGGCAGGGAGTGGGTGGGCGAGTCACGGGGTGGGCGACCCGTGAACTCGCCCACTCGCTCACCCGCCCGGTGAGCATAGGGGGCGCTACCGTGGGGTGTAGGATGGTGGGCGGGGGGGAGTGTTGTTGTGTGTGCGTTAAGCCAGCTCCACACCTGAGCGATGAGTTGCTGCAACTCGGTTGGGTCCTCGTGTGCAACGGAACCGCTGACGTGTGGACATCTCTGCAACTCTGTTTCTCGCAGTAAAGACCGAATCCAGTATGTAGCGACGCGTTTAGCCTTGTGCCACACATTCGCGAGCAGCGATTGGTCGATCCGCCATTAGGATCCTGATTGTCTGAAGCTGTTGAAAGTCCTCGTCGCGCAACTTCTCACCCAGACGTGGACAAAGCGGCTTCGGACGCTGATCGATCCGTGTCATTTCCAGAGCAGTTCGGTTGCATAGCCGATCGCTCGGGTGTGGAACCAGCTTCACTCAATAGTGGGGCGAGTGGTGAGCGGAGAGAAGGAGTAATTTGGCAGTCGAGGAGCGTTGTCGTCGTCGTTAAAGTGATGGTTTAGACTTTTTAAAATTTCTTTTGCACTTTTCGGGAAGGGAGGGAGAAGGTGAATTGTGACTACGCATGTAGATTTGATTTTAAAACCAAAACAGGCGATCGAAGAGTGTGGGGGGGGGGGGGTGGTGGGCAGCCATGGGAGAAGTGGGGGGCTGGGGGGGGCAGAGATCCCCGCCACAGAGACCGCCGTGCTTCCTAACGCTTCCTGTGCTTCCCCCACGCTTCCCGGACGCTCCTTCCCACTGCTCCACCGTCTCCAGCATGCCTTTTCCACTGCACAACCGAGCCGCACCAGGGCAGGGCCAAGCTGGCCCAGCGTGCGGCTCAGGAGGCGCCAGCGTTGTTTTTCCACTGCAGGAGCCGAGAGCCCCGTGCAAATGATGAGGCGACACGTCTTTTGAGTTCACCAAACGACGTCACGGCCCTACTTTGCCCCTAGCCAGATTCGGATGTCGCTCCAAGCCATTTGTCCTGTTATGGGCGCACCGCATCTAAGTTGTTGTGAGCCCGTTGTAGCATGCTTTGGTTCCGGCTCGGCTCTGCAAATAGCCGGTGGAAAAACCACCGGTGCTGCGAGGGACCCGTGCTGGCTCGGCTCGGATGTGCCAGTGGAAAAATTGGTAAGAGAAGAGCAGGAGGAAGAGGAGGAGTAGTGGAGCCTAGGGTCAGTGTCGTGTTGCATGGTTTTGATTTAATTGAGCTGCGATTATAATTAACGAACTCATTATTTAATGGCTGTGTGATGTGCGCGTGTACATATATACATACAGACACAAGGTGTGCGCGTCAATAGTACACACCCACCCACCCACACGAGTGTGCGTGTGGCGGCAACGCGGTGATGGTCCGGGAGCCTGAGGCCTTAGGTTCCAATCCTTGTTGGGGAGGCTCAGGATTGACACCATCGTCACCATATATCAGTTATCGGCATCATCGGTTGCACCATCATCATTGGCGTCATCTAGCAACTGCCATCATAATCCGTGGCACCATGGGTAAGCTGGTATCCGCTTTTATTCTCAGTCGTTTAGACAACTGCAACTGCTGGTTTGCCCAAATCTACAATCGCTCCCTTACAGCCAGCCTGCTTATGGGATTTCTCACCTTCCATGACCCCAAGTCACACCAGCGCTTCAAGAGTTGCTCTGGCTCCCAGTGCACATCCGGATCGTGTATAAACTCTTGCCTACTTATGCACACGGCTTAGATAAACACATTTTCAGCCTTTTCCAAAACTCCAACACACCCATAGAAAACCTCATCACGGGGCTGGTCTTGACTCTGCATACAGCTCTGACTACAATGGCCCGCGTGTACAAAACGCATTTGGGGAGCGCGCCTTTTCGTACCCTGGGCCCCAAGGCTTGGAATTAACTTAGCAGCAAACTGCGTGTAGATAAAAATTAAAATGCGTTTCGGAAAGCGTTTACAATGTTATCTTTTCAACCTGGCTTTTGATTCTTGAGCTCGTAATTAATGTGATGCACTGCTGGTCAATATTGTAGTCGGCACAATGCAAGTAACATTCGTATATGGCAGCGTCATCACCGTCTGCAGTATCATTTCACAATTGGTATTATCATCGAGCATCATCAGCAACACTCTTTGGTTTTTTCGGTAAAGTCCCGTAGGTAGAAAAAAACCAAAGAGTATGAATGCTTGCAGTCACGAAAACTTCAAATCTAGAAGCAACACTCTTAATAATAATTACATTTTAAGGCGCATTTAATCCCAACGCACCGTGTTTGAAAAGCAGGGAATAAATAGAACCAGGGAAAACATCCAGAACTTGGCGGGAATAAAGGCCAATTTAAAGAGGCGAGTTTTCAGGACTCATTTAAACCGCTCTAACGACTCTTAATTCTTGATTGTCTTATTACCAAAGGCAAAGCGTTGCCCCACAGTCTGGGAGCTGCACTGGCAAAAAGCCTGACCACCCCAGGAACAGAGCCTTGACCTCGCAGTCCTTAGAAGAAGGCGATGAAGATCTCAGGGACATCATTGTGGGTGTAAATATGGATAAGCTCCTGCAAATGTTGTCGTGCTAAGCCATTGACAATTATCTGGCTCAACCGCCTCCGATGTAAAATTAGAGTTTCTGCGCCACACCAACATCAGCCACGCGAAGGAGATCGTCGTCGTTAACTCCATCGTCGTCGTCATCGGCATTCTTACCAGCAAAATGATCACCGCCACCTGCAGCGTCCGCATCATTTCGTCATCGTCGTCGTCGTCTCCAAAAGAGGACCAGAGAAATTCTCGGCACCGGGTGAGGCTGTCGCAGGGCTGTACCAGGAGGTCGGCTGTTATTGTTGCCGTTTTTTGTCGATTCGCTCGGAATCTATCAGAATAGACTGGGCCCTGCCATACTCATGTGGAATGAATCACTGCTGGCTCGGGAACCGGCATGGTGAGATGAGCCGTGGCATACATCCATGCGTTCTCTTGACGTGCGCCAAGAACACACGGGGCCTGTATTATGGCTGTTTTTATCGTGATGATGGTGACCTGTACATAGGAATGCACGTCGCATAGGCATGGGGGTTTTACTACTGCCTGAGTTCTCGCTGTTGTGCTGCTGTGTCGCTCTCCCCCGTGTGTTTTTAGGTTGTGCTGCTACGTGTTGCTTGGCATGCTGTCTGACGTTCTGCTCCCGCGTGCCGGGATCTTCTTTAAGAACTGCACTGAGTTCCAATTCAAAATCGAGTTCCAATTCGATTCCTCCGTTGTCGAACGCTGCCTCCGATCTATTTCTAACACTGGCTCGTATCGCTAACAACGACTCCTATCTCGAACACTCTCCTATCCCTATCACTGCCTTCTATCTCCAACCCTGACTCAAATCTCTAACCCCGTCCGTTATCTCTAACGCTGCCTCCTATCGCTAACGCAGACTGTTGCAGTTGTGCTGTGTAGTTCTCTGACGTGCGTTCGGGTCGTACCGCGTGTTGTCCTTCAACGATGTCCGACGTTTTGCTCCGTGCGCTCGGAGCTTCCGAAGTTTCTACGGAAGCTCCCAAACGCCTCGAGCGAAGCATCGGACATTGCGACGGACACCACGGTGCGACCCGGGCCGCAACGTTGGAGTGCTGGGCCCCCCCGCGGGCTTTGTGGAAATCAATGCGAGTGATAATTGTTTTTTTACCCTTCTATCTGGCAACAAAACTGACACCTTTTTTTTACAAGCAGTTATGTTTGCATATACCACAATACCTGCAGCCATAATGCAAACAAAAAAACATGCATTATGGCTGCAGGTATTGTGGTCTATGCAAACATGACTTCTTGTAAAAAAAAAGGTGTCAGTTTTGTTGCCAGATAGAAGGGTAAAAAACCAATTATAATTTTTTTTTACTGGCAAATGAGGTTCCAATGGTATCAATGCGAGTGTCGAAGTGTTCGACCCGTCGAGTCGTGGACAATCTTCCACGTCCGTGGTTCCTCGTGGCGTTTGGTGGTGGAGGAGGCAACTATCTGGGTCTCGCCGTTGAGCTGTGGCCTCGCAAAAAACCAATGCTGTGCAGACGTCAGATAATCCCGGACTGAGTTTCGACTTTGCCGACACTCATCAGCCAGGTGTCGCCTCATTATTATAATTAGTCTGTATTTAACCAGAATCAGTCGCACACCCAGGTACAGACATTGAGAGGGTGCATTATTTTGGGAAATTTAAATTGGGCGCTTGCAAATGGCACGTTCACTCTGTAAATGATACGAGAAATGCAATCCAGAGGTCGCTGGTTCAATCTCCTGGCGTGGCAGTTGAAATAATGGAGCGAGTTTTTTTTAAATCCACCAACACCGCTGCTGTCGACCCATCAGCGTTAATGGGTTCACGGAAGTCGATCGGTAGGCCCCGTGGGGTGGGGCAAAGTGTGACCATCATGGAGGAGTAGGCCAAAAACACTCTTGAGAGCGCCATCCACCAGCAGTAGCGAGAGCCAGCCAATGCAGGGCTGCACCTTCACCCATCTGTAAAATAAAATATACATCTGATCAGGATACAAACCCTTGAGATTCACATCCCATTGTGAAAACGTGTGCCATCGGCCCTAATGCTTGGCAAGAGCTAAGTCTGGTTTGTGTCTCGCGTGTCTGTGTGTGTGTGTTGCTTCTAGATTTGAAGCTTTCGTGACTGCAAGGATTCATATTATTGGTTCTTTCGGTAAAGTCACGTAGAAGGGAAATAATAAAATAATAAAAACAACGCTTGCGTTGTGGCCGAAACGTGAGAATTTTATGATATTTTATTATTTCCCTTCTACGTGACTTTACCGAAAGAACCAAGAATATGAAAGAAAATGAGGTTAAAAAAAGTTAAGTCACGTAGGTAAAAAAATAAGTAAATAATAAAAGAAATAAAAAAATTATAATAAAATAATAGAAATAAACTTTGTTTCTATTATCTCTATTATTTACTTATTTTTTCCCCTCCGTGACTTTACCGAAAAAACCTAAGAGTATGTGCTGCTTCTGTTGGGTGCAGTGGTGCAGCAGTTAGCGCACTGCACCGCAAACCCCGTGTCCTCCACTCGATTCCTCGCCACGGCCGTCATCGTCGGTGCCGAATATCTGAACCGGGTGCTTGGCCTCGCTTAGTTTGAGTCTGTGAATGAACTCCGAACGACTGAGTTCATCACTGCGCCAAGCCACTCCCCACAAACCTTAAGCGGCAGGTGTTACCTGCTGCGGTGTGTAAGAACATCGGCACTCAGGGAGACAAAGGCGGCTGTGCGTGGTGCCCGCCAGACCACCACCTCGTGCGCTTTAACAGCACTTTCTCCAACGCTCCGTGTTGGGCTACACGGGGTGGGGGGGTCTCGAGAGAATTGTTTTTAAATCCTTTATATTAAGTTCGCTTGCTTGCTTACGACCGTGCAAATCTTTCAGTCGTTTTTTAACCCACTTTCCGTGATCCAATCGAGCTGACATTTTGCACACAGACTCGGTGTGCGTGACAATTAATGTTCGTGTAAATTTTTTTCCAAAATTTTACACTTTTTAGGACAAAAATATTATATTTAATTACCAATTGCTTAATGGTGCAATGCAATCATCTGACCCATAGGTGGCAGCCATCTCAAGCCAGAGGACGAGAGGACTCTAGCCGCCACGCATATAAAGGATTTATAGTGAAAAACTTTGTTTTTACGGGTTAATGTTTTAGTGCTCACGTGCACTGTACCGACATAACCCCCCCCCCCCCCCCCTCTTGAAAATGGCAGAATTGCATTTGCGATTCGCCTTCTGGGTCTCTCATCAGCAGCGTCCGACTTGTTAAGCAGTCGCGTAAAGAAGGCGAGGGAGGCTCTGGACACGTGGCGAGAATGAATGAAGGCAGGCGGATCCTCGGCCCGGGAGATTTGACGAAAATGTGGAAATGATACAGGAGGGGGAAGACGGAACCGGATACATACTCTGAGGTTTTTTCGGTGAAGTCACGTAGGAAAAAAATAAATAGTAAAAATTAATAATAAAAATAATAGAAATATAATAATAAGTCACGACGTTTCGGAGGCAACACAAGCTTCCTTCTTCAGGTGGAGCCGTCACAGCACGATTGCTGTATCAAGTAAAGAGAAGTCTCAAGAGAACCCGACCTTGTATATACTGGTTGAGGGGGGGAGGAATTGTTGTGCGATGGTTAGTACGGCTGCTGCTGCTGGGACTGAGCCTTTGTTATGCCAGGGCTATATCATCTCGAGGAAGGTGATCGAGACTGAACAGAGTGGTGTTGCTGGCCCCATTGTCGCAATGGAGCTGATGGCAGGGACATGATGGAGAGAGACCCATAAACTTCAGAGACCCATTGATTCACAGACAATAGATTACCGTAGAGACTGATAGCTAGTCACGCAGCAATAGATTTATAGAGACAAAACCTGAATAGACCGATACTCGCATAGAGATCAATATATAGATTCACAGAGAGACAAATAAGATGTCCTTTGTGACCGATACATTCACATAGCAATAGATTCACATAGACATCCATAAGGAGTAGGGAAAGGCAGAAAAGCAGGTAACAGATGCAGCCGTAAAAGATGACTTAAGAATTGAGACCACATGAAGCAATCATCGGAGAGCGTCATTTGGCCCAATCGTTGCTAATTACGGTCAACCTTCATTGACCCAGGAGAGCCTCGTCGAGACTTTAGATTGTTTTCAGGAGGGTCCTGCTAAGTTGTGCGGTGGGTGCAATGTTTTATCTTCCCAATTGAGTAAAATTTACGGAATTTTTTCATGTTTGGCAATCGCGTGGACCGCAACGCTTGCATGCATGGCCTGCTACTATTTTTAATCGAGTCGCAGAATCATTAACGTTCACTGGGAAGCAAACGGCGCGGAGTATTGTTGGTTGTTTCGCCGCAGTATTAACCAGGGCGGCCGCGACTACCCGAACCGCAAATCTCTGCTCGGCCGTGTCACACCGCCCTTTTACGATCATCATCATCCATGCTCTCAGTCTACTGCTGGTTTGCGTGACCCATCAATTAAAACATTGCATGAGAATGAGCTTTGTTGAGTTAAACCACGTGGCAACATCGCCTCTTCCTGGCACACTGCCCGTCCGTGAGACGCTGCATCTCCGTGATGGCTTTGCGCCGTAGGAATGGCCCAAATTCCAAATCTGAGTACGTAACAAGGCCATGCTGAGGTGGCCTGTTCCATTGCGTTGAAAGCTGTACACACTACGCTTGGGCCCGCATTCTTAGTCACGGCTCTGGCTCAAGTGGTTTAAGCTGCGCTCTGTTTACATGAACGCAGCCGAGCCACGGATGAGCCCGCTTGCTGCTGCATCTTTTGAAGCAACTGAGCGGCTCAAGCCTGAGCCGAGCTTGTGACTCGGAATGCGGCGCTGAGACAGCGCATGCTTGGGGTGATGCTGCTGCTGCTGATGATGATGACAATGGTGGTCATGGTGATGATTTTCTGATGGTTATTTTTATTGTTGCTGCGTGTGGGTTCTTGTTTACAAAATGTGTGCAATGGTCATAACCGATGGGCCTTGCCCTGGTCCTGGTATCCAACTCGGCCCCCGTGGCTCCCAGGACCCCCTCTGCCTTCCTCCTCCCCGCGCACTCGTGTCCTGGAGAACGATGTAAATGCACGCCACTGTGAGTTTTTTTTCTTCTCCTGAAATGAAAAAGAGTTTTACGTAACCTGGGGGTCTGGTCTCACGTCGATGCTAATGCACCACCCCACGGTGTGGCCCTGCGTGATGAGGTGTGAGTGGGTGGGTGTGAGTAAGGGGAGCGGTGGTGCAGCGGTTAGCGCGCTGCGCTACGAACCCCGTTGTCCCGAGTTCGATTCCCGCTCACGCCAACACCGGTGACGATTATCTGAACCGGTTCTGGGCCTCCCCTAGGTCGACTCAGCCTCAAATGAGTACCTGGCGCGGTGTGTAGTAAACATCGCCACTAGGGAGACAAAGGCGGCCGGGCGTGGTGTTGGCCACCCACCTCTTCGTGTGCCGTGCCGGCCTTTATAGGTGCTCGCTAACAGCACTTGCCCCAACAGTCTGTTCAGGCTATACAGGGGAGCTTTGTCTTTGTGAGTGGGTGAGTGTTTGAGGCCTCCGGCAGCAATGGGGGACAGAGGAGCGACGCTCACAACAACGAGCGGGAGCACAGATGATGATGCCTCTGCCGGTCAACCCATCTGTCTCGTGACCTGCCAGCGGGCCTTCTACACCTCACGTGGCCTCACAAGTGCACCTAGCCTGGCGCAAGGAAAGCGGTGACGCCACTGCCACTTCGTGGCGAACAGCGGTTGCTTTGCAAGAGATTGTGACTGATGAGGCGATGCCGCTTATCTCCCTGGCCCCTTTGTGCTATGAAGGGTCATTTCCCGAAACGTTGCCTATTATATATGTCCCTCTTTGGGCCACGTTATTGACGAATGCATTTTTGTCGCATGAGCTGGCAGGTGTACTCTTAGGTTTTTTCGATAAAGTAACGTAGGTAAAAAGAAATAAATATTGGACATTTATACAAATAAATAATATAGAAATAATAATAGAAATAAAATAATAAATCACGACGTTTCGGAGGCAACACAAGTCTCCGTCATCAGGTGGGACCGTCACAGCTAGATTTACTGTATCAAGTGAGTAAATCTAGCTGTGACGGTCCCACCTGATGACGGAGACATGTGTTGCCTCCGAAAGGTCGTGATTTATTCTTTTATTTCTATTATTATAATTATTTGCAAGTAGTAATTTTTATTATTTATTTTTCCCTACGCGACTTTACCGAAAAAACCTACGAGTATGAATCCTTGCAGTCGCGAAAGCTTCAAATCTAGAATTAGCTGGCAGGTGGGTGATTTGGCCACGTACGGTGCGAAAGAAGTTCAACACTGCCCCCCCCCCCCTGCCACAGCAAACGAGGACTCTTCACCGGTGGCTCGGACCGTGAGAAAAAAAAAACGAATGGAAAGCTGAAAAAGTTTGCAAAGTTCGCATGGAGAGATGCGCGCTTTGAAAATAGCACGCAGTGGAGAGAAGAGACGACGGCGGGGTATCGAGGCCCTGGGGGGATGTCGCGAGTGTCCACAGGAGATGGGAGAGCGATGCAATCGACACGTGCGATGCAGCCGAAGTGAGACGGACGGTAGCAGCGTTGGATTCCACGAGGGGGGGGGGGGGGAGGCGCTCATCCAGCAGTAGGTAGACCACGGCGAGGTCACCTTCGCCTGACCGGCGCACTGATAACAGCCGGCGCCTCGCAGCAAAAGGCGACTGAGTTCGAGTACTTACTCTGGCGCCGCTTGCTGTGCGGAATTTATATCTTCCCTTGATGTTCTGCGCGGGTTTCCTCCGGGTTTTCCGGTTTCATCCTCCCATAGCTAAAGCCGCACACGCAGTGGAACTGCTTTTGGTCGAAATATCCCAATGCTGCAAAACTTCCTGGCCCACGCGCTCGGCATCTCACAGCGGCAACAACTATCGCTGCCCCCCATCCCCCCTACTGCGTAAAACTTCTTGACAAGAATTCTAGATTTGAAGCTTTCGTGACTGCAAGGAATCATCTTCTTAGGTTTTTTCGGTAAAGTCACGTAGAAAGTAAAATAAAATAAAAACAAAAATCACGACGTTTCGGAGGCAACACTCTCTTGACAAGAACCTCCAGAAAACGTCTTGAGACTCGGTGAGGCTTTTCTTGGTCACCAAACGAAAGAAAATCGGTTAATAGCACGGTGGGCTTTACTTGGTAAGATAAAAAAAGTTTAATTTGTACTGCCCCCCCCCTTCTCCCCCCCCCCCAATATTTACTCCCCCTCCCCCTTATTGGCACCCCCCCTGTTGACCCCACCCTTTGTTGCCCCCCTTCCCCCCCCCCCTTCTTGCCCCCCCCCCTTCGTCCCCCCCCCCTCCAATATCCCCCCCCCCCCCCCCAGTTTTACTCCCCCTTATTGGCACCCCCCCCGTCGACCCCACCCCTTGTTGCCCCCCTCCCTTCTTGGCCCCACCCCCCTTCTTGGCCCCGCCCACGTTGCTCCCATCTAAGGCCACGCGCCGTTTCCGTCCCGTCACGCGACGCCCAGTGTGGGCGCTGACGTCACGGGACCCCCCCCCCTTCCCATCTCCCCTCACGCGCGCGTTGTGCGCATGCGTAGAGACCCGATGACACGCGTTCACTTGTGTGCGTGGATCGATGTATATAGATTCGCTGTAGGTTCGCACGGCCAATTTAAACATAATCGTGCGTGCAATGATCGAACCCAGCGGTAAGCTGTAGTCTCCGCACGTCCCGTGAGAATAGATTCCGAAATCGAATTGTAAATACGGATTAAAGACGTCTGTAATGTATCGTAGACGTGGGATGAATCGCTTCAGTTCACTAATCGATTCTCTCGGTTCAGATACAGTACAGTAATCGAATAATCTTACAGTGGCACGACTCGATTGTTTTCGATTCGTGGCAAACAAGTTCCTGATTATAAGACGCACCCGGAAATGTTATACAAGTTCAAGTTAATGTATTAGGTATCGCCCTGTGAGCCATTCGGCTCTTGAATCGGGTGCAACCGCAACAAACAAAAAACAAAAACATGAACAAGAAAACATCTTAAAGTGACTATGTGACTGAGTGCAAACAGAAAATCCAAGAAAAGACAGCAAAATATTGCAGAAAAAGCACCGTTACACCAACGCTGTGTGCAAAAATCCCAGTGGGATGCAAGTCAAACAACAACAACCACAAGACAACTTAGATTAAGGCCATCAGTCTAACTCTGTACTACAACAAACAAACATGGCCAAACGCGTACCGGATTATAAGACGGATCCGGTAAAGTTATACAAATCCGGTGTTTCGTACCGGATTATAAGACGCACCCAGTAAAGTTATACAAATCCGGTATCTCGTACCGGATTATAAGACGGATCCGGTAAAGTTATACAAATCCGGTGTCTCGTACCGGATTATAAGACGCACCGCCAACGTTTGCTTTAGTCACGGGGGGGGGGGGGGTCTGGGGATAGTGCGACTTATAATCGGGATGACTACTCTATTCTACGTGACTTTACCGAAAGAACCAAGAAGATGTATACACATGTATACACATTCCTGCGGAGGGAGCTGGTAGGAACGTTGGGTTGCTCGGTCAATGGCCTGCAGGGTCAACGGCGGCGTGGTGTATTCCGCAAATATGGCCGACTGTGAGGGCGGGCACAAGCCGGCGTGAGTAGGTTAAACGTTGAGTTTTATAAGGGCACCACGGGGTGACCAGCCCCACCCTCCCCACGCTCCCCTACCCACACAGCCCCACCCCTCCCACCCCCCACCCAGCCCCACCCTCCCCACCCCACCCAGCCCCTCCCCACCCTTCCCACCCAGCCCCTCCCCACCCTTCCCTCCCCACCCAGCCCCACCCTCTCCACCCAGCCCCTCCCCACCCTCCCCCCCCCACCCAGCCCCTCCCTGCACGACGGACACAATAATCCCCTGTGGGCTGGTGTAACCAGGAGGTTCCTCCCAGTAATATATTTTTTGTACGCAAGCGTGCCATCTGTGACTGTGCATCGGTTCGATTTACAACAAAAATCGAAATGTACAATTTCGAATTCCATCTTCGGATCCCAATGCGCAATCCATGGAAATCAGGAAACTTAAAACCGAACCAGGGGACAGCCGAGAAAGGTACAGCCGAGAAAACGAAATATTGAAGGTTCAGTTTAAAGAGATGGGTTTTCAAAGCAGACTTTCAAATATATCTACAGACTCTCCGTCAACACGTGTGCCGCTGGACGGGAGGTCAAGACGGGAGAGGGGGAGGGTCTTTGCGGACGTCACCGGAATCGTCACAAGGGGGTTGCCAGCCTTCTCTGAGTTGCTATTGGTTGTGGTTGAATAGGGAGGGAGGCTGCGGGGGTGAACAACCATCGATTACGAACTCGTACACGGGCACAGCATCACGGCACAGCATCGACCACCAGCATCTCTGTTGTTGATGTGCTGTTGTGTTGTTAATGCTGTTGTGTTGTTGATGCTGTTGTGTTGTTGATGCTGTTGTGTTGTTGATGTTGTGTTGTTGATGCTGTTGTGTTGTTGATGCTGTTGTGTTGTTGATGCTGATGTGTTTGTTGAGATGCTGTTGTGTTGTTGATGTTGTGTTATTGATGATGTTGTGTTGATGTTGTGTTGTTAATGCTGTTGTGTTGTTGATTATGTTGTGTTAATGCTGTTATGTTGTTGATCTGCTGTTGTGTGTTCATGCTGTTGTGTTGTTGTTTCTGCACAACTGCCCACACAGGCCCGGTTGTTCGTAGTTGTGCTCTGTGAATTGTGTTCTTGTTGAGTTGTGTCAACGTTAACTGCCCTTTTTAAAATGTCTATACTTCTAAAGTACACTTCAAGACTGTTCAGTGTTTTATGTGGAGGATATGATTATACACGTAGGGTTCCGCGACCAATATTATTCATAATAAAGGTTTTTGGGTTCGATCGCGTAAGTATAAATGTGTCGTAACCCTCCACCACCCGACACAGCCGATTAGTGAGTGGTTGGGTTCCGTGATGACGTCGCCCTGCTGCTGCTCCATTGAAGACCTGAAGCGGGTGGATTGCGTCACTATTCTGGCAAATCGCCTGATGATGCTGGATGACGTCACGCGATTTTGGATGATTTTTGACCCCCCCCCCCCCTTTGTCACACGGCGTCACAAAAAGTCAGACCCCCCCCCCCCCGTCAAATATGACGTCACAATTTTTTTTTAACATTCTTCAAATCGCTTTAAAATATTGTCATTGTAGTGCGTATTTAATGTGGCGCTGCACTCTGATGTTGTAGGAGAAAACATTTATTAAAAAGTCTATTTAATTAAGTAGAAAGTGTTGTCTATATTTATTTAAAGTTGCGCATTTTGATGTGACGTCACATTTCCACCCCCCCCCCCTCGTCACACATCGTCACAAATGTCTGACCCCCCCCCCTAGGTGCGGGACGTCATTTATGGACAGCCCCTTACTCAAATTGTAAATGGTGTGGATTTACTCTCCAACACACCGGTGGGCTGAAGTGGTAACTAATCGGCGTTTTGTTTACGTGGCAAATCCCTTACTAATTAGCTGTGTCGGGTGGTGGAGGGTTACGACACAACATTTATACTTAACGCGATCTAATCTCAAAAACATTTATTATGGATCTATACTAGTGGTGAGTGTAGTGATGAGTGTACTAGTGGTGAGTGTACTAGTGGTGAGTGTACTAGTGGTGAGTGAGTGGTGAGTGTACTAGTGGTGAGTGAGTACTAGTGGTGAGTGTAGTGGTGAGTGTACTAGTGGTGAGTGTACTAGTGGTGAGTGTACTAGTGGTGAGTGTACTAGTGGTGAGTGTACTAGTGGTGAGTGTAGTGGTGAGTGTACTAGTGGTGAGTGTACTAGTGGTGAGTGTACTAGTGGTGAGTGTACTAGTGGTGAGTGTAGTGGTGAGTGTACTAGTGGTGAGTGTAGTGGTGAGTGTACTAGTGGTGAGTGTACTAGTGGTGAGTGTACTAGTGGTGAGTGTAGTGGTGAGTGTACTAGTGGTGAGTGTACTAGTGGTGAGTATACTAGTGGTGAGTGTACTAGTGGTGAGTGTACTAGTGGTGAGTACACTAGTGGTGAGTGTAGTGGTGAGTGTACTAGTGGTGAGTATACTAGTGGTGAGTGTACTAGTGGTGAGTGTACTAGTGGTGAGTGTAGTGATGAGTGTACTAGTGGTGAGTATACTAGTGGTGAGTGTACTAGTGGTGAGTGTACTAGTGGTGAGTGTAGTGGTGAGTGTACTAGTGGTGAGTGTACTAGTGGTGAGTGTAGTGGTGAGTGTACTAGTGGTGAGTGTACTAGTGGTGAGTATACTAGTGGTGAGTACACTAGTGGTGAGTGTACTAGTGGTGAGTGTACTAGTGGTGAGTGTACTAGTGGTGAGTGTAGTGGTGAGTGTACTAGTGGTGAGTGTACTAGTGGTGAGTACACTAGTGGTGAGTGTACTAGTGGTGAGTGTAGTGGTGAGTGTACTAGTGGTGAGTGTAGTGGTGAGTGTACTAGTGGTGAGTGTACTAGTGGTGAGTGTACTAGTGGTGAGTATACTAGTGGTGAGTGTACTAGTGGTGAGTGTACTAGTGGTGAGTGTACTAGTGGTGAGTGTAGTGGTGAGTGTACTAGTGGTGAGTGTACTAGTGGTGAGTGTACTAGTGGTGAGTATACTAGTGGTGAGTGTACTAGTGGTGAGTATACTAGTGGTGAGTGTGCTAGTGGTGAGTGTAGTAGTGAGTGTACTAGTGGTGAGTGTACTAGTGGTGAGTGTAGTAGTGGTGAGTGTACTAGTGGTGAGTGTACTAGTGGTGAGTGTAGTGGTGAGTGTACTAGTGGTGAGTGTACTAGTGGTGAGTGTAGTGGTGAGTGTACTAGTGGTGAGTGTACTAGTGGTGAGTGTACTAGTGGTGAGTGTAGTGGTGAGTGTACTAGTGGTGAGTGTACTAGTGGTGAGTGTAGTGGTGAGTGTACTAGTGGTGAGTATACTAGTAGTGAGTGTACTAGTGGTGAGTGTACTAGTGGTGAGTGTACTAGTGGTGAGTGTAGTGGTGAGTGTACTAGTAGTGAGTGTACTAGTGGTGAGTGTACTAGTGGTGAGTGTACTAGTGGTGAGTGTAGTGGTGAGTGTACTAGTGGTGAGTGTACTAGTGGTGAGTGTACTAGTGGTGAGTGTACTAGTGGTGAGTATACTAGTGGTGAGTGTACTAGTGGTGAGTGTACTAGTGGTGAGTGTACTAGTGGTGAGTATACTAGTGGTGAGTGTACTAGTAGTGAGTGTACTAGTGGTGAGTGTACTAGTGGTGAGTGTACTAGTGGTGAGTGTACTAGTGGTGAGTGTAGTGGTGAGTGTACTAGTGGTGAGTGTACTAGTGGTGAGTGTACTAGTGGTGAGTATACTAGTGGTGAGTGTACTAGTGGTGAGTGTACTAGTGGTGAGTGTACTAGTGGTGAGTGTACTAGTGGTGAGTATACTAGTGGTGAGTATACTAGTGGTGAGTGTACTAGTGGTGAGTATACTAGTGGTGAGTGTACTAGTGGTGAGTGTACTAGTGGTGAGTATACTAGTGGTGAGTGTACTAGTGGTGAGTGTACTAGTGGTGAGTGTAGTGGTGAGTATACTAGTGGTGAGTGTACTAGTAGTGAGTGTACTAGTGGTGAGTGTACTAGTGGTGAGTGTACTAGTGGTGAGTGTACTAGTGGTGAGTGTACTAGTGGTGAGTGTACTAGTGGTGAGTATACTAGTGGTGAGTGTACTAGTGGTGAGTGTACTAGTGGTGAGTATACTAGTGGTGAGTGTACTAGTGGTGAGTGTAGTGGTGAGTGTAGTGTTGAGTGTGCTAGTGGTGAGTGTGCTAGTGGTGAGTGTACTAGTGGTGAGTGAGTGTACTAGTGGTAAGTGTAGTGGTGAGTGTACTAGTGGTGAGTGTAGTGGTGAGTATAGTGGTGAGTATACTAGTGGTGAGTGTAGTAGTGGTGAGTGTGCTAGTGGTGAGTGTAGTGGTGAGTGTACTCGTGGTGAGTGTACTCGTGGTGAGTGTACTAGTGGTGAGTGTAGTGGTGAGTGTACTGGTGATGAGTGTACTGGTGGTGAGTGTACTGGTGGTGAGTGTACTAGTGGTGAGTGTAGTGGTGAGTGTAGTGGTGAGTGTACTAGTGGTGAGTGTACTAGTGGTGAGTGTAGTGGTGAGTGTGCTAGTGGTGAGTGTGCTAGTGGTGAGTGTAGTGGTGAGTGAGTGTACTAGTGGTGAGTGTAGTGGTGAGTGTACTAGTGGTGAGTGTACTAGTGGTGAGTGTACTAGTGGTGAGTGTAGTGGTGAGTGTAGTGGTGAGTGTGCTAGTGGTGAGTGTAGTGGTGAGTGTACTAGTGGTGAGTGTGCTAGTAGTGAGTCTGCTAGTGGTGAGTGTAGTGGTGAGTGTACTAGTGGTGAGTACTAGTGGTGAGTGTAGTGGTGAGTGTACTAGTGGTGAGTGTACAAGTGGTGAGTGTACTAGTGGTGAGTGTACTAGTGGTGAGTGTACTAGTGGTGAGTGTAGTGGTGAGTGTACTAGTAGTGAGTGTGCTAGTAGTGAGTGTACTAGTGGTGAGTGTAGTGGTGAGTGTACTAGTGGTGAGTGTAGTGGTGGTGATTGTCTATTTGTGTTTCTCCCTTGTGGTGGAACTTTGTAGGATGAACGTTGAGATGTATAAGGGCACATTGTGACCACTCAGGTCTGAATTGTTCTGTAGTAATGAAATGAACACTGATAAGGGGTTGACAGGTTTGATGTCAACTTATGTAAAATCGCGTGTTGTGTTTGTTTAAAGCAGCAGTGCTGTTACACACTTCATGGATTGTGCATTCATATTATGTCGTGCGTGTAACAACGGGGGACTGTGATTTGTGTACACACATGAATCATAATGTGCATTGTGTAGTTTGTGTCCTATAGCATTCACGTGTTTGTTTATCAATGTCGTGTTTGTCACGCGGCACTCATTCAGCAGTGAATTAACAATAGGCCATGCATGCACACAATGTGGTGTACCTTATAGTGTACCTCTAACACAGTCATCATTATAATATGGGAATTGTGTGTTTGTGTACCATACAACATTAGGAGCTACCTGCAGTGGTGTTAGAGTGCGTTGTCACCATTCTGCTGTTTTCTCTACAACAGCACACCTATACCAGTTGCAATTGTGCTGTGTGTGTGTGTTGTGTACATGTTGTGTATATTATTCACAAAGTAATAAAGCGATTACGTTGGTGAACATCTGTTGTTGTTCCTGCTGTGATAGAAGCAGAGTGGTAAGTGTGGAGTGTGTGGTGTGTGGTGGTTGGTGGTGGTGTGTGATGGTGTGGTGTGTGGTGGTGGTTCGTGGTGGTGGTTGGTGGTGGTGGTGGTTGGTGGTGGTGGTTGTGGTGGTGGTTGTGGTGGTGGTGGTTGTTGGTGGTGGTTGGTGGTCGTGTGCGGTGGTGGTGGTTGGTGGTGGTGGTTGTTGGTGGTTGTTGGTGGTGGTTGTTGGTGGTGGTGGTTGTTGGTGGTGGTGGTTGTTGGTGGTGGTGGTTGTTGTTGGTGGTGGTTGTTGGTGGTGGTGGTTGTTGGTGGTGGTGGTTGTTGGTGGTTGTTGGTGGTGGTTGTTGGTGGTGGTGGTTGTTGGTGGTGGTGGTTGTTGGTGGTGGTTGTTGTTGGTGGTTGTTGTTGGTGGTGGTTGTTGGTGGTGGTGGTTGTTGGTGGTGGTGGTTGTTGGTGGTGGTTAGTGGCGGTGGTGGAACGAGCGCCACCTCGAGTCCACATCTCGCATCGCCGCCGCTCTCACGGCGACGGCGGGAGAGAAGCAGCAGCAGGAGGAGGGTGGTGGTGGACGTGGTGGTGGTGGGAGACGGAGCGCCGTTGTCAACCACGGAGTCAACACGCGCTGACAGGAGAAGGAGGAGGCCGGGAGACCCCTGCCCCAAGACGCAAGGCGACTTCAAGGGGCCACAGAAGCGGACGACGAGGAGGAGGAGGGAGGAGAGAGACGCAGCAACGGGGGCCACATCTTGACAGCTCAACATACACAAGTCCGCGCGATCGTTCTCGTCGACAGAAAGCCCTACTGTGTGGACCCCCTTTGGGACCCTTTAAAGGATCACCAAGGGGTCACCAAGGGGGTCACCAAGGGGGTCACATCGAAGGCGACGCCTCGACCCGGGGCCATGCGGCCCTCACTCAGGGCAGCAGGAGGAGGCCCCTGAGCGCCGCCCTCCCCCGCGAGGTAAGGGGGGGGGGGGGGGCCCACGGGGGGGGGGGGGCCCACGGGGGGGGGGGGGGGCACCCCGAGCTACTGGGGGGCGGGGTGGGGGTCTCGGGGTGGGGGCGTCGTGGGGGGCCCTGACCCCCCCCCCCCCCGCTGTGTGAGAGGGGAGGGAGGGGAGGCCGAGGCATGGAGTCGGAGCCCGCGGCTAGGGCGTGGGCGGTCTGGGGGGGACAGGGGGTCGAGTTTGGTTGTGGTGTTGTTGTTGTGTTGTTGTGAGGGTGTAGTTGTGTTGTGATGTTGTGTTGTTGTTGTGAGGGGTGTAGTTGTGTTGTAGTTGTGGTAGTGTTGTAGTTGTGGTGTTGTAGTTGTGTTGTTGTGAGGGGTGTAGTTGTGTTGTAGTTGTGGTATTGTTGTAGTGTTGTAGTTGTGGTGTTGTAGTTGTGTTGTTGTAGTTGTGTTGTTGTGAGGGTGTAGTTGTGGTGTTGTAGTTTTGTTGTTGTTGTGGTGGTGTAGTTGTGTTGTGGTGAGGGGTGTAGTTGTTGTGAGGGTGTAGTGTTGTGTGAGGGTGTAGTTGTGGTATAGTTGTGGTGTTGTAGTTGTGTTGTTGTGTGAGGGGTGTAGTTGTGTTGTGGTTGTGTTGTTGTGAGGGGTGTAGTTGTGTTATGTGAGGGTGTAGTTGTGTAGTTGTGGTGTAGTTGTGGTGTTGTATTTGTGTTGTGTGAGGGGTGTAGTTTTGTTGTGGTTGTGTTGTTGTGAGGGGTGTAGTTGTGTTGTGTGAGGGTGTAGTTGTGGTGTTGTAGTGTGAGGGTGTAGTTGTGGTGTTGTAGTGTGAGGGTGTAGTTGTGGTGTTGTTGTGTGAGGGGTGTAGTTGTGGTGTTGTGAGGGGTGTAGTTGTGTTGTGAGGGTGTAGTTTGTTGTTGTGAGGGGTGTAGTGTTGTTGTAGTTGTGTTGTTGTGAGGGTGTAGTTGTGGTGTTGTAGTTTTGTTGTTGTGGTGGTGTAGTTGTGTTGTGAGGGGTGTAGTTGTTGTGAGGGTGTAGTGTTGTGTGAGGGTGTAGTTGTGGTATAGTTGTGGTGTTGTAGTTGTGTTGTTGTGTGAGGGGTGTAGTTGTGTTGTGGTTGTGTTGTTGTGAGGGGTGTAGTTGTGTTATGTCAGGGTGTAGTTGTGTAGTTGTGGTGTAGTTGTGGTGTTGTATTTGTGTTGTGTGAGGGGTGTAGTTTTGTTGTGGTTGTGTTGTTGTGAGGGGTGTAGTTGTGTTGTGTGAGGGTGTAGTTGTGGTGTTGTAGTGTGAGGGTGTAGTTGTGGTGTTGTAGTGTGAGGGTGTAGTTGTGGTGTTGTTGTGTGAGGGGTGTAGTTGTGGTGTTGTGAGGGGTGTAGTTGTAGTTGTGTTGTGAGGGTGTAGTTGTAGTGTAGTTGTGGTGTTGTAGTTATGTTGTTGTGTGAGGGGTGTAGTTGTGGTGTTGTGAGGGGTGTAGTTGTGGTGTTGTGAGGGGTGTAGTTGTAGTTGTGTTGTGAGGGTGTAGTTGTGTAGTTTGTTGTTGTGAGGGGTGTAGTGTTGTTGTAGTTGTGTTGTTGTGAGGGTGTAGTTGTGGTGTTGTAGTTTTGTTGTTGTGGTGGTGTAGTTGTGTTGTGGTGAGGGGTGTAGTTGTTGTGAGGGTGTAGTGTTGTGTGAGGGTGTAGTTGTGGTATAGTTGTGGTGTTGTAGTTGTGTTGTTGTGTGAGGGGTGTAGTTGTGTTGTTGTGGTTGTGTTGTTGTGAGGGGTGTAGTTGTGTAGTTGTGGTGTTGTATTTGTGTTGTGTGAAGGGTGTAGTTTTGTTGTGGTTGTGTTGTGAGGGGTGTAGTTGTGGTGTTGTAGTGTGAGGGTGTAGTTGTGGTGTTGTTGTGTGAGGGGTGTAGTTGTGTCGTTGTGAGGGTGTAGTTGTGTTGTTGTAAGGGTGTAGTTGTGGTGTTGTAGTTATGTTGTGTGAGGGGTGTAGTTGTGGTGTTGTGAGGGATGTAGTTGTGTTGTTGTTGTGGTGTTGTGAGGGTGTAGTTGGGTTGTTGTGAGGGGTGTAGTTTTGTTGTTGTTGTGGTGTTGTGAGGGTGTAGTTGGGTTGTTGTGAGGGGTGTAGTTGTGTTTGCGTTAGAGGTACAATTGTGTTGGGGTTAGGGGTGTAATTGGGTTATGGGTATATTTGTGATAAGGACAGGGTTATAGTTGTGTTAGTGGTGTAGTTGTGTTAGTGGTGTAGTTAGTTGTGTTGTGGGGGGTGTAGTTGTGTTGTTGTGAGGGGTGTAGTTGTGTTGTTGTTGGGGGTATATTTGTTTGTTGTGACAGGGTTAGGGGGTTAGGGGTCTGTAGGTAGAGCTATGGTTATAGGGTCGGACTTATCCCATATCCATAACGCTAACCTGTAGCTCGAATTCTAACCTAGCCCTACTGTACATATAAGGCTGTGGTTAAGTCAACGTTAGGACTACAGCGTTAGTGTTAGGGGTATGGTGGGGCTGGGGTTAGAGATATAGGGCTAGTATCAGCGAATTGGGGTTAATGTTTGTGCTTGTAGGGCCAGCTTTGTAGGCTGGGTAAGGTTCGGGCCATATAGTCCAGGCTATAGGGTAAGAGTTATGGGGTCGGGCCTGTATGCTGTGACTCGAACCTATAGTGTACCAGGCTAACCCTACCCTGGTGAACACGGTAGTCGCAGGCTCCGGCCCTGTGCTATTGGTTAGACAATCGCCAACTCGGTTTCACAAAACTTTATTTCGTAACAAACAAAAAATGTTGCACGCAACGACAGTTCGGGTTAAATTAGTGCATAGTTGTTTGGGTCTATCGGCTGTGTATAGGCCTATGGGGTTAAGGTTATTGAGACTGTGTACAGTATTAGCGTGGTCATTTCCCTAACGTACCGTGTGGTCGGCTGAGGGGTACGGCAAGGTGAGAGCATTAGAGTTAAGGGCTAGGTTATAGGGTTAGAGCTTTGGGTATGGCAGGGCTGGGTTATAGGGTTAGAGCTTTGGGTATGGCAGGGCTGGGTGTATAGGTTATGGGTATGACAGGGCTGGGTATATAGGTTATGGGTATGACAGGGCTAGGTATATAGGTTATGTGTATGGCAGGGCTGGGTGTATAGGTTATGGGTATGGCAGGGCTGGGTGTATAGGTTATGTGTATGGCAGGGCTAGGTATATAGGTTATGTGTATGGCAGGGCTAGGTATATCGGTTATGTGTGTGGCAGGGCTGGGTATATAGGTTATGGGTGTGGCAGGGCTGGGTATATAGGTTATGGGTATGGCAGGGCTGGGTATATAGGTTATGTGTATGGCAGGGCTGGGTATATAGGTTATGGGTATGGCAGGGCTGGGTGTATAGGTTATGTGTATGGCAGGGCTAGGTATATAGGTTATGTGTATGGCAGGGCTGGGTATATAGGTTATGGGTATGGCAGGGCTAGATATATAGGTTATGGGTATGGCAGGGCTAGGTGTATAGGTTATGTGTATGGCAGGGCTAGGTATATAGGTTATGGGTATGGCAGGGCTAGATATATAGGTTATGGGTATGGCAGGGCTAGGTGTATAGGTTATGTGTATGGCAGGGCTAGGTATATAGGTTATGGGTATGGCAGGGCTAGGTATATAGGTTATGGGTATGGCAGGGCTAGGTGTATAGGTTATGGGTATGGCTGGGCTAGGTGTATAGGTTATGGGTATGGCAGGGCTAGGCTATAGGGTTCGTGTGTGCGTGCTCTTTGGCTGCCAGTCTGAGGGTTAAGGTCCCTGATAAGGGGTTCTTATTTGGGTCCCTGTGTGTTTATGTGTTTGCGTTTTTACGTAGCTGTGTGTTGGTGTACTTATGTATCTATATATATATAAAATCGCAAATCTGTCTGTCTGTGTGTGTGTCTGTCTGTCTGTGTGTTGCCGGACCATACGCAGTTTCATTGGACGACCGGCGCGGAACACGGTGGTTGCTCCTGGCAACGGGTAGCGACGCATTCGCTGCGGGGTGGACGCCATTTTTAATTCCCGTTAAAAATATGCGCACGCATTAATACGCGATTCTGAGGTAAATTCATCAAAGTTTCACGTCCTCTTCACTCCCCCCCCCCACCCCAATGTGTGCAATTACTATTATAGGGTCGGTAGATAATACAATTATAGCGATTAGACAGTATTATTGTAGCGCGGGGGGGGGGGGGGTAACGGCCCCAGTACCCAGCCTCAGCCGGGTGGGCAATCTAGGCGAGGCCGGAGGCTCTGCACGGTACTAGGCCTCGACACCCCACCCGTGTCAAGCGACGACTTTGTGGTATAAACTCGATATACCCAGCGTTGCCCGGGGGGAAAATACATTTAAAATCTTCTGAAAACTTTCAAACATTACATACCAATGAAAAAACAACTGTGTAATTACTTTTAAACCCGACGCGCCAAGAATCGATTCTTTAAATGTTGACTGTACAAATAGTCATTAAGCTGGGTGAGCGTACTGGCAGTCTATAATGTAGACTGTATCCTGGTTATTAAGCTGGGTGGGTGTACTGGCAGTCTATAATGTAGACTGTAGCCTGGTTATTAAGTAAAGTGAGTCAATTTGTAACACGTAGGCTTTCGCGACCATTATTCATAAACAACGTTATTGGGTTTAGATCGCCTTATTTATTAATGTGTTGTAACCCTCCACCACCCGACACGGCCAATCAGTAAAAAAGTGTCACGTTGATAAAAGACTAATAGTTCACTGCTTTAGCCCACCGGTGTGTTGAAGCGTGAAACCACAACAATTACCATTTCAGAGTACGACGTTTCGCTGATGCTGGATGCAATTACCAGCGAAACGTCGTACCCAAAAATTGTCTGTCCGTCTGTGTACGCTCGCTTGCGAGGGATTTGCCGGGAGGCACGTCCCGTGCCCCGCGATGGGAATAGGCATGTCAGTTTTTTTATCCGTCACCTTTAAAGTGGTTTAATGATCGATTTAGTGTTATTCAACTTTATTTATTTATTTCTTCTGTGTATATATGTAAGGTTATTAAGAAATATATTTTTCACCCGGGCAACGCCGGGTACTTCTGCTAGTGTTTTTATATTTGTGCCTGTGTTTTGTGTCCTTGTGTATGTGCGTGTGTACAGTACTTTAGTTTGTGTTTACATGTTGATGTCCTTGTGTTTGTGTCCTTGGGTGTTCGTGTCTTTGTGGCTATTTGTGTGTTAACGTGTTTGTGTATCCAGTGCTGTGTGTATTTATGTTATTATTTGTGCCCCTATGCTTGTGTCTGTTTCCCTGTGTTTTGTGTTCCTGTGTTTGTGTCTCTGTTTGGGGAGCTGTGCTTTTGTGTCACTTTGTTTGTGCCCCACCATGCCTAGCCACACACAGACCCTGTGTGTTCACGATGTGTACGCTTTTATGTGTGCTTTGATGTATTTGTACTCTGGTGGAAGTATGCACTATAATGAGATGTGTACGCTCGCCATCCACACGGCGGTCA
Source organism: Lampetra fluviatilis (assembly GCF_964198595.1). Taxonomy (NCBI): domain Eukaryota; kingdom Metazoa; phylum Chordata; class Hyperoartia; order Petromyzontiformes; family Petromyzontidae; genus Lampetra; species Lampetra fluviatilis. Next base: position 3,792,702 of record NC_136318.1, on the reverse strand, counting down.
CAAACAGTGGCATCTCGTACTCTTAGGTTTTTCGGTAAAGTCACGTAGGTAAAAAATAAATAATAAAAATATAATTGAAATAATAATAGAAATAAAATAATAAATCACTTTTCATTTCTATTATTATTGCAATTATATTTTTATTATTTATTTTTTTACCTACGTGAATTTACCGAAAAATTAAAATAAAAAATAACTTTTTTTATTTCTATTATTATTGCAATTATATTTTTATTTTTTTACCTACGTGACTTTACCGAAAAACCTAAGAGTATGAATCCTTGCAGTCACGAAAGCTTCAAATCTAGTGGCATCTCAACCTCCGCCAGGTCACCTCAGCCTAAACCCACTTGCATCCACAAATACATTCGGCATTACGAAAACACCAGCGTGCGTTTGACATCCACCAGCAGCACAGTGGGAGATCGAGCGGCCGGATGTGCGCGTGTAGTTTTCGACACACACCGCTCTGACGGATGTTTCGCTGACCTTAATACCTTAATAGATGCTCGCTTACGGATTACCGTCTGCAGGGCGTTGTGCGTTGGGTACCGTTTGCATACCGCCTACTCAATTAAGAGATTCTGTGAACCTGAACGGGGTTGCTATGGTGATTCTTTACTTAATGGTTGCTGCGGTGGTGGTGCTGCTACTTGGTTTGGTTGCTAAGGTGATGCTACTTGGCTATTTTTCCCCACGGTGACACTGTTCGGCATGGTTGCTTTAGCGTAACTCGTTGGCGTCGTTCCTACTGAGATACTGCTTGGCGTTGTTGCCATGACGACGCTCCTTGGTTCGGTTGCTATGGTGTTGCTATTTAGCTTGGTTGCTATGGCAATGCTTCTCGGAGCGGTTGCCGTGACAACGGAGAGGGAGGGAGTGTGTGACGTTTCAAGACGTCATCGTTTCAGCCGACCCTGAACACCACACATTGTCACATCACGTTGTCCCGCATCATCATACTTCACAACAATCTAACATCACATATTTATCATAACACATGTTTGTGTACCTGTGTATTTACACTTGGCTAACATACCCTGTGTGCCCACGATGTGTACTCTGCGAGGTTGACTCAGCCTTAATTGAGTGCCTGATGCTTTGTGTAAACAACACTGGGAAACAAGGTGGCTAGGCATGGTGTTGGCCACCGACTCCCTCGTGTGCTGTGCCGGACTTCATAGGTACCCACAAACAGCACTTGCCCCAAGAATCTGTTAAAGGCTATATGGGGGGTCTTTGTATATTTGTTGGGAGCGGTGGTGTAGTGGTTGGCCCTCTGCACTTTAAACCTGGCGACCCGAGTTCGATTCATACCCATGGCCACCATCAGTGACGGTGAATATCTGATCCGGTCCTTGGCCTCTCCAAGGTCAACTCAGCCTTGTATGAGCGCCGGGCGCGGTGTGTAAATATCAGCCTTGGCGAGGCAAAGGCGGCTGAGCGCGTAACTGACCACGCCACCCCGTCGTGTGACGGTTCCTGCCTTCAAAGACGCTCGCTCGCACCCCTTGCCCCTACATTTTAAGTGAGCTTCAAGCGGGATCTTTTATCTTTGTGTTCTTGTGCGAGCAGTGAGACCCCCACTGCCGTGGGGGGCGAGGGGCCCCGCATCCAGAGGGAGATGACCGTGGGGGCGGTGCCCTGAGCAAGGGAACGGTGGTGCCCCGGTTGACGCCGATGGGAGCACCACCAGGGCTGCCCGGATCGCGTGACTCCGCTCTCAGCGCCGGCCCTGTGCAGGTGAGCTTTGATCGGTTCACCGCTGGACGAAAGCCTCTCCAATCTGTTGCTATGTCTCACCCGAGCACCTGTACACTGAGCTGATTTCATCGCTCCATCTCCACGGTGGCCCTAATCTTATACGTGTTCCATTCCTTGGCTGGCACTGTGGTCGTTTGTTTGCGTGTGTCTGTGGTTAATCCGGTGTACGTACGTGTTTGGGCAGGCATGTGTGCGTAGTTAATTGTTGCGTGTGGGGAGTGGTAGCTCAGTGGTAAGCGCACTGCTCTACGAACCCGGAGACTAAGTATGGCTCGTATCCAAAACCAGTGACGATTATCTGAACCAGTCCCAAGGCCTCCCATAGGTGGTTCATTCTTCAATGAGAACCTGGTGGATAAACATCAGCACTGGGAATAAATTAACCCGTAAAAAAAAGTTTTTCACTATAAATCTTTTATATGCGTGGCGGCTAGAGTCATCTCGTCCTCTGGCTTGAGATGGCTGCCACCTATGGGTCAGATGATTGCCTGCCACCATTAAGCAATTGGCAATTAAATATTTTTAAAAAATTCCTAAAAAGTGTAAAGTTATGGAAAAAAATATTTCACGAAAATAAATTGTCACGCACAACGAGTTTATGTGCAAAATGTCAGCTCGATTGGATCACGGGAAGTGGGTTAAAAAACGACCGAAAGATTTGCACGGTCATAAGCGCGCAAGCAAGCAAGTGAACTTAATATAAAAGATTTAATAAATAGGGAATCAAAATGCGGCCAGCACTTGCCCCAACAGAGTGTGTGTGTCTGCATAGGGATGGATTCGACCATCACACTGTGGCAGTTCCTGCTGCAGCTGCTGCTGGACGTGCGGAACCAGAACCTCATCGCGTGGACCTCGTCGGACGGGGAGTTCAAGCTGCTGCAGGCCGAGGAGGTGGCGCGCCTGTGGGGGCTGCGCAAGAACAAGACCAACATGAACTACGACAAGCTGAGCAGGGCGCTGAGATACTACTACGAGAAGGTGGGGGGGGGGACACGGGGACATGTCACAGGGACAGGGAGATACAACATCAGAGAACGAGACCGATGTGACGAGTAGATACTTGTACGAGACGGTAGGGAGACACGGGTACACTGGTGGGACATGAAGAACACACAGATAGAGTAACGTAATTTATGAGCCCGTGAAATTCAATTTGTTGAGACAATTACTGTCCAACAACCAGAGGGTCCAAGGCTATCGCTAGCAGGGCACGTGGTGGCACACCAGCACAATGGGTGAACTGGGCGTGTCAGTGTGGTGTGTGGCAATTTAAGCCTGGTGAATTTAGAGAGCTGTGCGTGCCGCGTTCACTGAGTCGAGCGCCGTGTGTCGTGTCGCGTAGAACATCATCAAGAAGGTGAACGGTCAGAAGTTTGTCTACAAGTTCGTCTCGTTCCCCGAATCGGTGAACCTGGATACGGCGTCGCTCACGTCTGCCGACGCCGAGCGTGTCACGACCCTCCTACTGGAGGGCGCCAGCAAGACGGGGCCTTCGGGGCCCTCCACCGTCTCTTCCAGCACCGCCGCCACAGCGGCCGGGCCCGCTCAGCCGCCCGCCGTCGTCATGGGCAACGGCGCGGTGACGGTGGCCGGGGTGGCGGCGTCCGCCGGCGTCACCGACTGGGGGGGCGTGGTGGACGGAGGGGCACGGAGATCCGGCGGGAAGGTGGGTGGGGGTGCCGTCGCGTCCGCCGGCGGTGGCGGTGGTGGCGGTGGTGGCGGTGGCACCTCCGGCTCGGACTACAAGACGTCGGGGCTGTACTCCACGTTCACCATCTACTCGCTGCAGGCGGCGCCCAGCGGCGTGCAAACCGGTGCCGCCCAGCAGCCCGCCGCGCCGACGCCAATGTCGCTGCCGGTGCAGCAACCGGCCAAGACGGTGGCGCACGGGGTAGCGCAGTCCTCGGTGGTGCAGGAAGGCACCGAGCGGACCGAAGGGGAAGCGCCCCTGCCGCACGGAGCCTCCGTGCCAGCTACGGTGCACTTGGGCGCTCACGAGGTGCAAGGCGAAAAGAGGGTAAGGGCACGTTCATTTGCTGTAGTGGTTGTGATGTGGTCCTCTGTGATGGTGTATGAATGTGGGTTCGCGTTGCTGTGTGTTGTTAGGATAATGATTATGTAATGGGGTAGAGGTTGTGATGTTTGTTGGTGGTGATGAGGAGGTGATTACGTAAAGATGTGTTATCAATGCGCGGAGGAGATAGTATCGACGTGGATCTGATTGTTATGCATCATCGCAACCTCTCGTTGTGTTTTTTCGCCTGTTGTTGACTGCGTTCAGAACCCCAAGGAGGAGGAGGAGGTGGATGCGGTTGACGTGGAGATTGTGGTGATGCGGCCTGAGTCGTCACCGGGTACCCCCGAAGAGGAGGTGGGGCCGTCGCTGCCCATGGTGGTCGTGAAGGAGGCACCCTCCCAATTCTCAACGGGCGCCCAGCTGACTCTGGTATCCGCGGCGAGCACACCCATCACTACGGCGACACTGCAGTCATCCGGCATCTCACAGGTGAGGGGTCGCCATGGCAAAGCTTGCTAAGTGCGGATACCACCTCGCCACCCCCCCCCCGCCACCACAATTACAAGCGTATAATAATAACGACAACACAACAACTCAACACGTAGGTTTTCCCAGCCAATATTCTATATTTTGGCGTAAAATCCCTTCACTACCCAACACAGCCAAACAAATCACGTTGTCGCGAGGTGTGCAAGCGTTTAACTACACGCCGATTATGAGCGTTTTAGCTCACGCACCGCGGGCGAGAGAGAAATCCTCACGGCCAGATCTCGAAATTAGATTCGACTTTTTGCATGAAACTGTGTTGAGCATCTTCCAGAAAATCCATAAAGTTATGGATTTAAATTTTCGATTTAAAGCTTTCGTGACTGCAGGGATTCATCTTCTTGGTTCTTTCGGTAAAGTCACGTAGAATGGCAATAATAAAATAATAAAAATAAAACATAATTCTTTTTATTTTTTTATTATTTCCATTCTACGTGACTTTATGGATTTTAGTCTCAATATTTTTTTACTCTGATTTCTATTCGCTTCATTGCATCGTAACTGCTGTTGTTATTTTAGCGATCCAGGCCACTCTTGCAAATGAGACTCATACTGGTCTCTTGGGTGAGTTTATTGACAACAGACAGTTTATTTGATTTGTTAGCCAGTTTCTCCGGCTATTTTAGATGGGAGATCTGAGCGGTTTCATGAGAACAGCAGCAACAATCAAATCAAAGATAAAAAACATCAACGTTTGCCAAGAACAAGTACGGGGAGTCCTCCAGCGATATTGCACAACCAACAAACTACGGTCGTAAACGAAACGCACGCAAATCAAAAGAACAGTGCAAAATACAGGATGAAAGCAAGAGGTGCCAGAAACAGTTAGGTAAAGGTGCAAGCAAGTATGGCGCCTACTTTAAACAGGATCAACTTTAACACTCGGACATGGGTTGACTTAGATTTGATGGGTCGTTAATTGCATTGGCGCCTGGTTAAACGGGATCAACTTGAACACTCGGACATGGGTTGACTTAGATTTGATGGGTCGTTAATTGCATTGGCGCCTGGTTAAACGGGATCAACTTGAACACTCGGACATGGGTTGACTTAGATTTGATGGGTCGTTAATTGCATTGGCGCCTGGTTAAACGGGATCAACTTGAACATTCGGACATGGGTTGACTTAGATTTGATGGGTCGTTAATTGCATTGGTAACCTAAGGCACTCACCCCCCCCCCCCCACCGGTAACCGTCGCCATGTCGTCGCTGTCGCACCGCAGATGGCGATGAGCCCATCGTCCCCAGAGGGGGGCGAGGCCCCCCGCGTGAAGAGACCCAAACCCCCCCAGCCCCCCCTGCTCATCATCTCCGAGTCGGATTCGTTGAGTTCTGGGGGGGTGCTCACCAGCACAGGGTGCCGCACCCTCGACATGATCCCCAGCCCCCTGATGCCGTTCACTACCGGGGCATCGCTGCTGGGGCAGGTCAGAGGGCAGCGCTGCGCCATCACACTCACCACACTGACCACCACCACACTGACCACACCACCACATTACCACACTGACCGTACTCACGACCACCTCACCACCATCACCACACTCACCAACATACTGACTACAACCACCACACTCACCACCACACTGACCGTACTCACGACCACCTCACCACCATCACCACACTCACCAACATGCTGACTACAACCACCATACTCACCACCACACTGACCACACTCACGACCGCCTCACCACCATCACCACACTCACCAACATACTGACTACAACCACCACACTCACCACCACACTGGCCACACTCACTACCACCTCACCGCCATCACCACACTCACCACCACACTCACCACCACCCTCACCGCACTTAACACTACCCTCAACACACTGAACACCACACTCACCACGCACACCATGCTCACCACACCAGACCCACCGCTGACGTTTGAAAGCTGAAACCTGAAGTTTGGATCATTGTGGTTAGTGGTGCTAGTGCCAGCGACAATAATATTGTGGTGGCGACTGATGATAGTGGTCGATGACTGACTGTTGATATGGTGGCGATGTCATGGTGATGGTGATGGTGATGATAACAGCGGTGATGATGTTAATGTGATGGTGACAATGGCAGCAGTCACGGCAGAGGTCGCAAACGGGTTTTGATTCCTTACCCGTACCCGGCCGCACCAGGGTCGCAAATGGGTACCCGTACCCGTACCCGGCCGGGTACGGGTACCCGTACGCTACCCGTACCCTACCCGAAATGAGTGACAAACGGTTACTCACCGGTGACTCACGGCCTACCCGTACCCGTACCCGGCCGCACCAGGGTCGCAAACGGGTACCCGTACCCGGCCGGGTACAGGTAGCCGGGTATCGGGTAGGGTACGGGTATCGGGTACCCGGTTGCGACCTCTGGGTCACGGTGGTGATGTTCCTGTGTGTGCGATCCTCAGCCTCTGTATCTGACGCCGTCGCCGCTGATCCCATCGGGCAGCATCCACTTCTGGAGCACGCTGAGCCCCCTGGCCCTGCAGAGCCCCGCTCGCACGCAGGCTGGCAACTCCTCCTTCCAGGTGAGCGTTCACTCACCATTGAGCTCACCACGCAAGCCACCAGCCGTCAATCACTCCTTCGCCACACGCCACTCGTTGGACACTACGCACGCACGCACGCGGTGCATCGCACACAACACAGCTCGCACACGGGCAAGGAAATCCCTCTAGGTGAGCGTTCAATCACCACTCAGCTCACCATCTACACACTATAATACGCTACACGCACACTCACCACTGTCTCACCTCTGCCTCACCACCCCCCCCCACCGCCGTCGTGTGAAGTTCCCGTCTGCAGGATCCATGGCGACCATCCCCCTGGCGACGCTGGATGGCCTCTCTACCCCCGTGGTGCTCTCTCCTGGGCCGCAGAAAAACTAACTTCGTCGCATCTCACCGTCATCATCATCATCACTACCACCACATCATCACCAACACCATAATGACCGTACTCACTTATCTTCACCTCTTCACCTCTTCCTGCTCGGCCAACTTTTTGGAGATGTCGAAATGTGGTTTGGGGATATCATGAACCCTCATCATTGTTCTCACCGACATCATCGTCTTCATCATCGTCTTCATCATCGTCAGTGTCTTGTGCCACCAACTCCCCCTCCTCCTCACGGCTCCGTCTGTCGCCCATAGAGGGCGGACGTCAGTCATGGACTTGCCGCTGACAATCCAGTTCTGGGTTTGAGCCGGAACCCAGGCTCTTCTGAGAATCCGGTTATGGGTTTGAGCTGGAATCCAGGCTCCTCAGAGAATCTGGTTCTGGCTTTGAGCTGGAACCCAGGCTCTTCTGAGAATCCGGTTATGGGTTTGAGCTGGAATCCAGGCTCCTCAGAGAATCTGGTTCTGGGTTTGAGCTGGAACCCATACATATTTTCCACTGCGCCACCAAGCCATGCCAAGACAGCCCGGCTTGGCTCAGAAGGCGCCGGGTTGTTTTTCCACTGCGGGAGCCGAGCCGCTGACGTCTTGTGGCTGCGCACGCTCCACGATCCCAGGCCTTGGCACTGCTTGGCTCCGAGCCAGACGTCTTCTGGTGAGGCCTGCGTAGCACAAGGTGCCCCGTGCTGGCTCGGATGTGTCAGTGGAAAAGGGGTAATTAGGTTCCTCTTTGGCAATTCAGTTCTAGGCTTAATCCGGAACCCTGGCTTCCTTTGACTGTGGTCGCACCTCTCCTGTCAACTCAAGGAAGCTTCGTGTTGAGAAGATGTGGAGACGAAAAGTGAAGAAGGGAGCCGCTTTGTGACTCTACTGTGGACAGCAAGCAGAGTCTTTCAAGGAGGAGTTAATCAAATCCATGTGCCAACGACAACGCATGTGCCGCCTCAAACATTGAGACCCAGTCCAGAAGAACGGGGGACGTCTGGTGCGGAGATGGAGTAACATTGTTGGGGCCCACTGTAGAGTGACACTGCTGTGTGTCTGCAGTGCTACTGCGGTGGTGTGTGTGTGTCTGAAGTGACACTGTGATGTGTGTGTGTGTGTCTGGGGTGACGCTGGTGTGAGTCTCCAGTTAGACTGGGACTCTGCGAGGAGTGACACTGGTGTCGAGTATTCAGGGTCGTTGGGCCCAACGTGTGACGTGTCACTGGGGACCCATTGTAAAGCGACGGCAGTCACCAAACTACAGAGGTAACCCTTGGAAGAGAGGGCCATCAGGTTAGAGGGCAAGGGAGGTCATGGTGGGTGGGGGGGGTGGGGAGGTGGGTGACCACCTTGGGTTTGATTTGGAACCGGGTGCTGCGGTGGGAATCCGTGTAAAAGGGTAGAGAGGCACAGGCCGCCCATTTCCCTCCGCTGGTAACAAGTGCTGCCCCCCCCCCCAGGCGTGGAGTCGTCTTCGTGTGCTGGGAGGCGGGGTTAGGGGCGGGCACGGCTTGGGTTTCAGAATCTAAGAGCATGACTCCGTGTGCCTCAAATTGCCACCATCACCACCGTCTCCACCACCACCGCCTCCTCCACCACCGCCTTCACTGTGAGGGAGATTGTCAGGGGCAGGGCAGTGAGTGTGTGCCTCATTCCAGCGTGCTTGGTGTTTTAGCAGTTGTGTGTGTATGTGCGTGCCGGTTCCAGAACGTGTGTTGTTCCAGAGAGTGTGTGTTGTTCCAGAGAGTGTGTGTTGTTCCAGAGAGTGTGTGTTGTTCCAGAGAGTGCGTGGTGTTTCTGTTCCAGAGAGTGTGTTGTTCCAGAGAGTGTGTTATTCCAGAGAGTGTGTTACAGAGAGTGTGTGTTGTTCCAGAGAGTGTGTGTTGTTCCAGAGAGTGTGTGTTCCAGAGAGTGTGTGGTGTTTCAGTTCCAGAGAGTGTGTTATTCCAGAGAGTGTGTTACAGAGAGTGTGTGTTGTTCCAGAGAGTGTGTTGTTCCAGAGAGTGTGTTGTTCCAGAAAGTGTGTGTTCCACTTCCAGAGAGTGTGTGTTGTTCCAGAGAGTGTGTCTTGTTCCAGTTCCAGAGAGTGTGTCTTGTTCCAGAGTGTTGTATGTGCCGATTCCAGAGAGTGTGTGTTCCATCTCCGTAGAATGCGTGTCGCGCGAGATGTTCCAGTGTGCGTCTTTTTACGGAACGTGTACATTATTCTCTTAATGCGCGCGTTGTTCCAGAGTATGCGTCGTTCCCCTCTGCGGTCAGATAGAATGCCCATGTACTACGCATTGTGAGGATTTTTTAAGTGCGCGCGTGCGTGCGTGTTCACTCGACGCGTGCGTTTCTGTCCCAGTGCCCGTGTCCTGGTGTGTGTTGCGTGTGTGATGCGCGCGTGTTGTCCCCCAGTGCCTGTGTGTTGCAGAGTGTGCGTGTGCGCGCGTAGTCACAGCGTGCCGCACGCGCGCCGTGCATCCGAAGTCGATACGGCTCGGACGTCACTGCTGTTTGTACCGGCCGCTGTGACCCGGCGTTCTCTGCCGCCCGTCAGTTGGTGCTGTGTCCTTGACCCTTGACTTCTGCCTTATTACTCTGACCCCCCCCCTCCCTCCCCCGTGCCCTGAACCCGCCCCTATCCGATCGCAATGACCTGTGACCCTTGCACCACAACCCCAATCGTCTGCTCTTCTGCCATGTGACCCTGTTGGGGGGTGGAGCGGTGGCGCAGCGGTTAGCGCACTGCACTTAGAAGCCGGCGACCCGAGTTCGAATTCCTGGCCACGGCCGATGCCGGCGGCGAACACCTGAACGGGTCCTGGGAGGGCGATTATCCGAACTTGCGTCCTGGGAGGGCGATTATCCGAACTTGGGTCCTGGGAGGGCGATTATCCGAACTTGCGTCCTCCCCCCCCCCCCCTTTTCAGAAATCCGCACTGACCAGCTTGGTGAAGTATGGTCAAACAACACTCACGACCCGCACGGCATGGGCAGTGGCCTGTAGCGTAGACGTGAACTCTCACGTCCCAACTCTACAACCATACCAACTCCGGCAGCATTAACCCTCTGACCCCCTGCACTGTCACACTTGACCTCTGACACCCACGAAGCCCTTCCTCCACACTCCTACTATTTAGCCGCCCCCCTTCACCCCAGTTGTGACGCTAATTTAAAGAGGTAATGCGTAACTTCAGAAGTTTCCTACGATGATTGTGAGGAATGAGTGCGTGCGTCGGTAGTGTGACCCCCACCTCTGAGGGTGGGGAGGGAGTGACCAGGTGACCCCTGACTTAACCCCCACCCCCACCCATTCCTGTTGAACCCTGAACTCACCCAAAGTCCAGGTCATTGGGTCACGTGTGTTTTGTCTCGGACTGGGAGATGTGTGTGGGGGTGGTTACTTGGGAGGGTTCCGTGAGTGACATACTGACGCTCCGTGCTTGCTTTACTGCACTTAGCAAAATATTTTTATACACAATTTGCATATATACAAATACACGGTATATATATACAGTATATATATATTTTACACAACTACGATCAGTGATAACGATGTTTTTATTGCTCTTCCTTGAGCGAGTCGGCGGCGTTGCGTCTCGCCGTGCTGCGCCCACATTCGGGACGCGCACGGACCCCCCCCCCTCGAGCCCCCCCCCCCTCGAGCCCCCACCCCCTCGAGCCCCCCCCCCCCCGAGCCCCCACCGGTCATTCGCAGTCCTCGCGATTGTAACTAAAGCTAGAGGCGCGGCCCTGCAAGTTTTCGCTCACGCTGGCAAGAAAGCCTCCGTTAGAGGGAGCTCTAGAAAGCACCCCACCACTACCAAGAGAGGGTATTTGGTCTACTCTTCCACGCTAAGCAGACGTCTTGGTAGAGGCGGGCGTACCCACACTTTACCCCACCACACACGACCTGCCGATCGACAGAGAACCCATGTCCACTGCTGGATGGACTAAGGTGGTGGCGGCTGGGGGGGGGATGTTTCAGAAATGTGTCCAATCTTTTCAATTTCCCCGCCGGGAGTTGGAATCAAACCGGTGCCCTCTGGATTGCAAGGCCCAGTGCTGCTGCTGCTGAGCATCCCACCACAGCGGCGGCTTCACTAAAGTGTTGTCGTTATAATTGTAGCTCGTGCTTGACCGATGTGGTGATGCGGTGATAAGTGCACTGGGCTCTGAATCCGGCCGGTTATGACGGTGGCGATTGGTACTATCAACTGGTCCTGCGTGGTGGAGTTTGGTCAAACAACCACGCACCTTTGATCGGTGACTTAAACGCAAAACTAAGCAGATACGCCTTCCAGATTTGTCTCTGCGCTTAAGAAAATGTAAACGTTTTACACATCCCCATCAGCCACACGCACGGCCTTCTGGTGGGAGTGTAGAACTTCAGCCGCATTGGTTCAACACGAGATCAACTCAGAATCGGTTTCCACGTTCAGTATCTCATCAGCAGAGTCGGGCTCGCTTGAGCAAACGCCGCTGAACTGCCGGATATTTAGAGGCAAATGCTCTCTCTCTCTCTGTCAGACATGGGTCCTAGTTGGACGCAGATCCAAAATCGAATCCGCCCGTTGGGTTACTGCCCGTTTGCCTCCCAGTATTGGCAGGCTCCTCGTCCCGGATACATGGCACTTGCTAGTTTATGTTATGTTTGTTTTATTGCGCGCGCGTTTGCCCGCAAACAGGGCGCGGGTTATTCGTACTTTACTATTAATACCGATAATTAAGTTCCGTCGGGTTTTTTTTGTTTTAAAGATTGTTCCGGGCGGTTTCCGTTCGTACTTTTGACGGTCGATGCGGCGGAGCGGGTGCGTTGGTGCCATTGCTGCCGAGTTCGAGGTACTGTTGTCGTCGTCGTCGTCGTCGCGATTGATCGCAGAGTGATTTCTGGTTTTTGTTTTTGTTGTTGTTGGTTTTATCTCTTTACACCCAGCGGAAATCGTCGAGTAGGGGGCCGGCGGAGGTCCGCTGTAGCTGAACTTCGCAGCTCTTCTAGAAATCAAAACGAACCAAAGAGAAACGGCATCGCGTGCGTGCGTGCGTGGTTCGAAGGTGAACGTGGATTTGTGTCGTGTTTTTTTTTATGGAAATGTAAATTTGTGTTTTTGTCGGGAGCATAGCTGTGCACGGGACGATGAGGACCGCGTGAATTGGGACCCTGGTCAGGACCCACTTGCTCCCATTGTCACCGTGCCCGTTGCTCAACTTAACAGGCACCTTTTTCGCAGGCGATGTCACGGATTCATTCCTGAATTTTGGGTTCGGCCACGCAATTATGTTGTCAAATGTATGTCGCAAGACCCTCCGCCACCCAAACATAAGAGCATCGTGTCTAATTGGAGGGCTTCACGACAAACTATTACCCAAGTTATGTTGTGACCAAACGCAAAGAGCCGACGATGAATTGTAATAAGTCAAAATCGACGCTGCGTGTCTCGGTCAGAGAAACCGAGCCCCACCAAATCGGGTTGTACAACATACCAGAGTAGTAACACTAATAACAATTGCAGTGATGCAACCCTTCAATCCACTGCTGGATGAATGCCTCCAAAATCCACGGCCACCTCTCGCCGCGGTCCAACTGCGCAGCTGCACGCGAACCGATTCCCGTCGCGACGTCTCCGATGTCGTCAGGAGCTGCTCCGTTGCGATTCTTGACCAATACACCGTGAGCGTCGATGGTCATCGCAGAACTTGACTCGCAAAACCAGGACTGGCGATCCATCCTTCACCCAATCGTCGTCGTCTTTGCCGGGTTGCTAAAAACGAGTGCCACGTGGTGGGAAGTCGTCCGCGGGTGTGAATGTGTCTGCACCAGTCCGCGCCTCGATAAGGTCAAATTGCCAACAGGATTAGGACTTGCAAACTGATCGTGGCGCTCGTTACGCAGGCAGACACGACGTGGATTATGATGATGATGTTGTTGGTAATGATGACGATGGGAAGCCATGGAGAAGTGTGCACGTTTTGACGCTCATCCCGAGAGCTGTAGTTTCTCCCCGTGTTGAAAGACGCGTGTAGCTTGCGCGCGGTCGAGGTCCGGCCCAGCGGTGACCTTCGCCAACCTGTCTACTCGTGTGTAAGCCGTGGGTGTACACACTTCCCCCTTTGCTGCTGCCTCGTTCAGTGGCGAGGCGGCGCGACACCCCCCCCCCCAAGCCGCTCGCTCTTCTCTCGTTGCCGCGCGCCGTCGCCCTACTGCTCCTGTGCACGTGGTCCCGTGTGTCGGGGGCGTTGTTTTGACCATACTTCACCGCGCTCGCTCGCGGAGGGGTGGTGCCCAGGGCCGGTTCGGATTCCGCGCTCACGACTCGTGTTGGCCGTGGCTGGGAATCGAACCGGGGTTCCGACCCCCCCCCCCCTTTCGTCCGTGAGTCCCAGCGTAGAATTTGTTTTGGCTTTCCCCGATCTTTGGACCCTACGGATCGAATGTTCCCGACATTTTTGGTTTCACTCCACCTATTTGTGCCTATGACCACATTTCACGGGGAATGTTTCCCATCGGAAGCTAAGCGGGGTAGGGCCCCCCCCCCCCTGGGCGGTACGTGCCCCCCCCCCCCTGCACCAGTCGGGTGCCACTCACCGTGCACCGCGAGGGGGCATAGACGCTACGCGTGGCAGAGGAGGGCCATGCAGCACGTGCCATTTGTTGTGCTGTGCACCAGAGGTCGCAACCGGTACCCGATACCCGTACCCTACCCGATACCCGGCTACCCGTACCCGGCCGGGGACGGGTAACCGTTTGCGACCCTGGTGCGGCCTGGTACGGGTAGGCCGTGAGTCACCGGTGAATAACTGTTTGTTACTCATTTCCCAACGTCTTGTCTCTTCTCACAATTCAAGTTCCTAGAATCAACCTACCCGCGCCTGCAACATGGCTTCATCCCAGAGGTCGCAATCAGGTACCCGATACCCGTACCCTACCCGATACCCGGCCGGGTACGGGTACCCGTTTGCGACCCAGGTGCGGCCGGGTACGGGTAAGGAATCAAACCCCGTTTGCGACCTCTGCTTTGCACCCTGTGTAGCGAACGTCTACGTCTGGCCTCCCCGTCTATTTTCAACTCGCACTGACCAGCGTGGTGAAGTATGGTCAAACAGCCCCCCCCCCCCTCCCTCGTGACCGTCGCAGCGTGGGGAGGCCACCACATTTTGGGAGGTTGAAAAATGTACAATTTTTTTAATGTTTTAGTTTTTCTAACTCGGCATCCAACTACAACCATTTTGTACGCCTAGTTTCATGAACGAAAAAAGTGAAATTAACCCCACCCCCCCCTCCACATTTTTGGGGGCCCTAAATAAATAATCGATGGTTGTAGTGCTCTCAGTATGAGCATCGGCTCGACTCTGTGCCAAACTGTGGCTGTATAGCCTCGCCTAAGAGCGTCGCTCAAACTCGCATTGAGAACATCGCCATGCAGTGAGACCGCCTCGGCGTGATGTCCCGCGAGGCAGCCGTAGGCGGTGGCGGAGGAGGAAGAGGAGGAGGGGACGGTCCTGAGCCTGGATCCGTAGAGTGGCCGGGTGTCGACAGCACGGACGGCTGACATCCGAGAAGAATGGGGCGACTCCTTCCCGGCGATCACGATTCGTCGCAGACGAGCGGCAAACGCTGGGTCCTTACAGCGACCCGTGTCGCAGCTACGCGAGAAGGGATGTCGGTCTCCTGGCTCGCGTCTGCTGCACTCGAAACGAATGAACTCTTTGACGACGACGACGCGGGAGACGCGAGGGGGTCCTTCTCTGATTTGTGTTTTTTTTTCTATCTCTGTGGGCGCGGGGGGTGCACCCCGCCCGGCAGCTGTGTTACAATAAACTGCGCGACCCGCTCGCCCACACGCGTCGAAGCGTCTCTTCCACTCCTCTCTTCCCCCGCAGCCCTCGAATTAGCACGGTTCGGCCTACGCACGGTGCGAAAGAAGTTGAACATACCTCCTGTGCACATCACGCGTTCTCTGTCCTCCAGTGCTGCTCCCTCCTCTCCCCCAGTCATCTGCCTCCTTTTCCTCTGCTCCTATTCGCTTCTCACCATCTCTCCTCATCACCCACCACCTCCTCAACTGCCCTCTTATTATGTTTAATTTTTATTATTTTATTATTTCCCTTCTACGTGACTTTACCGAAAGAACTAAGAAGATGCCCTCTCCTTTTCATCTCCTCTCACCTATCCCTTCGTTTCGAGATGCGCGTGGTTCAGGTTCACGTTCAGGCCTTGGTTTAGAGCCATAGAGATGGTTTAGTGTGTGGTTAAATTAATTGTCCGATAACTTTTTGGATACGTTTATGGTTGGACGACGTGGGTGTTGTGAAATGTACAGCTTTTTGTACCAGAGTCCGATATGGCTAAGGTTGCTTTTACGCTTAGGAATGTGATGTTGGGTTGTTGTGTTGAGTGTACGGCTTAGATATATGGTTAGGGTTGTGCGACCGTGGTCCACAGTTTGTATGACTCGTAATATTATAGCAATCCACCAGAGCCACACAGTCATTCGATTCTTTTTCAGGAGGGGTCCTGTATTGCGTTCTTATTTTCGGAAGTTTTCAGCCAATGAACGAGTGCTGATACAAGTGGGGGGCAAACGGAACACCCGGACGTGTAACCCCCACGCGCGCGAGAAAGGACAACAACTCAATCCCCGTACAGATTGAAACAAATGGCGATTAGCCCACTTGATGCGCTTCCGCCTCATGGCGAGCCGGAATATGGCAAACTCCTCGACGCCACCCACGGCGAGATTGGGAGTTTCTCAACACCAACAGCATCTGTATGTGCGCGGTGACCCACCCACCCTCTTACCTGCACAGCGCTGGAGATTACCGGCGAGCCCCACCGTGTGAGCCCACCCAACGCCTTGAAAACTAAACCCTAAACTAGTACATCTGACACCGTGACATCGTGGGCACCCCCCAAGGCGCGGGGTCCGGGGCGGTCACCCCTCCAATTCACCTCCTCCCATT
Organism: Lampetra fluviatilis; assembly: GCF_964198595.1. Classification (NCBI taxonomy): domain Eukaryota; kingdom Metazoa; phylum Chordata; class Hyperoartia; order Petromyzontiformes; family Petromyzontidae; genus Lampetra; species Lampetra fluviatilis. Next base: position 3,776,547 of record NC_136318.1, on the reverse strand, counting down.
CACCCCCCCACCCCCCCATTCATCGTACCCTAGGGAAGGCATCTCGTAGCCACTACCACCACCGCCCCTTCCCATGCAGCGCCATTGCGATGAGACCTCACCCCGTGTCCATTGTGTAACCCTCGCCCCACATATTTGAATGTTTATTTTAGCCGAGGTCACGGGACGTGGGAGCGGGGCGCTGTGTAACGCGACCTGCCTTACAGGGGGGCGGGCTGGATGCAGCTAATTAGAGCTCAATTAAGCACTTGCTCCATCCGCCACCGGGCCGCCTTCATCTCCCCAGGGCTGATGTCCACACGCCACGCAGGCAATGTACCACGTGTTGTCATGTTAAGGCTGAGTTGACCTATCGGCGGCTCAGAGGCCGGTTCAGAAATCACTTTGGATGTGAGCCGTGGCCTGGGAGTCGAACTCGGGCGGTCGGGGTTCGTTGAGCAGCGTGCTCACCACTGCGCCACCCCTCCCCACACACGCACGCGCGCGCACTTTAATGTGAGAGGGGGGCGGATGATGTCATCCGTTGTACCCCCGCTCTGCCTCCACTCCATATATGGGCAGTGACGAGGAGGGGGGGGTTCCCTCCCCCAGACCCCTCCCCTTCGGATCCCCCTCCCCGCCCCCGGCTATAAATGCCCCCCGCGCTCTTCCACTCGTTGAGATAATCCGAGGAGGGAGAGAGAGGAGGGAGACGTGGTGAGACGTGGAGCGGTGGAGACGGAGAGACACACGCACACATAGCAACACACATTTATCCGCACCCAGATACAGACGCACAGACGTGTACAGGGGTAAAGACGTGCACACACACCACACACACAGCCACACCTTCAAATACATACAAAGATAATTATCCCTCGTATAGCCTCTGACAGACTGTTCGGGCAAGTGCTGGTAACGAGCACCCACAGACACGCGCATAGCTACACAAATATAGCCACACGAACACACAGTAAGACGGAGACCTACAGGCAGCGCCTCTGTCACAAGCACATTGACGCAGTGCCACTCGACAACATTGACACCGAAGCACTGATAGCAGTGACACACTGATAACAGTGACACACACCGACACATTTACTGACACTGACACAGGCTCACTGCCACACACCGACACCCGAATGCACACTCGCACTGATGCACGCACCGACACACTCGCTGACACACATTGGCACACACACACACACCTCCACCACCTCTCATCTCTCTCTCTCTGTCCCTGCCACCAGAGGAAGAAAATCTGCTCCTGGGACCAACAATGGTCCTCCCCCCATGCGGGCAACGCGGAGGACGGGGGCAGCCGGGAGGGCACGTGGGGCAGCAGCAGCAGCATCAGGGAAGGGGCAGGGAGGCCCTGGGAGGGAGGTACACGCTTCTGGGGCCACTGGGGAGTGGCACGTACGGCAAGGTTCACAAGGGCGTGGAGCGACTCACGGGCCGACAGGTGAGTGCTGGGCGTGGACCTGGCCGTGAACTTGGCCTCGGCGGTGGTGCTTGGCCAATTGGGCCAAAAAAATCAGATATTGGGTACCGCTCGGGGTGACGACTGCTAACAAAGCTTTTGTTGAAGAATTGCATCTTTGGATCGCAAATATGTGTGATAGCAAGATTGAGGCGGTAGTGTGTTTTTTTCGGAGAGAATGTCACTTTGGGCGGGGGAGGGAAAAGAACGTGAACTGAAACGTCTGGGGGAGACATGACGTGCGATGAATGGGAAGCCGCACTGAGTCTGTTGAACGCGGGCTTTGTGCACGACCCAGAGTACTGCCCGGCCGGACACCACTGGCATTTGCCACCTCGGGCGGTTACCGGCCATCGTTGACGGGTGGAGTTTTGGTGACGAACGCGCCGACTGCCAACGCGCCAATGGACAAACCGCACGGGGTCACGTTGCGGGCTCCGATGACGGGTGAAGATGCAGGCCCTGCAAGTGGCTCACTCGCGCCACTGGCGGCGGAAGGGGCCCTCCTCTGGAGGGGGCACTTGGTCTACTCTTCCGAAATGGGCAGTAGCCACGGACCCTCACGCGACCTTCCGATGAGAGCCGTAACTGTGGTGAACACGCGTCCGCTGCTGGGTGAACGGGGGGCGAGGGCGGCGGGGATTTAACAAACTCGCCCCGTCGTTTCAGCTGCAGCGCTGGGAGATGCAATCGAACCGGCGTCCCTCTGGTTCGCAATTCGCTTGGTGCTGCTGCTGCTGACCATTACACCACAGCAGCATCTCTAGACGTGTCTCAGTTCACAACGCACCTTTACATACATTTCTGTATGGGCCACAAACCGGTAACCGGTTTTTACCGGGTTTTTTTCATGCGGTTACCCCGTACGCAAATATATCGATTTCAATTACCGTGGTTTATACTTCACAGTGCATTGTTAACCGCCACCGCTTCCCACCACCACCACCACTGACACCACCGACACCACCATCGCCCCACAGAGAGAGAGAGAGAGAGTCTCTTGCCTGTAATCATCATCTGGCAGTTCACCAACGTTGTCTCAAGGCAGCCTGACCGCTGATGAGACGTCTGAATGTCGAAACCGGTCCAGAGAGTTGTGCTGGTGTGGAACCGATGTTGCTCAGACGTGTGTATGTACGGTATGTTGGACTTCTTTCGCACCGTACGTAGCCGACCGTGCTAATCGGTGCGTTTACCAGGTAAGGGCCCACTGAGCTATTTAGCTCTTTTTCAGAAGCGACCTGGCCACAAATGATAGCGCAACGAAGTTGGCTTATCGCGTGGACATGTATAGTGCCCAAATACTCTGAACGCGTGTTGTTGATTACTGTATAAATGTGGAGGAAACAACCGGAGGACCCGGACAAAAATCCACATGGCCAACAGAGAGAGCGAGAGACAAGAAAATTCCAAATATACAGCAGCAGGCGTCAGGGTCGGGATCGTACCCACGACCTCCTGCATACTGGGCGAGGCAGTCAACATCTCCTAGCCAGCGCGGCGCAATCGGACAACTTGCGCGAGTCATTTGTCAAATTTGGACCGCGATGTCGGCACACACGCCCGGCCCACCCCTTCGCGTACAAGCGGTGGCTCCGAAAAGAGCCGCCGTGTCGTGATTTGCGGGCGGAGTTGAGCCTCGAGACGCGCTCGCCACGGATGCGGCGGGCGACCTGCAATTGATGCACTCCTGGGTGGAGAGCCGTGTGTGTGTGTGCGGCTGATGTGATGGGTGTGTTTGTTGAGGGATGGAGGAGCAGTGTCGGATTATCCTAGTAGCACAAATAGCTGCATATGCTACGGGCCCCGCAATTTCAAGGGCCCCCGCGCTAAATGCTTTCAAGCTATCAATTCCGGTTCAGTGAATATGCACTTGCTCTATTACTATAGTACTATACCGCCTTCAACTTTTATGAACGACTGGGCGTTTAAGGATAGCGAATTGTCGTTTTAGCTGGCTGTATGAAAAAAATACAATTACTTTGCTGTGCAAGTGAAAAAACTGTGTTTTAATATTTGTGTTATATTTATTATTTAGGGCCCCTTTATAACAACAATATGCTACAGGCCCCGCAATAGCTTCATCCGGCACTGTGGAGGAGGCGAGGTGTTGCGAGCTGCGAGCTGGGTGATTGTCGGCCTCCCCCCCCGCGCCTCTCGCACTCCAGGTGGCCATCAAGACAATCCGCAAGGACAAGGTGCCGGGGGAAGATGGCATCGCGCGCATCCGCAGGGAGATCCGCCTCATGGCCACCCTGCGACACCCCCACATCATTGGGGTCCACGAGGGTACGGGGACCGTGGGGGCCATGAGGGGGGGGCATGGGGGGGGGGGTCCATGGGGGGGGCATGGGAGGCCCATGGGGGGGGGGCCCTGGGGGTTCAAAAGTGGATAGCGATGGGGCGATAAAAAAAAGTGGTGACTGAGTAGAGAAAGTGTGGGGGGTGGTTGTGGATGTGCTGGTGGTTGTGTGTCTGTGTGGGGAGCGGTGGTGTAGCGGTGAGCGCCACGCTTGCGCTTCGCACCGGGCGACCCGAGTTCGATTCCCGCACACGGCCAACACCCAGTGACGATTATCTGAACCGGTCCCGGGCCTCCCCAAGGTCGGCTCGGCCTCAAACAAGTACCTGGTGCGGTGTGCAAACATCGCCACTTGGGGAGACAAACGCGGCCGTGCCGGCATTCATAGGTGGCTCGCGAACAGCAACTTGCCCTATTTGTCTTTGGTGGTCGGTTGACATGGTGATGGTGGTGATGGTGGTGGTGATGGTGGTGGTGGTGGTGGTGATGGTAGTGATGGTAGTGATGGTAGTGATGGTGGTGGTGATGATGGTGGTGATGGTGATGGTGGCGATGGTGGTGGTGGTGATGGTGGTGGTGATGGTGATGGTGGCGATGGTGGCGATGGTGGTGGTGGTGGTGGTGATGGTGGTGATGGTGATGACGGTTGCTCAGTCCTGGAGAGCCGGGAGCGCCTGGTGCTGGTGCTGGAGCTGGCGAGCCGTGGGGAGCTCTACGACCTCGTCTCACACGAGCGCAGGCTGCCGGAGGACGAGGCCCGCCGCCTCTTCCGCCAGATCGTGTCCGCCGTGCTCTACTGCCACCAGGTGAGCGAGACGCCCACCACGGGCTGGGGACGTCAGCCGCCCAGAGGGCGCTTCAACGGGAGTTTTTGTTTTTATCATCACCGGGTGTCAATCGCGCCCCATCATATGTCGGCCCCTCTGTTACCCCCCCCTTCCCCGGCAGAATGGTATCGTCCATCGTGACCTCAAGCTGGAGAACATCCTCCTGGACGAGAGCTACAACGTGAAGGTGAGAGGTGGAGGAGGTGGGAGAGGGGAACACGAGGGCGTGCGATCCAGGAGATTCATTTCCGATTTTCAAATCGCAGGGGGGGGGGGGGGGGGCAGAGGTAGTGCAGCGGTGGGCGCTGCACTGCCAACCGGGGCGACCCGAGTTCGATTGCCGGTTATGGCAACGTCAGTGGCCCCCACCCACCCTTCACCTATACCCAAACTGACCAGCGTGGTGAAGTATGGTCAAATGATCCCCTGTGACCGACCACGGCTTTTGGAGGCCATCGCCCAACAGTGGATCGATCTTGGCTGACGATGATGGTGATACACAGCGCTTGAGGTGGCGGTATTCTTGTCGTCAGTGACCCACCATGTGCATAGTGAACTAAACGACCTGTAGATTGTAAATCTTCCCAGCCTCGGCACGCCACATCCAGTATATCTCTCACTGTGGCTGTGGCTACCAGTCACGTGCATATTCCTGGAATTTCTGCGACCTGGAAAACATTTCGGTGAGAAATTCAACCCCGACTCTGCCACTTCCAGCAGCAGCAGCAGCAGCGGCGATTGTGTGGGCGAGAAAACTCTGGATTGGTTTCAACATCTTGGGCCTCTTTGGCAGGGTCTGGCTTGTTAAACACATGCTACTGGATCACCGTGTGTCATTGGCAGGAGCACTCAATCCAAACTACGGGGCCCTGTTCCATACGAGCACGGTGCGTTGCTGTGGGGCATTGCGTCTCCTTTGTCCAGGATTCTCTGCGTTAGAGCGTGGAAAGTTTGTCTGCTCTGCGGTTGTTTTTCCTCCAATTTTCTGTTTGCTTCATCGCTATGCGTGGCGTTTACGTGATTTTAGCTTTTTTGTCGTTTTGGTGACCCAGGTCGGCCACGCTTGGCAGTGGGGCCTACCCACGAATTTCTGGAGTTCTCACCTCCACGGTTGAACCAAACTAACCCAGAAACCTGTCGATTTTCGATTGACACCTGCCACTATTCTAGATTTGAAGCTTTCGTGACTGCAAGGATTCATACTCTTAGTTCTTTCGGTAAAGTCACGTAGGTAAAAAATGAAATTCAAATTAATGATTTTATTGTTTTTATTCATTTTAATTTAATTTTTTACCTACGTGACTTTACCGAAAGAACTAAGAGTAAGCCTGCCACTATCCCTACGGGCGCCCCCCCCCCCCCCAGATCGCCGATTTCGGCCTCTCCAGCGAGTTCGGGAACGGACGTTTGCTGAGCACGTTCTGCGGCAGCCCCCTGTACGCGTCGCCCGAGATCGTCAACGGCACGGCCTACCTGGGGCCCGAGGTACGCGCCGCGAAAACCCCGGTGACCCCCCACCAACCACCGCCGCCGGGGTCAGAACCCGGGTCGGAACTGGAGGGCCCTCGGTGGTGCGGGACCCGGAGAGAGCTCAGTGCTCCGGATTTAAACCCGCGCGGCACAATGAGGCACGCGCACAGATCTCATTACCGCGTCTATATGGGTCTCGCACTGTGTGCACGCGCGTGTAATTGTGTGTGCGCGCGTGTGTGCGTGTACGCATGCCTCCGCGCATGTGTGTATACAGTAGGGTGTATGTAAATGTGTATGTAGGGGAGCGGTAGTGTGGCGGTTCGCGCGCTGCGCTATGAACCTGGCGACCCGGGTTCGATTCCCGCTCACGGCCAACACCGGTGACGATTATCTGAACCGGTCCTGGGCCTCCACTAGGTCGACTCAGCCTGAAATGAGTGCCTGGTTCGGTGTGTAATCATCGCCACTGGGGAGAAAAAGGCGGTCGGGCGTGGTGCTGGCCACCCACCCCCTCGTGTGCCGTTCCGGCCTTCATAGGTGCTCGCTAACAGCACTTGCCCCTACAGTCTGTTAAGGCTATACGGGGGATCTTTCTCTTTGTATGTAATTGTGTGTCTGCGTGGGGGGAGTGGTGGCGCAGCGGCTAGCGCACTGCGCTACGAAGCCAAAGATCGACTCCCGCTCACGACCAACAACATCAGTCACAAATGTCTGAACCCGTCCTCGACCGCCCCTTGGTCGACTCAGCCTTAAATTAGTTCCTGGCATGGTGTGGGAACATCGCCCTGGGGAGACAGAGATGGCCGGGCGTGGTGCTGGAGACACCAAAACCACCGCCCTCGTGTGCCGTGCCGTGCCTTCGTAACAGGCGCTCGCAAACAATTCTATATTTGAAGCTTTCGTGACTGCAAGGATTCATATGCTTAGGTTTTTGTGGTAAAGTCATGTAGGTAAAACATTAAAATTAATAAAAGTAAAATAAAAATGAAATAAAAAATAAAAATCACGACGTTTCGGAGGCAACACAAGCTTCCGTCTTCAGGTGGAACCGTCACAGCACGCTTGCTGTATCAAGTGAGAGAAATTCCAAGAAACAGTATTTGTATATATACTGGTTGAGGGTGGGAGGAGCCAAGGTAGGCCCTGAATATTATTTTTGTGAGGTTCGTTGCGGCTGAAGCACGATGAACTTACCCCGACAGCCTGTGTGGGCTACACGGGGGACCTTTGTCTTTGTGCGCGCGTGTTCTCCGACTCAGCCTATCACGGCTTCATCTCCGTAACGCGCGCGCGTAATGAGAAACGTAATCCAGAGGCTCTGCAAATCCTGCACCGCGTGTCCCCCACCCCCATCACGCCACTCTCCCTCTCTCAGGTTGACAGCTGGGCGCTGGGGGTGCTGCTCTACATCCTCGTCTATGGCTCCATGCCCTTCCACGGGCGCCACCTGAAGGCGCTGACACGGCACATCAGCCGCGGAGAGTACGCAGAGCCGGCGCAGCCGTCAGGTGAGGCCCCATGTGATGCCCACCTACGGGGACCCACAATGCACCCCCGCGGAGACCCACAATGCACCCCCGCGGAGACCCACAATGCACCCCCGCGGAGACCCACAATGCACCCCCGCGGAGAGACCCACAATGCAATAACAAGCAACGGCCATTCGCCACTCAGTGGCGGTTACGTCACCACGGCGCTTGTGCCAGGCTAGGTGCACTTTAAGGCCACGTGAAGTGTCGCGCGCCCGCTGGCTGGAGGTCACGGGACAGGCCCAGGTCGCTGAGATGACTGGACGATGCACCACCGGTGCCCCCTAATGCGCACCGCCGTCGAGATCCAACAGTGCACCTGGAAATAGCAAGAATGTCGCGTTCCGGCTTCTGGGCGTATTTTGTGAGAATTCGAGAGGCGAGGATGAGAGTCGTTTTCAAGAGTGACGCTGGGTCAACAAAATGACAACAGCAGCAAAATAAATCGGGGCGAGGTACAACAATGACGCGAATATAAATCTTCAAGTGACAAATCGAAAACATTGCACAAGTGTAGGGTTGTTACGGGAGGGCTGTAGGTGCATGGGATCCAACGGGGAATAAACACAGTGGGCGGAGCTCCGGGAGTACACGGGGGGGGTGCCCGCAGCGACGTCCGCATCAGGCAGCCTGGGGGGTTGTGATCCTGACGGGGGGTATAAAGGGGGAGGACAGAGAGAGCTCGTGGCTCAGTCTGGGAACGAAGGAGGAAGAAGGAAGATCTTCTAGTTAGAAGCCCTGGACTCCCCTCGACGCCGCCCTTGTAAGGGCTGCGGAGGATCGAGCCAGAGGCGTGGTTCCGTGAACCAGGGTCAGTACCCTGGGACTCCGGAGACCGTAGCCCGACTCACCAGTGTCGGGCCAGTTAGCCTCCCCTAGCCCGTTAGTGGAGGACTTGGGAATAGGTCAGGACTAGCTAGGGTGTATCCCCAGTTATCCGGGTGAGGGGGCCGCTACCCCCTCTAGTGCTGTCCTGTACCGACAAGCTTGAATAAACATACGTGTGCCTCAACCTGGGTGTCCAGCGTACTTACCGGTACTTCATCTGGTGTCAGAAGAACTACGGACATGGAAACACGCCAGACAGCTCGAGCCAGAGTACCGGAGGAGGACACTGCTGAAGTCATTGAGCCCGAGACGGCTCACCAAGACATGGCGCAGCCGGGGGCCGACGCGTTCCTACCGGGGCATCGGCATGAGGAGGGGCCGCAGCCAGACGCGCTACGGCTGGCTCACGAGAGACTGGCGGAGCTACTGTACGCCGCTGCCGCCACGCTGGAAAACATCACGCGGCTGGGGGCTGGTGGTCCACCACGGGGCGAGGGGAGTCGTCGACCTGAGCGCCTTCCCGCCATTTCTGAAGACTCCAACTTTGAATTTCCCGCCATCGTTACGGCAGCTGCAGAGGGCGTGGCCGGGCTCAACCTTGGGTCCGACACCGCTCTCGCTGGGACAGCTGCATCATCACCAGCGGAGGGAGCGTCATCACATCGGCGACAGGCGATTCCATCTGCCATTCGCGCCGACGCACAGCCGAGTCCCGGGAATAACAGCCTGCAGACTTCCAAGGCGAACGCTGCGCTGCAACAACGGCTGCCTCCGCTGAAAGAATTTGTTGGTGCAGAGGGCGACTGGGGCGGCTTCCAGCGACGCTTCATCGCCCACCAAGAAATGGCAAGGTGGTCCGACGATGAAGCCCTCTGCGCGCTGCCGGCGCTCCTCGACGCCGACGCGCTCGCCGCCCTCACATCGGCGCCAAGAGAGAAGCGTTCTACTCTGCCGAGGGCGCTACAACTGCTGGCTGGGGTCTATGGACCATCTGCAGAATGCAGACAGCAGTTCTACGACCGCAAGCGGGGTGAAAAGGAGTCGCCCCTGGCATACAGGACGAGCCTCCTGGCGCTGGCCAAAACGGCTTTTCCCCGTATGGACGACGACGGCGTGGACGCGATGGTCACGGAGAAAATCCTCCTCCTGGCAGACGACCTGGACATCGCTGTCGTCGCACAGGAGGACGCCGAGATGACCTCTCTTCAGGCGGCGCGCCTCCTTCACGCCAACCTTCTGTCCCTGCGGCGGAAAGCCAGCAGGGCATCGGCCGGGCGTGCGGTGGCTGCAGCCACCCTTCAGACGGAGGAGCTCTACGCCGTCGACCACCGACGGCAACAGGCGCAAGGAGCACGGGCGGGCCGGGACGGCTCAAGCCGGTTCGACCGTCCATCGTCTCCACCGGGGGGTCCGCGGTGTTTCAACTGCGGCGTTCGGGGCCATGTCGCCTTGGGGTGCCGCTCGCCTCGACAGCGCGGGACGACGCCTCGACGGGACGCCGGGCCTCCTCCTCCCAAGCTCCAGCAACATGATCCGGCGAGTCGCGGCACCACACATGTTTGGCCAAAGCACCCACCCGTTGCACACTCTCGCACCACAACGAACGGGGGGCCGATGTTGCGTTGCGACGGCCCAACGCGGATCACTGCGGGGACTCGAATCGAGCCCAAACAGTGGTCCGTGTTGGCCCATCGCGTGGTAGCCGCGTCGTCAGGGTCGTCGGCCGTGGTCGGACACATTGACGGGGTAGAGGTACGCATCCTGGTCGATACGGGGGCATCGGCGACAATCATTTCGGAGTTAATTTACAATATTCTGCCTGTACAAAGCCGGCCCTTACTGCCGGTTAACGTCCCATTCTATGCCGCTAACGGGGGCTCTCTGGGCATCATGGGACAGATTCGCGCGCAAATTTGTATCGGGGACATCAAATTGTCGGGGCCGATTTTCGTTTCCTCCTCGCTGGCGGTTCCGTGCCTGCTGGGGACGGATTTCTTAGGCAAAATGCCAATTCGTATTTTGATCGACCAAGGATGCATTGAGCTTCCGTCAGGGCGACGCATGGCCTTCCTGCCTTCCCCTGCGGCGGCTCGGACGGCGTTCGCGACGGTACCGGCGTTCGTCGTCAGAACAGTTAGTGTGCCGCCGGGAGCTCAAATGCTAGTGCCTCTGAAACTTCGTAAGCCCTTCGCTAAGGGCGTAGGGGATCAGGGTGTTTTGCTGGGACCGTCTAGGGCCGGGGTTAGTGCACCTCATTTGATTCCGGCCCAGACCGTCGTAAGAGGGGACGAGGACCCTTTCATCGCGGTCCTCAATGTGGGGTCGCAGACAGTGGTGGTTCCTCAAGGGACGGTGCTCGCTCACGCGACGCCGGTACCCTGCGAGGAACCTGTCGCGAACCATGTTGGCACTGCTTCCCGAATGCTCCCACATTCGGACAGCGATGAAGGGTGGCTCGACGCGCTTTGTGCGGGATCGACGGACCTGACAAATTCAGAGCGCCAACAGCTTAGAACGCTACTGAGGGAATTTTCCGACGTTTTCAGTCGGGATAAATATGATTTGGGTTGCACTCACCTGCTGCGTCACCATATTGACACGGGTGACAGCGCGCCAATTCGCCAAAATCCGTTTCGGTTAAGTCCCGCCGAAAAGGACCATGTCAAATCGGCTGTTGATGACATGTTAGCCGCCGACATCATTTCTCCCTCCACCAGCCCTTGGGGAGCGCCGATCGTCCTGGTTAAAAAGCAGGACGGCTCGTTGCGGTTTTGCGTGGATTTTCGGCGCCTTAATAAAATTTCGGTTGCCGACGCATACCCGCTCCCACGGATGGACGAATCGCTGGACGCCTTGGCAGGAGCGCGATTCTTCTCCACACTAGATTTACTTTCGGGATTCTGGCAGCTTCCTCTGGACGATGATTCTAAGCCTAAAACTGCTTTCCGTACACCGCACGGCCTGTTCCAATTCAACCGGTTGCCGATGGGCTTACACTCAGCGCCGGCAACTTTCCAGCGATTGATGGAATTGGTTTTGGCTGGATTGCAATGGGAATCGTGCCTGATTTATTTGGATGACGTTATTGTCTTTGGTAAAACTTTTGATGAACATCTCCAGAGGTTGCGGGCGGTTTTCCTAAAGATGCGGGCTGCTAATTTGAAATTTAAGCCCCAGAAATGCCATTTGTTACGCGAGTCGGTGCGTTATTTGGGGCACATCGTAGGGCGCTCGGGTATTGCTACCGATCCCGCCAAAACGCAGTGTGTCAGCTCCTGGCCGACTCCCACCTCGGTGGGAGAGGTCAGGAGTTTTATTGGCTTCGCATCATATTACCGACGCTTCGTCGCTAATTTTGCAACGATTGCCAAACCCCTACACGCGTTAACATCTAAAGGGGTTCGGTTCCACTGGGGTCAGGAGGAGGAAGCTGCTTTCTGCTCCCTTCGGGACGCCCTGGTGAAGGCTCCTCCCCTGATTTACCCAGATTTTTCTAGGCCGTTTTTGCTCGACACCGACGCGAGCAACACGGGTATTGGAGGTGTGCTTTCCCAGGTGGTTGACGGCGTGGAACGGGTGGTTGCGTACGGCAGTCGGGTGTTGTCTCCAGCGGAGCAAAGATATTGTGTCACCCGTAGGGAACTGTTGGCAATTGTCTATTTCATCCAACAGTATCGCCCATATCTGTACGGTCGGCATTTCACCGTCCGCACAGATCATGCGGCACTGCAGTACGCCCTGAAGGTTCAACAGCCATCGGGACAATTGTCCCGATGGTTGGAGGTCCTCCAGGATTTCGATTTCGAAACCACCTACCGTAAGGGCGTTCGCCACACCAACGCTGACGCTCTGTCACGGATGCCAACCGCCTCCGAATGCGCATGCCTCCTGGGGTCTGGGCGTTGCAAGCCGGCAGGGGACATGATGGTTCCGGTCCTGGCGGCCGCCGCCAATGACGAAACATTGGTCACCAATGATATCGCGGAACAGGGGAAAGATTCCCTGCTTGGGTTGCCCGTTAATGAATGGGGGCGCCTCCAAATGGAGGATACCTCCCTCCTCGCGTTGCGTCGTCGCGCCGGAGAGAGGGGGCGGGGGACGGGTGAGGCCGACGCTTGGGGCATGCACGCAGGGTTGCTCATGCATTGGGACAGCAAATCCCACCGTCACCGGCTGGTGGTCCCTTCGGGATTACGGGGTAAGGTGGTGTGGGCTGCGCATGAGCGCCTCCTCCACCTGGGGACCCAGAAAACTCTCTCCTTGCTCCAGCTGAATTTTTTTTGGCCAGGCATGACAAGGGATGTCACTGATCTGTTGGCAGCATGCCCTCGGTGTGCGCAGCGCAAACCACCGGCACGGGAGTCGAACCCGCCCTTGCAGTCCATCCAGGTCTCCCGAGTAAATGAACTGGTCGCACTGGACATTCTGGGGCCATTCCCCGCCACCCCCAGGGGTAACAGATATTTGCTTACTGGGGTCGAATATTTTACGCGCTGGCCTATGGCCTGGCCCCTGCCAAATCAGTCGGCAGCAGCCATCGTCGACGCCTTTGTCCAGGGTTATGTCATGGACAAAGGTGCTCCGGAGCGGTTGCTGACCGACCAGGGTAGAAATTTTTCCGGGAAACTCCTAAAACAAGTCTGTGATCTCCTAGGAACGAAAAAAATTCGAACCTCTCCTTATCACCCGCAAACGGACGGGATGGTCGAGCGTCTGCATCGCACCATCTCGTCTATGTTGTCGCAGCAAGTCTCGGACTCACAGACTGATTGGGACTTACAAATTCAAGGGGTTCTAGCGGCATACAGATTGGCTCCCCATGCTGCGACGGGATTTTCACCATTCTTTCTTATGTATGGCCGCGAACCCGACCCACCTGTTCCGGCACAGCTGCAGATCCCCGCGCCGCTGGGTAAAATTAAATTGGATGAACACGTTAAATTTAACCTTGACAAACTGACTGAGGCGCGGGATGCTGCGAGGCTAAATTCTGACAGGCGTCAAAAGGCGAACGAGCGCCTCAGGCTGGCTCGCGCGCACGTGCTGCAGTGGAAGCCGGGGGACAGGGCATGGCTGCACTGTCCCCAGGTACCGCTCGCGACCTCCTCTAAACTCGTGCGCCCGTGGCGGGGCCCCGTCGAGGTTGTCGAGGTTTTGAGGCCTCAGTGCGTTCGAATCAAATGGGGCAGGCGCCGGTGGTTTGTACACCCCTCTAGGCTAAAACCGTTTGTTGCGGTGCGAGGGCCCACTCCACACGCGCGGGGCCAAGCATGTGGGGGGTCGACCGACTCGGAGGGTCCGTCGCTGCTCTCGCCTGATGTGTTGCCGGCTGTCCCACCCACAGGTGCACCGGGAATGACGGGCTCATGCCCTACAACCCACACGGGTGATGCCGACGGTCGCGCCACTTCAATCGCGACCTCATCTCGAAAGGGACAGCCGCCACCGGATGGTCCGCCGTCCGGGGTTGCCCCGTGTGACGGGCCTGCGGCAAGGACGCGCGCTAAGATGCGCAGACTCTTATAATATACAAAAAGAAGAATTTTTTTTTATTTCACGTGTCATGGTTACTGTATGCTGCGTCGGTGGTGCGCTCCTGCCACATTGTGTGTGTTGTGGGTGCGTTGTGTGTCGTGGGTGTGCTGTGTGTGCTGGGGGAGTTCCTGGCTAATTGTATATACGCGCTTTTACGGATTTCGTATTTATACGGGGGGGGGGGGTGCGTCGGACATTCCCTTCGGGGGTGTGCTTGTTCTTCTTGTTGTTCTTGTTGTTGTTGTTCAATTTGCATTTTGTTGGAAAAAAAATGAGGCACACACGGGGTTGAGGGGTCAATGTTCCTTTATTGGAATTGTTGCAGCCGGGACGGCTGCGAGCTGTAATGGGGGGAGTGATGTAGGGTTGTTACGGGAGGGCTGTAGGTGCATGGGATCCAACGGGGAATAAACACAGTGGGCGGAGCTCCGGGAGTACACGGGGGGGGTGCCCGCAGCGACGTCCGCATCAGGCAGCCTGGGGGGTTGTGATCCTGACGGGGGGTATAAAGGGGGAGGACAGAGAGAGCTCGTGGCTCAGTCTGGGAACGAAGGAGGAAGAAGGAAGATCTTCTAGTTAGAAGCCCTGGACTCCCCTCGACGCCGCCCTTGTAAGGGCTGCGGAGGATCGAGCCAGAGGCGTGGTTCCGTGAACCAGGGTCAGTACCCTGGGACTCCGGAGACCGTAGCCCGACTCACCAGTGTCGGGCCAGTTAGCCTCCCCTAGCCCGTTAGTGGAGGACTTGGGAATAGGTCAGGACTAGCTAGGGTGTATCCCCAGTTATCCGGGTGAGGGGGCCGCTACCCCCTCTAGTGCTGTCCTGTACCGACAAGCTTGAATAAACATACGTGTGCCTCAACCTGGGTGTCCAGCGTACTTACCGGTACTTCACAAGCATTAATCACTGTCATTAACCTCCCCGTAGCGCGAGGCGGCTCGGGCAGATGATGTTCAGGCCGATCACAGCGCAATCACAACATAAAGTCACGGAAACTTTCAACATAAATCGTGTGACTATATGTCCTGCTCCGTGTCAACAGACCAGGACATATCTGGTACTTGTCCCATTTATATAGCGCTGGGCTTCACCGTGGACCCGAGACATCCCGTGTCGCCGCTTGTGAGGGCAGACACATTGTCGCGGCCGTCTCACGGTCCCACGTTTGAAATGCGACACAGCAAGTTATGCAATCGGGCTGACACGCACAGGAGCATCGGCAGCATCGCCCGCCACGGAGTCCACTGGAGGCCGTGTCTCGTGTGCAACCAGAGCGCTCGACGCCCTTCGCGATGATCCCCCACTCCCCCCACCCCGCGCTGTAAGAACGACAGCGCCCATGCCACCACCCGTACTCGACTGTGGTTTTTTAAATCCTTTATATTAAGTTGCTTGCTTGCTTGCGCGCTTACGACCGTGCAAATCTTTCGGTCGTTTTTTAACCCACTTCCCGTGATCCAATCGAGCTGACATTTTGCACACAGACTCGTTGTGCGTGACAATTTATTTTCGTGAACATTTTTTTCCAAAACTTTACACTTTTTAGGAATTTTTTTTTATATTTAATTACCAATTGCTTAATGGTGGCAGGCAATCATCGGACCCATAGGTGGCAGCCATCTCAAGCCAGAGGACAAGAGGACTCTAGCCGCCACGCATATTAAGGATTTATAGTGAAAAACTTTGTTTTTACGGGTTAATTTTTTTGTGACACGCCTAGCCTCAGTTTGCTGGAACGTCGCACACGAGCCTGAAGCTCCAAGTGAAAAGGTGTCGGGAGCAGGTTCGGTATTCGCGACATTGTTACGGTGCAGGGCTATCGGGGAGGAAGGCGCTGCTGCCTTTCACAGATGGGTATCGTCTGCAGTAGTTTTAGCAGTCGGGAGGCGAAGTTGCTGTGTAGTTTGACCCAATTGAGCGATTTGCCGTGTCCTTTTACAAATATGTTTAGACCGTAACCCCACGCATAATGAACGCCACGCGTTCTTTAACGTCCGCTATGAAGCACACGCCACGTAGTATTTGTATGGTTAACATCGCACCACCCCAGTATTCACCGGGACGGCCGCCGGGCTCGAATCGCGAACCTCTGCTGCTTGGCCACGTCACCGTCCCACAATGCTCCTGAAATCCCCACATGGCGCACACGCCTCCCACAATGCATCGCAATCACACCCACAATGCCCCCCACCCCTGCCATCCCAGACGCGTGCGGGCTCATCCGCTGGCTACTCATGGTGAACCCGGCACGCCGGGCCTGCGTGCGCGACGCCGCCGCTCACTGGTGGGTCAACTTGGGCTACGACACGCCGCTTGGCACGAGCTGCGACGAGCCCGTCTCCACCGCCGCCGCCGCCACCGCGCCGCCCACTTCTCTCACGCGGTGGCTCTCCGACGGGGACCTCGGCGAGACCGGTAACCCCGAGGACTTAGGCGACCCCAATACGGCTGCTGACCCCAAACCGTTGGTCGGAGATGGTGGCTCCTCCTTGCCGGCCTCGCCGATGCCTGACCGGCAGTGGAGCGAGGATGACGACACTCCTGCCGCCACCACCGCCGCCGCCGCCGCCGCCGCGGCCCCACGGCCTCCCATGCAGTGGATATCTGACGGGGACCACGGTGAGACCCCTAAAAGGGGCCCTGGGGACCCCAACACGGCTCCTGGCCATCAGCCGTTCATCCGAGAGGATGGCACCTCCACCTTGGCCTTGTCGGCACAAGAACAGTGGTTACACATTGCCACCGCCAACGCCACCACCACCACCGTAATCATCGCACAGGGGCATTATGGGTCATCACCGGTGGGCTACGAAGCCAGGCAGCCCCCCAAAGGGATTCTCAAGAATCACGGAGGTCTCCTGCCAGACCCCGAGTCCTCCGAGGACGCCGCGTGGATCCCAACGGCACCGGTGGGGGTGGCGATGGACAGCGGTGCCCGGTGGCGGGGTGTGTCGGCGAGGGCGCTGGACGGGGCGGGCGCGGTGCCGCACTGGCGCACGAGGGGGTCGTGTCGAGCGGCACCGCGGCGAGCGTGCTGCCCCGAGGGCAGCTGCCCCGCGTCCTCCTCCCCCACCATCCCCGAGCTTCCCCCGCCGCCCAGGAGCATCCTCAAGGTCAACGGGAGGTGTTCGACTATCCGGGACCCGCAGCGCGAGCACGGCCGCGAGTTCGTGGTCGAGGACGACGAGACAACGGCGGGGCCTGGGGTGGTGACCGACACCGACAGAGGAGGGACCGGGCACTCGGTTCAGCCCAGGGGACTCCGACCTCTCCCGGGCCCCCACTTGAGTGACCTCGCAGCGGGACACCTGGCGGAGGGGCGAGGGGCAGCGACGTGATTGGATCGTGGTTGTGGATGTCCGTGGGTGGGTGTTCGGGTTGCCTTACCCGCAAGACCGGGACACAACGCGGGAACAAGATTATATCGCAGGAGCAGAAGAGGGGAGACCTACAACGTGGTGAATGCGTTGTCTCGAGTGGTGCGGTGCTGGTATTATTATTTTTGTTGTTAGTCAACCGACAAACACTGGGACTTTGAATGTCCCCAGAAGACTCCGCACAGATATCTCCGCACAGCAGCTGCCTCGACAGAGAGGACCATCCTGGCAAAACCTGCGCACGAAGCAATCGCTCACGAGATTACGCGTCGAACAGAACAAATGAACGCGCGTCAATAATAAAACGTTTATTTTCATTACACGTCTCATCGGCCACACGGCCTTCAGGGAGCACATAACTTCAGCATCATTGGTTCGACGTTCAGTATCTCATCAGCAGAGTCGAGCTTGGCTTAAACAAATGCTGGTGAGGTGCCATGACGGTTTGGCATCTGGAATGGGCGTGGATCGTTCAGGAGCGTGTACCTGCGTTGGGGTTTCCACCGTCACAGTGTCACGTCGCAAATCTGAGACGGTTCATATTTGCCCCATTCATATTTATTCTGTAATCTTCAGTCGGAACGTTGCTGTGAATCGCCTTGGTGACAACGCGCGCCCGTGCGCGACTCCCGTGTCCGACGCGCTCGCTGCTACTCTCTGCATGCCGTCCCAGAGTAGACGATCTCGCTTTGTTCACGACCCGTATGGTTGATCTAAATGAGTATTTATTTTATGAGCCATTTGTTTGTGAAAACCGTATCTACGTCTCCCGAGTGAAATGACGTTTTCTCGTCGACAAAGGGCAGGCCGTAAGGGTGTTATCCTCGTGTGCTGTCACCACAGACGCCGGTTTGTCCCGTATAGGGCACACTGATGACAATGATGTATGTATGTATGTTGAACCTCTTTCGCACCGTACGTAACCAACCGTGCCAATCGGAGGTGCGGGAGAAAGATGACAAACTAAACACGCACAGAACATGATGCCGTGGTCTGGTCTGTAAGTAGCTCTGGGCGAGGTTCTCGAGTAAGTTGGTATATTTGTTATCACGCACTCTTACGAGTTCCACTTTAAGTGTTATCCCTCTTAGGAATTCCTCGGTGTTATTTATCTTAGGAATGACACTCAGGAATAGCACTCAAGTTGCAAAACTCGCTCAGACTCGGGGACGGATCCCGAACATCTGCCGCTCAGTAACCGAGTCCTTGGTGTCCGTGCCGGAGACCCCGGTCAAGCTGGACTGGCCGTATCACCACACGAGGCTTGCACGTGGGCAGCAGCAGCAGCAACAGCAGCAGGGTCACCACGAGGTGCAGATCTTAGCTGCCGTCGACTGGGCCCTGCGAGAGGATGGAGCGGGTTTCTGACGGGGCCTCTTGTAGCCGTGCAGGCGTAGTTTGTCGGTGATGATATGTTTGTGCTGGCAAAGTAACTAGCAATAATTCTGGTATCAGGTGAACAAGACACGTTGTGTACTGGCGTTATTCCTTCGTCCCATGAAGGGTCATTGTCCGAAACGTCGCCTTATCTACACTTTTCATTTTTAGGCCGCAGTGCAATTGACGATTGGCTCGTGTGCAGCACAGAGGTCGCAAACGGGTTTTGATTCCTTACCCGTACCAGGCCGCACCAGGGTAGCAAACGGCTACCCGTACCCGGCCGGGTACGGGTAGCCGGGTATCGGGTAGGGTACGGGTATCGGGTACCCGATTGCGACCTCTGGTGCAGCAGGAGTGAGACGGCTCGTGGCATCTCGAGACAACGCGAGCATCCAGAATAAAACGAAACAAAATAAACTATTTTCATTTGACCAGGTAAGGGCCACTGAGCTGTATAGTTCTTTTTTCAGAAGCGAATTGCCACAAATGATAGCCCAATGAAGTGGCTTATCATGTGGAAATCTATAGCAGCCGAATATTCTAAACGCTTGTTTCTAAATGTGGAGGGAAACCCCGGAGGATCCGGAGAAAAATCCAGGCGACCACGGGGAGACGCGCAAACTCCAAATATAGAGCAGGCATCAGGGTCGGGACCGAATCCACGACCTCCTGTATAGCAGAAGCAAGGTAGTTAACATCTTGCCACTGAATAAACACATTCAAAACTGGAACGTCACCCCTCCTGGCTTTGACATTCCTCCTCCTTGAAGACACTGGTCGTGAAACCATCAGAACATCGCCAGAACACCACCGGAGCCGATGTGCACATCTTCATGAATGGAACATTAAAGACACAAGCCACAGGAGTGTGACTGGCCATGCCATCCAAACTCCAACAGAGTGAGTCATAGGAAAACGACGCGAACTCTCTCCTGAAGCCCTCTCGTCCTGGCGAGCAGACCTCGACATTGGCATCTACTCGTCATCTTGCTGCCATCATCTTACGCAGGAATAGAACCAGAGGTGTGGACTCGAGTCATGTGACTTGGACTCGAGTCAGACTCGAGTCATGAATTTGATGACTTGCGACTCGACTTGGACTTGCATAACAATGACTTTGTCCCACCTATGAGATGTGGACTCGAGTCATGTGACTTGGACTCGAGTCAGACTCGAGTCATGAATTTGATGACTTGCGACTCGACTTGGACTTGCATAACAATGACTTTGTCCCACCTATGAGATGTGGACTCGAGTCATGTGACTTGGACTCGAGTCAGACTCGAGTCATGAATTTGATGACTTGCGACTCGACTTGGACTTGCATAACAATGACTTTGTCCCACCTCTGAATAGAACTGACGAACGGGATGAGTGTTGTTGTTGTTTGCGTCTGCGCGCCACTGCCAATGCAGGATCAGCACCGAATGTTTTCGTGTTCACTTCAGCTGCCTCTGGCGACTCTGGGTGGGCCCTCGGATGTATGTTGAACTTCTTTCGCACCGTACGTAGCCAACCGCGCTAATCGGAGGTGCGGATGGCTCTCCGCATCGAGGAGACGACATCCATTGGGATCTCTCACTCAGCAGTGAATTAATGTATTACTCCACGTCTACGGCAATTATTTAGCTTTATTATCATTATACAGCAACATTACATCTGAATATAAACACAGTACACAATTGCTTGGAGTTATTTGATGCTGCCGTGGTTGTTGACGGTCCTCCACAGTCGACTGGCAGGTCCGCGTGCAGTGGAGCAAAGTGCAGGTAGCTCCCATCTCTTCCGAGCAATTGCCAGACCGTTACGTTTTTCACCTTGAGCGATGACAGTTCTTCGTTGAAAACCACCGCCACGGTCTTTCACGACCTCCTCAAACTCTGGCATTCGTTAATTCCCAGTTGCCCGCGCATCGCAGGGTCATTGAGAGCCCCGCGGCGGAGGCTTGGGTAGGAGGAGGCCTTCATCCAGCAGTGGATTTAACTTGTATGATGAATAATATGCGTGACTATTGTTACTCTCCTTCACCGAGGGCCCTATCTGCAAATCCAAACAAGGACCTTCATCTGTAGCCTTCAACCTGCAGCGCCCAAGCCACTGAAAGAGATCAACCCTCTGTTCACTCCGACTTAAGGGCCTTCCCAAAGGCCCGTTTCTCTCCATTCAACCCTACCACGGTCCTTCACAAGGGCCTTCCCGAAGGTCGGTCTCTCTCCAACCCCACAACGAACCTTCACAAGGTCCTTCCCGAAGGTCGGTCTCTCTCCAACCCCACCGCGGGTCCTTCACAAGGGCCTTCCCGAAGGTCGGTCTCTCTCACTCGAGGTGCCTTCGCTCGGGACCCAAGTGAAGGCCCCCAAGCGAAGCCCCCCCCCCGAGAGACGCCCCCCCCCCCCCGAGAGACGCCCCCCCCCCCGAGAGACGCCCCCCCCCGAGACGTCCCCCCCCGAGAGACGCCCCCCCCCCCCCGAGAGACGCCCCCCCCCCCCCGAGAGACGCCCCCCCCCCCGAGAGACGCCCCCCCCCCCCGAGAGACGCCCCCCCCCCCCCGAGACGTCCCCCCCCGAGAGACGCCCCCCCCCCGAGAGACGTCCCCCCCCCCAGCGAAGCCCACACCCCCCCCCCCCGAGCGAAGCCCCCCGCCCCCCGGACTTAGGGCCGGCCTCTCGACGCCCGGGGATCTCGCGTGAGCCACGAGCCGGAGGTGACGTTGGGAGCAGCAGCAGGAGGGGGGAGAGGGGGAGGAGGCTTCGCTATCAACACGGAGCCCCCTCCCACTCCACAGTCTACTCGCAGCCAGCGACCGCTCACCTCCTGCCCTGGAGCGCGTCCGTGTGAGCAACGAGGTGAGACCACCATCATCATCACCACCAACAACATTAACATCATCGTCGTTACCACCACCGCCTTCATCATCATCACTCTCACCCCGAGCCGCGATTCTTAGACCGTCCGCTCGCCTCTTTCTCCTCTTCACACGCCTGCCGTGGAGTGCGTCATCACCATCGTTAACATGACCATCATAATCACCATCATCGTTAACATCACCATCATCATTACCATCACCATTTATACCATCACCACCATGTATACCATCATCATTACCGTCATCAACGACTATTAAACATCATCATCATTATTAACACCGTCACTCATTACCACCATTGTAGAACACTGTCGTAACACTCAGAATCATCGTCGTCACCTTAATTAACATCATCATCACCATCACCACCACCATCATCATCACCATCAATCACCACCACCACCATCGTCACTCTCGGCAACCCCCACCGGAGAGCCGTTGCGGTGTGCGGGCTTCGAGTGCGCGGAGACGGCGGAGAATCCAGGCGAGGGCGAGGCTCGGGCGCCCATTTTCACGCGCTAGGCCCGCCCGTCGGAATGCGTTCGGCTCGCGTCTCACCGCGGCGGAGTTGAAGCGTGGCCCCTCTGTGGGCCCTCTGTGGGGCCTCTGTGGGCCCACTGTGGGCCCTTTGTGGGGCCTCTCGCGTGCCAGCGAGCTCCCACAGATCGCAACCGAGAGGGCACGGGGTGGTGGTGGTGGTGGTGTTGGGGGAGTCACCGTGGCCTCACGGTCGATGCGTTGGTGGAAGTTGAGGTCTTGCACGTGGTGCTCCGATCGCAAGGTAGAGGATGATGAGGGGGTGGATTAAATATGAAAGGAGGAGACGGAGCGGTGGAATATTGCGCGTGAATTGTTACTAGGATCGTGGGGGTGGAAGGCGTTGATCCATTCGGCAGTGGATTGAGCAAGACGGCTGATGATGATCGCGAGAAATAACACCGCCGTAGGGAGGCCTTCAATCCATTCAGCAGTGGATCGATGATGCTGATGGACACATGCACGTCCTACACATTTGGCGGTCTCTTTATATGAGTTGGTTTACCGGTTGTTGGTGATGGTGGCGATGGGGTGATGGTGGTGGTTTTGTCGTTGGCAGGCTGTTTAGGTTTTCTCAGGTGTGTTTGTACCGAGTGTAATTCGGCTGTGTTTCGACGTTTCGCTCCCGCTTGCTGTATTGGGAGCATTAAGGCAACTCTTGTGTACATTACATTTCATTCGGGTACACGGCACTCGGTCGAGAACAGAACTCGGCGTTCCCTTGCGTTGATTTTCAGAGCGAGGTACAATTCGATGGCTTTGATTGGGTCCCCTTTGTGTGAGCGACGACCACGAATTGGCCTTCGTCATTCACTGCCGGCGCGTCACAGCCGGGCAAACACAATGGCCAGGACTTTGAACGAAGGCCGCCGCCACCTGCTTCGGTTTCCACAAGATTATCAAAATGAACCGGAGGCCTCGTTCGACATTGTTGGGCCCCATCATGTCCCCGCGGTCTGGGTCTCACATAAATTAGTTTTTCTTCTTCAAAATCGCGGTTACGGAGCACCAGGCCCCTTGGGGGCTTCAAACGCCAAGCTGCCAGCAACAACCAGCACTGTTGGATTATTTTCCGTGGCCTGGTGGCAGGCCCCCAGTTGGGGCAGGGCCCCTGTTGAAGCAGGGCCCCCAGTCGGGGCAGGCCCCCCAGTCGGTGCAGGCCCCCCAGTCGGGACAGGCCTCCCAGTCGGGGCAGGCCCCCCAGTCGGGGCAGGGCCCCCTGTCGGGGCAGGGCCCCCCTGTCGGGGCAGGGCCCCTGTTGAGGCGGCTGTGAAGAGTGGGTAATGTTTTTGTTGTTCAACCACTGAGGGCGATGGCAACTGCACGAGGCCCATGTGCCAGGCTACTATAACGAGAGGTGTGAAATTGGACAACGGGGGATGGGGCATTTAATTACTCGTACCTGGGCCCATCCCAACCTTGCCACCACACAGGTCTAAGGAGTCATGACTCAGCTGGTTTATTAAGAGAATATCCGACGGCTGCATTTAAAACTCTTGTTATCGGTGTTAAAATGCCTGCAAAAAAATTGGCGGATTAGGTCCCCTCAAACCCCACTGAAAACTTAATTGTTCACCGCATGGCACTGTTATTTTTGATAATACAATTCCAAATTCTCATCGTTAATAGACGATGGTGTCTGGTGCCAGGTGAGGGGTGAGTGTCGCATCACCCACAGTCGTAGGGCAGCCTGCACTCAAGTGTACTGTCAAGACAGTGTCACTGTCGTCAACAGTGCTATATCTACTGCTGGATGAAGGCCTCCTCCCCCAAGCCATCGGCATCTTTCACGGTCTTGCGAAGTGGCGGTCCACCCTACTCCAGCCGCGATGATGATGGCCTGTGGTCTGGACCACAGGCCATCATAATCGCTGTTCTTAAAAGTCCATTCCAGTGTCTCTAACATTGTCCTTTGATCCCTGATCCACGTATTTTTGTAATTACAAGTGTATATCTCCCCATGCTTCTTTTCACACTTTTCAGCTTTTTTCCTATTTTTCTTGTCACCATTTTCACATTTTTGATCCATAAGTGATAGCGGGTAATATAAAATGTTATAAACACATTATTCTTTCATTGCATTGTCATTTCGCTTCTTATTATCAGGTTTAGTTCTTCTCGAAGCACTCTAACCGGAGAATGACTCTACAGATGCTGCCCCCAGTAGACTGACAGGCATGTATAGTTGCTTACATAGTGTTTATAGACGGTAAAAGCGGCACTAGTGTGGCTTGGGGTGCTCGCTAGGTGCAGGGCGTGTGATCGTGGGCAGGGATTGTGGTCAAGTTTCAAGTTCATTTATTAGGTATAGCCCTGTGAGCCATTCAGCTCTTGAATCGGGTGCAACCGCAACAAACAAAAAACAAAAACAAAAACATGAACAAAAAACATCTTAAAGTGAATATGTGACTAAGTGCAAACAGAAAATCCAAGAAAAGACACCGTACACCAACGCTAAGTGATGTGGCCAAGCCGTAGTGGCGTTTGCTGCTCATTGCAGAGGTTTGCTGTTCGAACCCAGATGTCCGCCCTGGTTAACACTGCGGGTGTATCGACTAAAAAATAGTGCGCGCCGTGTGCTTCACAGTGGATGTTACATTTCTCGTGACGTGATTTGAAGGAGAGTGGGGCACGTGTGAGGTGACCTCACGGCCCAAATTTGCCGAGCTTTGAATAATTCTTACTTTCAGTTTCATTTATTAGGCACAGCCCTGTGAGCCGTGCGGCTCTTGACTCGGGTGCAACCGCAACAAACAAAACCATGAACAAAGAAAAAAACAGGAAAAAACTGAAAAATCTTCCATAAAAAAACACCGTATATCCACTTACAGTGGGTAGAACCACATTAGCAACATCGCGCACTACTGGTAGACGGCACTTGTTTGTGAAACATCGGCTTTTGTGATTGCTTCGTGCGGTAAGATTGGTGTGAATACCAAATGTAAGTGCTTGGTGCTGTGGGTGGTGGTGTGTATGGAGGGGGAGGGAGTGTGGGGAGTGGTAGCGCTGCGCTACAAACCTGGCAACCCGAATTCGATTCCCGCTCGTGGCCACCAAACACCATTGAAGATTCTCTGAGCCAGTCCTGGATCTCTCATAGGTTGACTCAGACTTAAATGAGTACCTGGTTCATTGTGTAAACATCAACACTGGGGAGACGAAGGTGACCATGCGTGGTGCTGACCACCCACTCCATCATGTGTCGTACCGGCTTTCATCGGTGCTCGCTCACCACACTTGCCCTAAAAGTCTGTTAAGGCTACACTGGGGGATCTTTGTCTTTGCGGGGAGAGTGGCAAGAGAGTTGAGGTGGTCGCTGGGTGCGAGGTGATGAAATGCGACTTTGGGGGGTGGAGAGTGGAGGAGAGAGAGGCAGACGAACTGGCTAGCCGAGAGCCCTCCCAACAGCGAGCAGCAAACATCGTAAAAAAAAGAACGGGCTGCCCCCTTATAAATGTTTACAGCGGCACCGGAGTAAACACGGCGCAGACGTGATTCGCGGTTTTAAAATCGCAGTTGCCGAGCACAGGCCCAATGGCCCCAGGCAGCAAGCAACAAACAGCACGATGAAAGATGTAAAAGATGAGCGTTAGCGCGCTTATTGACTTGAGCAAGGTTATTGTGAGCGCTTGGGGAGAACAGAAGATGGGAGGGAATTATACGGTGGAGCGGTGAGAGTGGAGAAGCGGAACGGGGGGAAGTGTTTGTGGCCTGCAGTGTGGTGGGTGGGTTGGTGAGTGGGTGAGTGAGTGGGTGAGTGAGTGGGTGAGTGAGTGAGTGGGTGAGCGTCTTGTTGCGACCCTGAAGTGTGTTGGTTGAAGAGTCTCAGATGAAACAAGCCCGATAGACAGTCCTCAACATGGGTGAGTTATACTGGTAGGAACCCACTGGTTCCACCAGCCCACAGGGGATTATTGTGTCTGTCCGTCGTACAGGGAGGGGCTGGGAGGGTGGGGAGGGGCTGGGTGGGGAGGGTGGGGTGGGGCTGGGTGGGGGGTGGGAGGGGTGGGGCTGGGTGGGGAGGGGCTGGTCACCCCGTGGTGCCCTTATAAAACTCAATGTTTAACCTACTCACGCCGGCTTGTGCCCGCCCTCACAGTCGGCCATATTTGCGGAATACACCACGCCGCCGTTGACCCTGGCCATTGACCGAGCAACCCAACGTTCCTACCAGCTCCCTCCGCAGGAATGTGTAGTATGTCAGAACGGTAACCGTGTTAGTAGTTGTAAGGATTAGAAGAAAAGTGATAACGAGGCGACTGACCACCAAATGTGTGAGTGATGACCGAGTTAAGTAGGTGGGTGAGTGTCAGTTAATGGGAACGATAACAATGGAGTAACAAGGAAGGGACTGTCTGCTTGTAAGCGAGTTGACCGGATAGGTGAGCGAGAGGGTTGGTGGATGAGTGAGTGGGTTGTTGAGTGTCAGTTCACGGGGAAATTTACCATTGTAGTAGCAGTAGAAGAGTGATGAGGAGATGACTGGCCGCTAGTGAGTTACTGGAGAGAATCGGTGAGTGCTGGATCCATACTGGATCGTCAATCGATCTGACTGCGTTCCGTTGAGGTCTATCGCTACCGACAGCCCAGAGTTGAGGGTTTTCACTCTGTACAAAGTCAGCATTGAGTTTGCCCAACTTATTAAAGTTTTCATTTTCAAATGCATCTAAAAATTAATGAAATGGTGGTTCAAACTCTTAGGTTTTTTCGGTAAAAGTCACGTAGGTAAAAAATAAATAATAAACAATAAATAATAATAGAAAAAATAATAGAAATGGTTCAAAGCTACAGCCATGCAATTGCTCAGTGACGCCGCTGCTGTCAGAAGGGCATCCACGAGATGGAGTTCTGCTTTAGGGAGGTCCTCTGGAGCGTGTTTGACCTCCCGTACGCTTCCACGCTGTGTGGGTACAACCACTTTTTACCCCGCCACACGTGACCTACTGCTCGGCTAACTGTGCTGCGTGCATTTATACCGCTGATAAACTTTTTTCCACTTGCTACAACTGCCGTGCCGGGAGATGGAATCAAACGGGCGGCAACCTCTGGATTTCAAGTGCAGTGTACGCTGTTAACCCTCGCACCACGGCAGCGTGCTACGAACGTGAACGAAACTTTGCATCCCCTTCGAGGCGTACGCAAGAAGATCTGTGTTGTTGTAGCCCTCGTCGTTGCTACAGCACATTCCACCGCAGTGACTCAGTGCCGGAGGGTCTAAATTTAGCCAGCTGAGAGGCGGATTTATAAGGCAAAATAAAAAACACATGCTTCCCGACAGGCCACTCCGCACGGCACCACCACCACCCTCCTCGTGTTTACATCTTCACGGGCGAGGAGAGGCGCCGCCGCTAGTTCAACGCCGAGCTGCGGTGAACGCCGCGACCGACCGACGATGGGACGCGCGGTGTAGGTCGGTTCTTTTGTGGGCAGGATGAGATAAAGCCGACCTCGGGTTGTGACTGTGATGAACGGCCGAATAGCCCCGCATGTGCAGAAGAGATTGCCTACTCGTGCAGGCTTATTTTGGAATTTCGCTTTTGAATATTTTTTTTAATCTGAGGTTACGGGAGTTGAAATTGCCACGGGCGCTGGGCCTGCCCGGCCTGGTTTTGATGAAGCTGTTATTATTGTTATGGTGGTCGTGGTGTTGATGATGATGATGTCGATGTGTTCATGTGCTCATGGTGTTGATGATCACATTGAGAATGATGTGATATTATTGCACATTGCTCGTATATCCCGGGCGGATTAAATAGCCAGGAATTGGTTTCCGTGGTTGTGCGGTTGACTGATTTTCACAGTGGTTCACTTTTTTTGTAGTGGTTATGATTATAATAATTCTGATGTTGCAATGCCGTTGATAGTATGATCTGACTAAGGTAACGTGATGATGGTGTTGACTATGAGCGTGTTGTTAATTTGATGATAATAATGATGGGACTGATGATGATGGTGTTGATAAGTATGTTATTGACGCAGTGATGTTAATGTTAACCAGATGAGGGTGTTATGATGATAATGTTGATTTGACAATGGTGATGATGATGGTATTGTAATGATGTTAACTGTTGTGACGGTAATGAAGACATCGATTATGATCTTCTTGTTTGGCTGATGTTGTTGTAGAGCAACATTTATGATTTTACTTTGATTTGATAATTGAAGTGATAATTGCGTCATGAGTGTGTCGCCGTGACGATGCCTACTTTGTGTTTGTGAATCGGACAGCGAGTTACTATATTGTTCCACGGTCTGTTCTGGGTGACTACAGTTGCACACTGGAGACATTTAAATTTGGTGAGAAAAACAATCGGCATTACCCTTTCTGGCAATAATACATCGGGTGCGAAGATGTCCAACCACGAAATATTGCAAGGCATCGTGTCTGCATTAACGACACAAAGCACACGTGCTTTGATAATAATGTGAGCATTGTCTTGGAAAATGATTGGCCTGCACCAGAGACAGCCTTCTTTGGCTTGCACTCACCAGTGTTAAACCAGGGAATGCCAAAAGGTGAACAGCAGAAAGACAATGCTAAGTTCAAAGCATCAAAAGCTGAGGTTGAGCAGTTGTATCTATGGGGGGACCCCTTTTTGCCGGCATCAAATGTTTGAAAAAATAACAACATGCTTTACCCTTCCCGGCAATAATACAGGAGGCGTTAGACGCCATATTTCAAGGCACCGGATGAAACGTTTTCCATCTGTGTATCATCAGGTATCCACGTCTGCCGTGGTTTGTGCGCGGATGTAAGTGTAGGGTTGTGGCCGATAAGCTTCGCCAAAGCCAGTGATGTTCTGCGTCGAATATTTTACGAGCTTGTGTTGCCTCCGAAACGTCGCGATTTTTATTTTATTTTAATTTTACTTTTATTAATTTAAATTAGAATTTTTTACCTACGTGACTTTACCGAAAAAACTTAAGAATATGAATCCTTGCAGTCACGAAAGCTTCAAATCTAGAATTTTACGAGCTGTTTGTGACTTCTTGTGAACCCCTATTTGGCTTTCCAAGCATCCGTCATTGCGGTGGTGTTGATGATGTTGATGATGTTGATGATGTTGTGAATGACGCTGGCTGCGCTGTGCGGTAGGTGTGCGCGGAGCCAGGGAGCGAGGTGAGCGAGCCGCCTCGCGGCGCCATGAACAGCCAGGGCTCGGACCTGAGCGAGGAGGAGGATGCAGATGACAACGGGGAGGATGAGTACGAGCAGGTAACTTGCCCCCCCTGCTCCCTGACTCGCCCCCTCTCTCGCCCACTCACTCGCCCTCCCACTCACCCTCTCTCTCGCCCTCCCGCTCGCCCTCTCACTCGCCCTCTCACTCGCCCTCTCATTCGCCCTCCCACTCGCCCTCCCACTCGCCTTCTCTCTCGCCCTCTTGCCCTCTCTTCAAGGAGCATAAACCATCGCGTAAACTCCAGTCATCCTCGCAGGGACTTTTTACAAACCATCGGACAAAGACGGTCACTGCATCGCACGCTTTAAGATGCGCTTCTGCGGCTGTTTGGAACGCCCTTCCTATATAAGGAATCCACTGGAGCTCTGCACTTTTAAATCTAGATGGAAAAATGTTTTCTTTAGAACTGCTTTTCGTGTTTAGTTTGTTGTCCTTCCCCAGCACCTCCGATTCGCACAGTTGGCTATGTACGGTGCAAAAGAAGTTCTACATACGTACATACACTCGCTCATTCCCTCCCTCGCTCACTCACTCTTGTGTATGTACTATTAAGCCCTTGCCGGGCTTAATAGGTGCTCGCTAACAGCTCTTGCATCGACAGTCTGTGTGGGGGGGGGGGGGATACACGGGAGATCTTTGTTTTTACCTTTGCATGCGCAGGGCGACATCCGTGACTACTACGAGGGGGTGGACGGGGATGTGGACGACGTGGACGACGCGACCTTTGACCCCGAGGAGTACGAGTTCTCGTGCCTCTCGCACCGCGAGGCTGAGCGCCTCCTCTCCGACCTGCAGGGCAAGGCGGCCGCCACCCTAAAGGTGAGGTCACGGGCAGGGTCACGGGCAGGGTCACGGGCAGGGTCACGGGCAGGGTCACGGGCAGGGTCACGGGCAGGGTCACGGGCAGGGTCACGGGCAGGGTCACGGGCAGGGTCACGGGGCAGTGTGGGCAACTCGGCAATATTGTCACCAGATCTAGTGAGTTTTTGGGTTTATCTAGCGGCTAAATGGTTGTCAAAGCGAATAGTGACATCTGGTGACTTACCTTGAGGTTCGTTTGGCTACTTTCTCCTTGAAATAGGCGGTAGCACTATGACGGGATGATACAAGGAGGCATTGGGCTGTGGAGCATGTCAGAAACAGTCACGTGGGTCAGAGGGGTTCAGAGAGCAGACAGGGGTGTAAAGAGGAGACAGTAGGTCTGAGAGGGGACACGGGGTCATGGAGTGAGAGACACTAACTCTGGTTGCCCGAGTTACCCAGGCATGTGCCTGTGTTTATGTTTATGCTGCCGTGTCGTCTCGCCCGCCAGGTTCAGCCAGATGTTGCCAAGCTGGTGCTGGTGGCATGCCAATGGCGCTTGCACGACATGATGGAGAGGTGGGTCCATGCGCCGACCCGCGCCATCGCACGCAACGACCGTTGCGCGTCGCTTCGTCTTGGGGGAAACGTGATGTCAGAAGGGAACTGGGCCCGATTAGTTGTGCAAAGCATGGACAAAAAACACACGCCATTGGCCCGCGCCAGATGATAATGAAGTCAATCTTGCCACCCGGCCTCCAGGATTATTTGGAGCGAGCGTCGTGCAACGATCCACACTGGAGCGCCGCCGCGTCTCTTCCCAGGGACGGATTGAGTTGCGCGGCGATATCGCAGGTGTCACCGCCACGGCCGCCGGTCCGCATCGCGGCTAAGTTTAGCCAGAGCCGTGCAGTGTTTGCCGGCCTGTGGGGGGCTCTGGTTACCGCGTGCACAGCGGGGGGGGGGGGCAGAGGGGGTTGGGGGGTGGATTGTCGTCGAAGGGGTAGGAGAGGCTCAGCTCTCCGTCGGGTGTTCAGGTTGTGCCGCGTGTTGTTCGGCGTGATGTCTGATGCTTCGCTCCCGCGTACAAACCGTGGGTGGGGGGTGGGGGCAGGGGTGGTTTTGGAATTTCTTTATGATGAAGCCACCCATTCTTGGTTTCTTGGTTGAGTGGGGGGGCTTGTGAAATGTGAGGACGGTAGAGACATTTTCACGGCCAGTGGAAGCAATGCTGGTTAGGTACCAGCGTCAGAAACCATTTCTGCGTGGAACGCGTGTGTGTGTGGTGTGGCCCATGTGCCGCATGTGTGCTGCCGTGTTTTTCACGCATGTGCCACGTGTGTGGTACTCGTGCGACGCGTGTGTTTTGTTGGTGGTGTGTGTGCGCGACGACGTAGCATGTGTTGTGTCGGTGCCGTGTGTGTGACGCCACTTGTGCTGTGTGCCCACGATGTGTATCGGTAGGCACAGGACAAACCCACGCCAGCAATTCATCGAGGCCAAGGTCCTGCCTGGACAGACCAAGGCCGTGAGTCTCTCCTTCACTCGCCTCTCCGCAGGGTCGCTGCTGCAGTGCAGTACAACGAATATTACCGCGTTCTCTGGATTGTAAGGTGTTCCGGAGAGCAAGACGCATCCCCAACTTTTGCCTTGGCATGTGTACAGGGGAAAAATTGTGTCTTCGTAATGCAGAGAATATAATAGTTCAGTGCATTTGGTGTTCGCTACATTGTTATTGCACAGGACCATGATGAGAGCGCTGTTCTTCACAGACGGATTCAGTCTTCCACAAGGCAGCAATATTGCTGTAATCCTCGTGGAGTAATTTGCAGTGTCATTTATTTTATTTTGCGATTATTGAACCATTACGCCAACACAATGACCTATTCCTTATGAATGATGTCACGTGATCTTTAACATCCACTGAGTCAAGCGGACGGTTCGTACCTGTATGGCTAATCCATACCACAGTATTAACCGGGGTAGCCGACTGTGAACCTTTGCACCAAGCGGCAGATGTGCTACAACTGGCCGCTACTCGCATTCGTAGCCGCCACATAATCCGCTGTGGGTTTATATCGCGTATAATAGGGGTGCCGTGGTGGCTGTGCAGTAGTTCGTGGGTTCATTCCCGACCCTGACGGTGCCTGTATGTTTGGAGTTAGCGCGTTTTCCCCGCGGTCGTGTGGATTATTCTCCTGGTTTTCCCTCCAGATTTATAACCATACTTTAATATGATTGGGCTCGACCTATATATTGCCACATGGTGATCAGCCACTTCGATGAGCTATCAAGTGTGGCCAGGTTATCTCTTCAAAAAAGAGCTTGTAGCCCAGTGGGCTTGACCTGGTAAATAAAAAGTTTTTACTTGAAGTGTCACGGGGTAATTGTTTTTTTACCCTTCCATCTGGCAACAAAACTGACAACTTTTGCGCCTGACACCTATTGCGCCTTTTGGCGTCATCTGGTCCAACCCATGTGAGACTAGGCTCTAAGGAAAGCTGTCTCGGGTGTGGACCAATCAACTTCAAGGACAGTGCACATTATCAGAGTTATGTTTTTTGTTTGCATTACGACTACAGGTATTGTGGTCTATGCAAACATGACTCCTTGTAAAAAAGGTGTCAGTTTTGTTGCCAGATGGAAGGGTAAAAAAACAATTGTCACGGGGTAGTCGAGGGCTTGGTGTGCGTCTGCGTGCGACGATGGCCTCGTGTGACGCGTTTCCCCTCCGCGCCTCCTCCAGCCGAGCAGCACGCAGGGCCAGCATTGCGGCGTCTGCCTGCAGCCGACGCGGCGCGAGACCCTGATCAGCCTCGCCTGCCAGCACGCGTACTGCAAGGCATGCTGGGAGGAACACTGCCGTGTGCTGGTGCGAGACGGCGTGGGCGTCGGTGAGTCGGGGGCGGGTGGCTGGACGGGCGGGCGGACAAGGGAGTGGGGCGGACTGAGCTTGACGCCGTGTGAAGTGCGGTATCCAAGGGGTGGGACGGTTGTGGTGCTTTTTTTTTTTTTACAGACGGGCCACTGACCAGTTGCATAAAACACCTGGAGTGGAAAATCTCCCTGACTTCCTGGATTTTTAGTCTGACTTCTTTGATCCTGATGATGCTTGGCGTAGTTTCCAACGAAGCATCGTAGCTAATTGCTGCGAAATTTGGTTTGTGAGAAATGTTCTGCAATTCGCCCACAGTTAACGAGCTGAAGCAGTGGTAATGGGCGCGTTGTTAAACGCTTGTACGCCCCCCCCGCGTGACAGTCTGTTTGGATGTGTCGGGTGGTGGAAGGTCTCACATTTTTTTTAGTCCAGATCATTACGTGGCCTAACCTAAAAATCATCTGAATCATGGAATTGGCTGAGAAAACCTACATGTTTATGTACCTTCTTGGTTCTTTCGGTAAAGTCACGTAGAAGGGAAATAATAAAAATAAAACATAATAAAATAATATAGTGAGAATTATTTTATAATGTTTTATTTTTATTATTTCCCTTCTACGTGACTTTACCGAAAGAACCAAGAAGATGAATCCCTGCAGTCACGAAAGCTTTAAATCGAAATGTTTATGTACATTTAGATATGTCTGCATGTGCATATGTCTGTGTATGTGTATGTGGGGAGCGGTAGTAGAGTGGTAGGCACACTGCCCGACAAACCCGGTGAAACCCAAGTTCGAATCCTGCTCAAGGCCAGCATCGGTGGTGAACATTTAGACCGGTCCTGGGCTTCCCTCGAGTTGACTCGGCCTTGAAATCTGTATTTGGCACGGTGTGTAAACATCAGCACCGGGGCGACAAAGGCGGTCGGGCGTGGTCCTGGCCACACCTCCCCACCCCCTTGTCCACCGTTGTGGCCTTTAGCATGGTCCCCATCCCCGTTCAGCACGCTTGGCTACGAACAGTGCGAAAGAAGCTTACATAGGTGCTCGCGAACAGCATTGGCCCCGACAGTAGGCGTCTATGGTGGGGGGTGTCTGTGTGCTAATATTCACGTGTGTGTGTATGTGTGTGAGTGTGTAGGTATCTCCTGCATGGCCCGTGATTGCCACGTGCGTGCCCCAGAGGACTTTGTCTTCCCCATGCTGGGCGAGGGGGAGCTGCGCGACAGATACCGCAGGTTCCTCTTCCGCGACTACATCGAGGTGCGCAGCCACACACATCACCGCCTACGACCGCCACCACCACAGCAAAACCACCGCCATCATCGTCAATACCGCCACCATAGTCGTAACCACACCACCACTACCGCAGCAACACCGTCTTCATCTTCATTACTGCCACAACCGCTATCGACATACTACCACTGCCGCCACTACCAACATAACACCACCACCGTCGCCACTATTGCAGCAACGCCACTGTTGTCATTACCTCTACAATGCCGTCACTACAACTACAATCGCAACAATACCACCACCGTAACCACCACCACTACAGAAACACTACCACGTCATCGTCATGTCCACTCATCATACGAACAGATCCAATCAGTCCCACGTGACAGCCACGCGTGTCACACAGGGCTACGCGTTATGAACTGCGTTATGAATTGGCGTGCGTTGTGCGTGCGGTGTGCGTGCTGTGCAGTCGCACTACCAGCTGCAGATGTGCCCGGGGCCCGACTGCCCCGTGGTCATCCAGGTCGGGGAGCCCAAGGCGAGACGCGTGCAGTGCAGCCGCTGCAGCCACGCGTTCTGGTGACACACGCACCTACACACGCACACGTACGCGCCTACACGTATGCACCCGCACACACGCACCCGCACACACGCACCCACACACACGCACCCACGCACCCGCACACACGCACCCGCACACACGCACCCGCACACACGCACCCGCACACACCCGCCCGCACACACACGCCTGCACACACACCTGCACATACACACCACACATACACACATACATACCTACACATACACACACGCACACCTACACATACGCACACATACACGCATGCACGCACACCCGCACACACGCACCCGCACACACGCGCACCTGCACACCTGCACAAGACAAAGACGAAGATCCCCTGTA
This sequence comes from Lampetra fluviatilis, assembly GCF_964198595.1. Classification (NCBI taxonomy): domain Eukaryota; kingdom Metazoa; phylum Chordata; class Hyperoartia; order Petromyzontiformes; family Petromyzontidae; genus Lampetra; species Lampetra fluviatilis. The sequence continues at coordinate 3,741,413 of NC_136318.1, read as the reverse complement.
TAGTCTCAACAGACATTTGGGACAAGTGCTGTTAGCGAGGAGCACCTATGAAGGCCAGCACAGCACACGTGGGGGTGGGTTACCAGCACCACGCCCGTCGCCTTTGTCTCCCTAGTGGCGATGTTTACACACCGCACCTGGTACTCATTTGAGGCTGAGTCGACCAATTGAGGCCCAGGACGAGTTCGTCACTGGTGTTGGCTGTGGGTTGGACTCGCACTCAGGACGTTGGGTTTATAGCGCAGCGCGCTAACCGCTACACTTCCACTCCCTATAAACACACAACCTAGATAGATATTCCCTAGCCTTTAACAGAATGTAGGGGCAAGTGCTGTGAGCGAGCACGTACACACACCTGCATACACATCCACCTACAAAGACAAAGATCCCAGGTATAGCCTTAACAGAATGTAGGGGCAAGTGCTTTGAGCGAACACCTATGAAGGCCAGCACGGCACACGAGGGGATGGGTGGCCAGCACCACGCCCGGCCGCCTTTGTCTCCCCAGTGGCGATGTTTACAAACAGCACCAGGTACTAATTTGAGGCTGAGTCGACCTAGGGAAGGCCCACGACCGGTTCCTCCTACACCCACACACGCATGCACACAAAGACAAGGTTCAATGATGAGACAGGGATCCTCCATATGAAGCCTTGTACAGACTGTTGGGGCTAAGGGGGTGATGTGGTCAGAACCACCGTAGCCACTGGGGAGACGAAGTAGCGCACCTGGTGAATTCGTCCTGCGTGTGTCTGTGTGTGCGTACCTGCATGTGTCAGTACCTGCATGTGTGATAGCTGCGTGTGTGAGTACCTGCATGTGTGATAGCTGCATGTGTGTGTATCTGCGTGTCTTTTTTGTGTCTAACTTTACACGTCTCTGTCTTTGTATGTGCGTGTGTTTTCAACTCTGCTGTGCGCGTGTGTAACTCTTGTGTGTGCGTCTGCTGTGCCGGTGTGTAGCTTTAAGTGCCGTCATATGTACCACGCTCCCACGGACTGCAACACGATCCGCCGGTGGCTCACCAAGTGTGCCGATGACTCGGAGACCGCCAACTACATCAGCGCGCACACCAAGGATGTGAGTGCGGTGCCCATTGTGGTGCCAGGTACCGTGCCCAGTGGCGCTAAGTGGGGTCGGTGCTAAGCGCGTGGCGCTCGGCGCGGTGGTCAGTATGTCGCACTCGGTGTGGTGCCCAATGTGGTAAGACCATTGGTGCTGTGTGTGTTGTTGTGCCAGTGCGTGAGACTTCACCGTTGCCTGCGTGCATTGTGTTTCCTGCTTTGTGTGTTCTAACTCTGTGTTGCTGTGCCCCACAGTGTCCCAAGTGCAATATCTGCATTGAGAAGAACGGAGGCTGTAACCACATGGTGAGCGACGTCTTGACGGCGGCCTTGGCACGACCGCGCGGTTTTAAGAGTAACGACGCTCGAGCAAAATGTGCTTCGATAGCCTCAGCGGTGGCGGCCACCTCGCGATGGAAGCACTAATTGAGTTCATGTCTCCTAACGAGCTGTTCTGCTCCCTTCCCTCCACCCGCTCCGCCCTGTTCCCCCCCCTCCTCTTCCGTGTGTCTCGACTGGCCGCCTCCACGCGGAACCACAGCAATGCTCCAAGTGCAAGCACGGTGAGTGGTGCACGGCTCTCGCGCATTACCCCGTGGGTCGACGTGTCTCTACCACCACCACCACCATCATCATCACCACCACCATCATCATCACCACCATCATCATCACCACCATCATCATCACCACCATCACCACCACCACCACCATCATCATCGTCACCACCACCACCATCAGCTGGGTGCTGGTGGCTCCGCACGCCCGTAAACCAGCACGGCCGCGTGGCTCGGCTGTAGAGAGAGCGGCTCCCAAATCGGAAGGTGGCGAGTTAAAATCCTGGTTGGGAGTCGACTCGACCCATCATCCCTCCGTCCGGGGTCGATACAACGAGTACCATTTTGTGTGGGGGGTGGACATCAATAGTGGTGTTGTCCTATGGATAGACTAGCCCTCCGCCATTGGAATGTCGAAATTCAGACTCAGAATGTTTAATTATTCTGGATAAATCCGATGTGTTATGAAGCACTGGCATTTAGTGCCAGCACTGGCATTAAACGGGGCGGTAAGCAGGAGGTGAGCAACCTCAAAGCTCATTCGAGCAGCGGGAAATCTCTCCCGTTCTAATCCAGCACCGTGGAGGGCGGCGGGTTGGCGGATCGTAAGTGTCGCCGCCGCTGACTCGCCCGCCATCCGCTGTGCGCGCAGACTTCTGCTGGATGTGCCTGGGCGACTGGAAGACGCACGGCAGCGAGTACTACGAGTGCAGCCGCTACAAGGAGAACCCCGACATCGTGAACCAGAGCCAGCAGGCGCAGGCGCGCGAGGCCCTCAAGAAGTACCTCTTCTACTTCGAGAGGGTGAGGGGGGTGCGGAGCGAGAGGGTGCACGGGTTACTCCGCCGGTGGGAGATGGAGCGCGGTTTTGGAGGTCGATCGGTGGTGGGCGTCGCCGTCGGAGGGTGGCGGTTAGGTCAGAGGGCAGCAGAGGTTCACCGAGATCTCTGGAAAACGGTAGCGTAGCGGGTAGCACACGCTGCGCTACGAACCTGGTCACCCGAGTTCGATTCCCACTCACCGCCAACACCAGTGACGATTATCTGTACTGATCCCGGGCCTCCCCTAGGTCTACTCTGCCTCATATGAGTACCTGGTGCGATGTGTTAACACTGCCACTGGGGAGACAAAGGCAGTCGGGCGTGGTGCTGGCCACCCACCCCTTCGTGTGCCGTGCCTGACTTCATAGGTCCTCGCTAACAGCACTTGCCCCAGCAGTCTGTTAAGGCTATACGGGGGGGATCTTTGTTTTTATTTGTCCACTCAGTGGGAGAACCACAATAAGAGCCTGCAGCTGGAGGCCCAGACGTACACGCGTATCCAGGAGAAAATAACGGAGCGCGTCATGAACAACCTGGGCACGTGGATCGACTGGCAATACCTTCAGAATGCAGCCCGCCTGCTCGCCAAGGTGGGCACTGCTCACCCACTCGCTCACTCACTAACCTGACCCTCACCCTCGCCATCGCACTCACCCGCTCACCCACCTGCCAACCCTCATTCTTATCCACACCCGGTTCCTTAGCCTCACCTGCACCCTCACTATCCCACCTGCCTGCTCACCCACGCGCCAACCCTCCTCCCCTGCACCCTCACAATCCGCCCCCACCTTCTCACCCACCCGTCATCTCAACTCGCCCACAACCTTCACTCTCACCCACCGGCCAATGCTCCTCATCCACACGCTCACCTGCACCCTCGCACCACTACTCTGACCCTCAGAGTACCACACCAGCTCTCACCCCCCACTGCCCTTTCACCCGTCTTTGTGTTTGTGCGTTCCTGTGTTGTTCACAAGCCCTCATGTGCCCGTGTGTGTGTGTGTATGCAGTGCCGGTACACACTGCAGTATACCTACCCTTACGCGTACTACATGGAGGCCGGGCCACGCAAACGACTTGTGAGTGACAACATCGTCCTCCCCTCCTCCTCGCACGCCCAATAGGCGCTTGCAGCACCGTCCACCCGGTCGCGCTCCTGCCACACGCGCGCGCGTTGGCTTCCACCAACGTACGAGTGTGCGTCCGTTTGACAGAGGGAGTGATGGTCTGTGCCCAGCGGTGGGGCGCTGTGGTTGGCACTACACTGCGCCCCAAACCTGGCGACCGATGTTCGATACTCGGCCGTGAGCGATAATCTGAACCAGATCTGGGCCCCCTCCCCACGTTCGACTCGGACTTTAATGAGTCCCTGCTGCTGCTGTGTATGAAAAAAAACACATGGACGCTGGGGAGACAAAGGCGGGTCACTGCATCGCACGCTTTTAGATTCGTTTCTGCGGCCGTCTGGAACGCTCTTCCTTTCGATATTAGGAAGCCACTGGAGCTATGCACTTTTAAATCATCATCTAGATTGAAACCTCATTTCTTTAGAACTGCTTCTTGTGTTTAGTTTTTGTCCCTCCCCCACACCGGCGGATAGCACGGTTGGCTACATCAACATACATACAGGCAGCGGGCATGATGTCAACTACACCGTGTGCTTGTTTGTCACGCCTGCCTTTGTAGGTGCTCTTACAGATCTTGCCTTATCAGTATGTACATTTTACAGGGGGTCTTTCTGTAACTGTGTGTGTGACTGATGTAACTGTGTGAGGCAGTGTATGTGTCCTATCTGTCTTACATGTATGAACCGTTTGCGTGTGTGTCCCCGTCCGCCTGTATGCAGTTCGAGTACCAACAGGCACAGCTCGAAGCCGAGATTGAGAACCTGTCCTGGAAGGTGGAGCGAGCAGACAGCTACGATCGCGGGGTGAGCGCTTTTGCACGCACTGCCCTTGTGTCACTCCACTGCTGGATAAGGGCCTTCCCGCCACTCCGTGTGGGCCGTGGACGTTGTTTGACCTTACTTCACCAGGCGGGTCAATGTTCGTTTTTGGCGAAGGTGGGGAGCATTGACGTGGTAGCGTACAAGTACGGGACTACTGCTGCCTGCCGTGTAGCTATATTATAATATTATAATCAGCTGCTGTCCGTGGTGGTCGCCCATCCAGACGGTATATCAAGGCTCAACGCTGCTTGGCTTCCGCGCCCTGACACCCAGGCACTTTCTAGTTGGTTGGGTCATACACATTAATGATGATGATGAAGGTAAAGGTGCAACCCTGCAACGGCTAGTTCACGCCACTGCTAGCATAAGAGGGCATATGGCCTACTCTTCCAGGCTGGCCACACGGCCCGAAAGAGGTGGGTGCACCCACGCGCGACCTCCCGGTCGACTAACTGCGGTTGGTCACTGCTGGATGGACAGCGGACGCAGTGGGGAGGGATTTCGGAAACCTGCCCCATTGTTTCAACTGCCATTAACGCCACGGCAGTCAGCTGATGCGGATGTCGATGCTAACGGTGTTAATGATGAGGGGGATTGTGATTGTGTTCGTTTGTCGTCAGGACCTTGAGAACCAGATGAACATCGCGGAGAAGAGGAGACTCACGCTGCTCAAAGACTTCCACGACATGTCCTGAGTGGCACAGGGAATGCACGCACGCACACACCACCCACACTCGCGTGTAAGCACACATGCCGAAACACGCATTCACGCCCACTCCAGTGTGTGAAGACGCCAGCACACACATACACACCTGTTGGAACGCACAAACACACCTATGCCCACACCTGCCGGAGTTGTGTCGAAGACCCCGACGCACGGCACACACACACACACACCCGAACTCTCTTGCCACACGCACACCCGACTTGCGCACTCATGCCGGCACGTGCGCGCAGCGCGTGCCGTCACAGACCCACATCGGAATGCATCGACGCTCGCGGCAGCGTTACCGACTGGCGACCGCACTCTTGCACGCGCGCCCTCCTGACCTTGCGCCCGTGCGGCACGCGCGCCACTGCTCCCAGCGCGTGCGCAAGCGAGAGTTTCCTCGCCCACCTTGTCTCTCTGCGCGCGAGTGAGCGCGGCGCGGTGCAAAGATAAGGTTCTCGGGGGAGAGAAGCATGGCACCACCTCGAGACCCCCCCCCCCTCCCTCCTGCCTCTCGTCCCTGCTACCGCTTTTCCACTGCACAACTTGAGCCGCGCCGGGGCCTTGCTGAGCCAAGCCCGGCACGGTTCGGGACGGCGCAAGATGGAGGCGCTAACCGCTGACGTTGCACGCAGCGAACGAGTCATTCGCCCTGTCCCTGGGCAAAGTTTTTAATGGTTTGGTTCTGGCTTGGCTTGGAAATTGGCCAGTGGAAAAACAACCCGTACCATGAGGGGGACCAGTGATGGCTCTGATCGGATCGGCCAGTGGGAAAAAAGGTATAGCTTGGCTCTGGGGCGCACCGACCCTCCTCACCACCTACAACCGGATCCTGACCCTCAAGCCAGATACAACCACTGAGCGGAGTCAAACACAGTCCACACACCTAGGGGGCTCTACAAGGGGGGAGGGCTATTGACCTCGGGCCACCAAATAACCTGGTTTGGCCAAGACAGGTCCTGGTGGTTTCAGAAAAGCTGCCCCCAGTGGTCCCCCCGTCCCCCGCCCCCAATTTAACCTCTCTCATTGGACAGACTGCTGGCTTCATTTGTGTGTTAAATGAAGCCACCATGCGTGCGATCCCCTTGACTACAGCTCCTCCACGCAGTTAAACCCACTTTCTGTGCTACCCTCTCGGCTACAGCTGCCCATCGCCTTGGCTACAGCTCCTCATCGCAGTAGATGCTGCCCTGCTTCTAACATCTGCGGCATCATCACAGCCCCTACCATGTGGAATCTGTCAGACCACCAAAACTTTTAAAATGCCTCTCCCTCCCAGTCCCCCAGCCAACCTCTTGAGGGGGGGGGAATCCCCCCCCTTGCAATACCCAAATCCTCCCCCCCCCCCCATCGGTCTGAGTTGTGATGTCGGTGCAGCTGGGCATGCTGCCGTTTCTGATGTCGCGTGGACGATTTGATGTCTCCCGCTCTGCACCGAGAGGGTTCGTTGGGGTTTAATTTTCTCATTATTGTTACTGTATTATTATTTTTCTTGTTTTTGTTTGTATTCGCAGGTTGTACTAATTTATAGCGAATTAAAAAAAACGAAATAAACCTTGTACAAATTTTATCGCGAGCTTTGTCCCGTCCGTGTGCGCGTCTTGACTCGCAGGTCTGACCCAGACTGGACATGGACACTTGCCGAGGTGGGAGGAGGGTAGGGGTAGTGTTGAAATTTCAAGCTCTTTAATTTAACCAGGGCCCTACTTTGTTCTCCGCTTGTTGCTGGGGTGCGTGGTTGTAATCTGGCAGGCCGCCCCGGTAATTACCGCGGGTGCGCGTCAACCACGCGAGACGCTGCGTGCCATCTCCTTCACAGCGGCGGACGTGTCGGATCGCCGCGATGCCGTTCGAGACGAAGTCTGACATCGTGCACGGGCGTCGCGGTCAACGTGTGAAAATTTGCTCCGTGGATGACTCTGTTGGGACGACTACGGCAGCAGCAGCAGCATCACCCCTGCTGCTGGCGGAGGACTCCCGTGTGTGGAAGGGCGGTCAACGTCGCCCTGCGGCCCGATACGAAATGTCACCAATATATTAATTTGACAAATTCAATCCGTTTTTACCGGTGGTTGTAGGGTTGTATTGACGCCCATTTCTTGTGTCCCCCGATCCGCCGCTGTTTTGGCGGCTCCCGCGTGAAACCCGAGGCCGATCGGGGGAACAATGAGTCACTCCCTCCCAAGCCTCGTGTTCCCTCCCGTCACGTTCCATGGGGGGCGGGGTGGGAAGAAGTGTTTATTCAAATCATGAGTGGGGAACCCTTTTTTTCTGCCAAGGGCCATTTGGATATTTATAACATCATTCGCGGGCCATACAAAATTATCAACGTAAAAATGATCCTGTTAAATTTGGTCAAACATTTAATTAACTCGCCCCTAATGCGATGGCTGGAACTGCTCTTTGGCGAGGCGTGTGATGTTAGCTGGTATTGACGATGTTGCTGCTACTCGCAACTGCTTTTCCAGGTTTGCTCCGAGATTTATTGAATTTCGAGTCCTGCCTGCGGTTGCCTTGGCAGGGCCACACCAAATGATTTCCGGGCCTCGTACGACCCGCGGGCCGGACGTTGACCACCACTGATCAAAATCGTCACGGCTGGCAGCCTCAAGCCCAGCGGTGAACAATCCACATTCCTATGCCGCACGCCGCTGTGAAATAAGTGCAAGGTGGTACGCGTTCTATCTACCCCCAGGAGAGATGATTGGTTACGCCGGCTCGTGACCGGGATTGTGAGTTCTCACCTGGTTACAAACATAAATGACGAAACTCCCGATTTATTCATCCTTGGGGGGGGGGGGGGGGTGAGAAAGAAGCTCGGTCCTGGTGCTAAGACCGTGGAAGAGTAGGCCAAAGCACCTTCCAGAGCTCCGCCCAGTGGGAGGCCCATTCCATCACCAGCGGCGGCGTGAGCGAGCCATTGCAGGGCTGCGCCTCTGCCTCTATAAGACGTGACCCACCCGCTTTTGAAAACACCGACGCTTTGCCACGGTCGCCTCGCTCCACGGTTTAGGTCCACACCCCTCCCCCACCAGGTTGGGAGTTGCCTCTGTCTGCGCTGACGTCACCGGCGGCGATTTCAGCCGTGGGGCCTCAGGGCTGCAGCCGCCCGGCCGGCGAACGGCGGAGTGAGCGACCCATTGCAGGGGCTGCGCTTCTGCCTCTTCAAGACGTGGCCCACACGCTTTTAAAAACACCGACTCGTGTCGCGCGGTCGCCTCGCTCCAAGGTTTAGGTCCACCCCCCCTCCTCCAGGTGGCGTTGCCTCTGTCTGCGTGACGTCACCGGCGGCGATATCAGCTGAGGGGCCTCAGGGCTGCAGCCGGCGAACGGCGACAAATCGCGGGCGACATCGAGCAATTCGCGACGTTTCTGTGCGTTCATTGTGGGGGGAAGGAGGCTAAAAGCCGCGGCACGTCGTTGTTGTTGTTGTTTGTTTATTGTTTGGGTGGTGAGGCCGTCGCCTGGTGATCCGGGCCGAGTTAATTGGCGTCACGTGACCAATTAGCGCGCAGCCTCCGTCGTCGCGGGCGGGTTGCGGGCGAGGCCTCATCGCGGTTCGGGAAACAACAACAACATCATCAACAACAACATCAACGACAACATCAACATCATCAACAACAACATCATCAACAACGACAACATCATCAACAACATCGCCATCGGCAGCAACGTGACGGGGTTTTAATTGCTGACGTGATCACGTGGACACGGACGCGACCATCGCCACCATCAACCCGCCCCCCCATCACCACGAACATCACCAACTCCGCAAGGATTACGAACATCAACCACCATCACCTTCACCACCATCACCTTCACCACCATCATCATCGTCTGTAATATCCGCGCCATCACCGCAAGCATTAGGAACATCACCACCACCATCATCGCCGTCGCTCCGGTTACCACCAACAACAACAAACACCATCACCATCAACAAAGCCACACGAAAAAGGGAGACCAACCCATCATCAAAACCAACTTCACCGCCATCACCACCATCATCACCACTATCATCGCCACCATATAATCATCATCACCACCTCTATCGCAACCACCAATATCACCACGATCAATATCATCGCCACCACCCCCAACTATCACCACTATCACCACCACCACCACTATCATCACCACCACCACCAATATCACCACCAATATCATCACCACCACCACTATCACCACCACCACTATCACCACCACCACTATCACCACCACCACTATCACCACCACCACAGTCACCTCACCACCACCACCACCCCCCATCAGCCGCGATGGGACGCGCCGACGGCGGCGTGTGCTCGCGCGCCTACTTCGTGGCGGTGATGGTGTTCGCCCACGTCTACATCCTCAACATCATCGTGCTACTCATGTACGTGCACTACAGCGGGGGGCCGCGCGGGGACCCCCCCGAGCCCCACGCAGAGGGGTCCGCGCCGCCCCCCCCCACCACGGGACCCGGGGGACACCAAGGGGATGAGCAAAGGGGGTCCCGGTTGCCCCCCTTCCAGCTGCCGCGCATGGAGGGGATTAAGGTGGGGACCCCCTCGCCACCACCCCCCCCCACTACGCCCACATCTCTATAGATCTCAATGCCTTCTCAGTGCTGCCCAGCTTATTACAGACAGATTCAGGGCGTGTTGGTCACCCCGTGTCCCTTATCCCTTATACATCTCAACGTTCATCCTACAAAGTTCCATCACAAGGGAGAAACACAAACGCACAGACAAACACATTTTATTTTGGTCATTTGAATCGGCTGTACGCCGTATGGATCTGAAAATTAAATGTCCCTCTACAAGAATACGGGGTAAACCGTATGGGTTGACAGGTAAGCAATATATGTGGGTCTCTATGTATCTCTGTGGGTCTCTTTGGATCTCTATGGGTCTCTATCTATAATAATACCTGTCAACCCCTTATCAGTGCTGCCTACCTTGTTACAGACCAAATCAGACCTTGTTGGTCACCCCGTGCCGCTCAAATCTCAACGTTCATCCTACAAGGTTCCATCGCAAGGCAGAAACACAAACAAATACACAAACACATATGGACCTGAACTCAACTTCCCTGTACAAGAGGGTTAAACCGTATGGGTTGGTAGCCATGGAATCCGATCTTATTTTAGGTTTCTCCGGAGCGCACCGCCTTAGCTTAAGGCGCTTTACGGAGTTGAACGGCGGTGACGGCGATCGAGCGAGTTGGGTGTCAAGGTGGCCATGCCAGGGCCGATGAATTGGGGATGACCGTAACAGAGGGCACGCCCGGGGGGTGGGGGGTCACACGAAAGGGCGATAGGGGAGGGACGCCAAGCAGTGGAGGGGTCAGGGGAGGGAAGAGGAAGGGAATGGGCAGTGGAGAAGAGGTGGGGAGGGTTTAAGGGGGAGACTTAAGGGGGGTTAGGAGGTGGGGGGGCTGAGTGTATGGGCAGTGTTGAGTCTATGGGCAGTGAGTGTATGGGCAGTGTTGAGTGTATGGACTGTGCTGAGTCTATGGTGTAGTGTTGAGTCTATGGGCTGTGTTGTAGATATGGGCAGTGCTGAGTCAATAGTGCAGTGTTGAGTCTATGGGCAGTGTTGAGTCTATGGGTGGTGTTGAGTCTATGGGTGGTGTTGGGTCTATGGTGCAGTGTTGAGTCTGGTGCAGTGCTGAGTCTATGGTGCAGTGCTGAGTCTACGGTGCAGTGCTGAGTCTATGGTGCAGTGCTGAGTCTACGATGCAGTCCTGAGTCTATGGTGCAGTGCTGAGTCTATGGGCAGTGTTGAGTCTACGGTGCAGTGCTGAGTCTACGGTGCAGTGTTGAGTCTATGAGCAGTGTTGAGTCTATGGACTGTGCTGAGTCTATGGTGCAGTGTTGAGTCTATGGTGCAGTGCAGTGCTGAGTCTACGGTGCAGTACTGAGTCTACGGTGCAGTGTTGAGTCTATGAGCAGTGTTGAGTCTATGGACTGTGCTGAGTCTATAGGCTGTGCTGCTCAATATACAGGGGGAGTTGATTCCAGCAGAGGGGTGCAAGGAGGGAGAAGGAGCGGAAAGGGGATTGGGTACTGGGAGGAGGAGGGACCGAGAGAAGATTGGAAACCAAGAGGATGAGGGGGGACATAAAAAGAGGTGAGATGAGGTGCGTCAAGGCCACGGAAAGATGTAAGGACGAGGTATTTGAAAAGATGGCGGCATAGTAAACGGGAGGCGATTTGAGATGTGAAGTGTGAGAATGAAATGGGTGCTTCAAAATAACCCCCACCCCTCCCCCGTTACCCCACAGGTAGGTCACGTGCGCGCAAGTCACCTCGTGCCCGGGGTGCTGAGTCATGTGACCACGCTGAGCCTCAAGCCTCTGCTGTTTGGTGAGTGCGAGGCACCCCGGCTACCATGATGCATTCTGGCCCTTTACCAAGCCCTGTCCACGGCCCTGCTTGGCCCCGAGTTGATTCCGACGTCGTTTTGTTAGGGCGGCGTAGCGCAGTTTGGAGGCCACCTCGGCTTGGCAAATGGTCAGTGGAAAACGATCCGCACCATGAGGGGGACGCACACTGGCTCGGTTCGGATGTGCCAGTGGAAAAGGGGTGTCGGTGGCGCGTGGCGGCTGCAGTTGCTGCTGCCGCCGCTGTGTTCATGTACCCGGCGTATACCCGCGTGTGCCCATGCGTGTACCCGTGCGTGTGCCCGCGCATGTAGAAGTGTCGGCCATGCTCTCCCTTGCCGAGTGCCGGGAGCTGGAGGAGCTGGCTCGGCGCGCCGGACTGCACGAGGTGCGGGCCCCACCGGCGGGAAGCCACGACGCCGCCACGGGCGACGACGCTGCCGCCGCCGCCGACGCGCACCGCACCAACGCGTGGAACGCGTGGCTCAACCAGAGAGCCGGCGCCCCGCAGGTGCTGCGCTCGCTCAGTGACAGGTACGGCGGGCGGGGTGCGGGCATACCCGGTGGATGAGAGGGCGGTGTGGGTGGTGATGGTGGTGTCGATGGTGGTGCTCGTGGCGATATTGATGGTGGTTTTGATGCTGGTGTTGCTAGCCCAGCGGTGGCGGTGTTGCTCGTGGGGATTGCGGTACTCGTGGGCGTGGTGACATGGTGAAGTGCTGGCGCTGCTGCAGTGCTGCTGATGCTGACACCGCTGATTCCGGTGATATTGCTGCTGCCGCTGCTGCTGCTGTTGCCGCCGCCGCAGGGTGGTGCACCTGACGGGGTTGCCACGAGCGCTGGTGGAGGCGGGCGAGCCCGTGCAGGTGCACGTGCTGGCGGAGGGCGGGCACGAGCGCGCCCACCGCGACAGCGGAGCCACGGACGCGCGCACCGTGTGTGCCCACACGCGCATGCTGGCGCAGCACCACCACACGGCGGAAACGCCATGCCGGTACGTGGGGGGTGGCACGCACCGTGACGGTGTTGGTGTCACCTGTGTGTGTGTGGCTACGTGACGGTGTTGGTGTCACCTGTGTGTGTGTGGCTATGTCACGGTGTTGGTGGTACCTGTGTGTGTGTAGCTATGTCAGGGTGTTGGTGTCACCTGTGTGTGTGTAGCTATGTCACGGTGTTGGTGTTTCTAAATGACGTGGAGGAGGGCGGAGAGACGGCGTTTCCTGCTGCGGACAACCGGACCTTTGATTCCTCGGTGAGCGAAGGGAGGGGAATCGGAGAGGGGTGTAAGTGGACAGTGAGTGAGGTGTGTGGGTGGTGGGTGAGTGGGGAGGGGTATGTGTAAGTAAGGTGTGCGAGTGGTGAGTTGTGTGTGTGAGTATTGTGTACGAGTAGTCAGTGAGGTGTGTGTGAGTGGTGAGGTATGCGTGAGTGAGTAGTGTGTCTGAGTGCTGAGTATGTATGAATGGTGAGCGAAGTGTGTGTGAGTGGTGAGTGAGGTGTGTGTGTGAGTGGTGATGTATGTGCGAGTAGTGTGTGAGTGGTGATGCATGCGTGAGTGAGCAGTGCGTCTGAGTATTTATGAATGGTGAGCGAGGCGTGTGTCTGTGTGTGCTGTGCTATTTCTGGCCGTGGCTAAGTTGACTCTCCCATCGTGCTCCACAAATATTCACACGATAAGAAATAAAGCCTTGAGTCCAAGTGTGATCACACGCATGTGCACGTGCATGCGTCTGTGCGTGTTTGCGGAATGTGCAGCAGTGGTTAACGCATTGCCTTACGAACCTGCCGATCCAAGTTCGATTCCCGCTCGCAGCCAATAACAGTGGGGTGTATCCGAACCAGTCCTGGGCCTCCCCTAGGTTGACTCGGCCGTAAATGAATACATGGTACGATGCATAAACATCGCCACAAGGGAGCCAAAGGCGGCTGGGCGTGCTTGCTGGTCACACACGCCCTCGTGTGCCGTGCCGGCCTTCATAGGTGCTCCCCGAACAGCACTTTCCCCAACAGTCCGTTAAAGCTGGTGATTTTTGTCTTTGTGTGTCTGTGCGTGTGGGCGCAGGACCTGGTGCGAGGCGACGTGGACATGAGTGACATGCGCGCCCACTGCTCCCGCGCCAACCTGCGCGTCACCCCACACGCCGGCAGCGCTCTGCTGTGGTACAACCACCTGTCGGATGGCCGTGGTGGGTCCGGGACGGTCGCACACCGCAATCAGCCGTGCTCTATCCACTGCTGCGTAGATCATAGGTTTACTCAGCTTTAAATGAGCACCGAATGCGAGTTGTAATTAATCGGCGCTGGCCGGGCGTGGTGCTGGCTAGACATCACCCCGTCGTGCGCCGGACCGGCCTCAGTAGGTAATCTCTCACGGCATCTGCTCATCGTTGAAACCTCCTTTGCCAGTAGCAAAATATGATAATTGTTTTTTTTACCATTTTATCTGGCAACAAAACTGACACCTTTTTTACAAGGAGTCATGTTTGTTCTTTACTTGATACAGTAATTTTGCTGTGACGGTGCCACCTGAAGACGGAAGCTTGTGTTGCCTCCGAAACGTCGTGATTTCATTAAATTAAATTTTCATTTTTTTTACCTACGTGACTTTATCGAAAAAACCAAAGAGTATAGAGTCATGTTTGCATTGACCACAATACCTGCGGTCAGAATGCAAACAAAAAACACAACTCTGATCATGTATGCACTCTCCTTGAAATCGATTGGTCCACACCCGAGACAGCTTTTCCTAGAGCCCAGTCTCACATGGTGTTGGTACCAGATGACGCCATGCAGTCCTGTTAAAGGCGATAACCGGGTAACTTTGTCTTTGTCTGTGTAGGCTGGGTGGGCGAGCTGGACGACTACTCTCTGCAGGGCGACTGCGCAGTCATGCGCGGCGCCCGCTGGACCGCACGACTCTGGGTGAACGTCGACCCGGACGCCCAGCGCCAGTCCCGCCTGCTCGACCCCGCGTGGCCGGGTCAGCGTGACCCCGTGCGACCCGCCCACCCTGACTCCGCTTGGCCCGGTCTGAAGCCCCAGTCCTGGGGCCCAGGCCATGATGAGGTTCCCCCCTCCTCCTCCTCCTCCGCTGGTGCTGCCCCCGATGGCCGATCGGAGCTGTGAGGACGCACAGATGGATTGAGGGACGGATGGCGACCTTAAGACTGTGGAGTCGTTCTTTTCAGTTCACCCGTGTGTCCACCGCTTGTGGAGGAGAAACGCGAAATTCCAGAGCGTGGCTGTGATATTGGCTCGGCCACAGCCCTTGTTGTGTGACCGTGTGTCTGTGTGTGTATGACTGTGTGCGTTTATCTTATATTTATTTTATTTATTAGTGCTTGTTCATTTGTGTTGCTGTTGGTCAGTAGTGGTTCCCCTTGTGTGTGCAACCCGTGTTTGTCTCGGCGAATTCATGGGCCCCAGAATGTGACTGAAATTGTAGCGAGCGGCACCCTGTGGGTCCTGGAATGTTGAATGCTGCAGGGGTTGGCATCACTTCACTTGGTCATCACCGAGTGGGTGGCCTGGGCAAGGCCTAGCCTAGGCCTAGGCTAGGGCGAAGGCTATGGCCATAAATAATGATGCCCTCTACCCAGAAGAGCCTCACTGAGTCGCCAGACTGTTCTGCTCCATTGGGATGTTTGGCCAATTATTTTGGCGAATGTCATTTGGCGTTAAACCAGGATAACCCGGAGAAAACCCCATCGCGTACGGGGGGGAACACTGAATTCTCCACACAGATGGATTCAATAATATATTCTGGCATGTTCTGGCCGCACCTTGCAGTTCAAGCCTTCAGCACTCGCCTTTTGTGGCGTGTCTACCCCTACCGAGTACTAACCAGGCTTAAACCCGCTTAGCTGCTGAGGTCCGACTGTTACAGCCGTATGCTGGGATGGAGTCACTATTTTAAAGAGTTGAAGTGACAGGTCCTCAATTTTGTGTGCACAGTGTGTCACACGCGTGTGCTTGTGTGGCGGTCAGCAGGGGCTTGCGGAAGGTCCTGAGAATGTTTGCGTCAATCCACTGCTCCGTGAAGGTTCTCCCCCCCACACTGCGCCGATTGCGTTGGGGGGTTACTTGACCATAACTTCACCGTGCTCGCTAGTGTGGGTTGGCGAAGGCGGGGAGCATAGACGTAGCAGCTTGGTAGCACAACGGTACAACAGCGCGTGTTTGCTGTACTGACTTCTACTGACCACAATGTAGCTCCCGAAGCATCCTGCACAACCTGCTGCTGTTGCTCAACTCGTGATGGGGGCAGAGGACGGAGCTTCCCAAGTAGTAGGTGGAGCTACCTGGGGGGGGGAGCTACCTGACTAGGGGGTGGGGCTACCCAGATAGTAGGCGGAGCTACCTGGGTAGGGGGTGGAGCTACCCGACTAGGGGGTGGAGCTACCCAAGTAGTAGGCGGGGCTACCTGGGTAGGGGGTGGAGCTACCCGACTAGGAGGTGGAGCTTCCTGGGTGGGGCGCAGGGCTAGTGAATGAGTGGGGATGTCTAAAACGTGAGTGGGGCTGACAAGAGAGAAGAAAGAGAGAATCAACAGCATTCTACTCAAATCTTTAAATGCTGTTGATTCTCTCTTCAACACACCGGTGGGCTAAAAAAGTGAATTATTTTGTCCTTTGAAAAACGTGACACATGTTTTACTGTTTGGCCGTGTCGGGTGGTGGAGGGTTACGACACATTTATAAATAACGCGATCTGACCCAAAAACCTATATTATGAATATTGGTCGCGAAAGAGAGGGAGGAGCTGACAGTGTTGCATGTGTCACCCTCGATCAGGGGTGGGGAACCTTTTTTCTGCCAAGGGCCATTTGGATATTTGTAACATCATTCGCGGGCCATACAAAATTATCAACTTAAAAATTAGCCCGTTTATATTTGGTCAAACATTTAATTAACTCACCCCTAATGCGATGGCTGGAACTGCTTCTCTTTGGCGAGGCGTGTGATGTTAGCTGCTATTGATGATGATGTTGATACTCGCAACTGCTTTTCCAGGTTTGCTCCTAGATTTATTGAATTTCGAGTCCCGCCTGCGGTTGCCTTGGCAGGGCCAGAGACCAACTGATTTCGCGGGCCTCATACGGCCCGCGGGCCAGACATTCCCCACTCCTGCCGTAGAGCCTCCAAAAATGTGGTAGCCTCAAGCCAGTTGAATTGGGTTTGCGTGTGGTGGGGTCAAGTGTGGCTTCTACCTCTTCGGAGACGTCTGGCTCAGCGCGCAAAAGAGTAGGCCAAGTACCTTCTAGAAGGGATCGAGCGCTCCCTCGAGTGGAAGAGCTTCCCACCAGCAGCGGCCCGAGAAGCAAATTTGCCGGGCTGCACCTTTCGAGCCGTGTCCAGAGCGGCGTCGAACTGTTCTCGGGACTTTGTGACCGGCCGTCTTGCTGGAGTCGCGTAGAGTCTCGTTCGTTGTTTTGGGAGCGCGAGGTTTGCACTTTATATTGGGATGAGGGTTCGATACCCGGGCAGGTGTCGGTGTGGAGGGGGGGGGGGGGAAGTGAATTTTGACCGCGTGCAATGTGGAGAAGAATTATTTAAATACAATTAATTTATAATTCCTAGAGTGTGTGCTCGTGGTTCTGTAATGAGCGGCCGTTGTGATCATTATCACCATGATCCGCCATGATCTTGATGACCACCATCATCTTATCATTATCATCACATTTGATTACTATCATCATCACCATGACAACCACCATCATCACCATGACAACCACCATCAGCGGATTTTCGCTAGCCATTGAACAAAGACGGTCACTGCATCGCACGCTTTCAGATGCGCCTCTGCGGCCTTCTGGAATGCTCTTCCTTCTGATATTAGGAAACCACTGAAACTATGCACTTTTCAATCATCCAGATTGAAAATTCATTTCTTTAAAACTGCTCTTTGTGTTTGTTGTCCTTTCCCTGCATTTGCGATTAGCACGGTTGGCTACATACGGTGCGTAAGAATTTCAACATACAAACATACATTCTCACCATCAACTCCACGATATTCATCGTGATTCACAACCACCACCCCCATGACCATCACCACAAATATTCTTTGCCATCATCATCATCATCATCCCAATCGTCACCACCACTCGTGCGGACACCTTCACAGACGACCCGGGGGTGTTGCATCAAATAAATGTGCCAGTTTTATTTCCATTTGGAACAGGGGTCACGGTGTCACGACCCCTGGGGGGGTCGCGTCACAGCGAGAGGTCGGGGCAGAATGCGGCGGCACAGGCGAACGCAACTTGACACGTGAACTGGTAACGCCATCACGGCTTCTTCCGCGTGACTGTCCCCCCCCCCCCGGCGCGCCTCCCTCACGAGCTGTCGCGCACGTGCTCGGCAATCACCTTGATGGCGAGCCAGGTCTCCTGCGCCGTCGGCAGGATCTGGTTGGCGGGGAGGATGAAGCCGTAGCGGCCCGTGTCGCGCAGCTCGAAGCAGTACGAGTAGCGGACTTTGGCGGCTTCGTAGGTCCAGTCGATGGAGCCGCCGCTCGCCTGGTCTGTGTCCGACGAGACGGAGGTGGTAACGATACACAGGTGAGTGAGGTCAGTCGGTGAGTCCACTGATCAAAGTGATTTGCTTGACTGGTGCACGTGGAGAGGGATACATGGGTACACACAGGGACACACACAGAGACACAAAGGGATACACAAGGACACGGAGGGAGGGATACACGGTTACACACGGAGGGACGTTCTTGAGAGGGCTACATGGGTACACAAAGACAAAGATCCCCCATATAGTTTTAACAGACTGTAGGAGCAAGTGCTGTTAGCGTGCACCTATGAAGGCCGGAACACAGACACGGAGGGACACACAGACTTATCCAATGGGGCATGCACGGGGAAATGCTGGTGTCAAGTTAGAGAAAGTGATTTCCTGCTCACATGAGCATGGAAGCGGTGGTCATCTGTGACAGTGGTAGAAATTCCACCTTCCTGTAGCTAGCAGGGGTGAGACTTCAACGGACAACCGCTGTTAACTTCCCTACAAAGTGGTGCTCGGTTTGTCGACCTCCGTATTTGTGTCCGGGTCAACCTGCGTTTGCATCGCAGCCCAGCGGAACACGTGCAGGACCGTCGCGTACCACTCGTGCTCTGAGAACCGCCGCCGTCGAGCCACCGTGAGTCCCGTGAGCGTGCGAGTCCCCCGGCATGAGTCGTGTACCAGGGCGAGTACTCACAGATGGTGGTGATGATCGGACCGTACGTGTACTTGGTGTTGTACAGGGAGGTGAGGGCAGTCACCGCCGACTTAGCCAGGTTGTTCTGTACACAAAGACAAACATCCCCCGTATAGCCTCGCCGTACTGTTGGGGCGAGTATTGTTCACGAGCGCCTGTGAAGGCCGGCACGGCACACAAGAGGGGGTGGGTGGTCAGCAACACGCCCGGCCGCCCTTTGTTTCCCGAGTGGCGATGTTTACACACCGCACCGGGTACTCATTCAAGGCTGAGCCGACCTAGGGGAGGCCCGGGACGGGTTCAGATAATTGTCACTGGCGTCTGTGGCCGTGAGTGGGAATCGAGCTCGGGCCGCCGGGTTTATAGCGCGGCACGCTAACCGGTGCACAACGCACACACACAGACACACACACAGACACACACACAGACAGACACACAGACAGACACACACACAGACACACACACAGACACACACACAGACAGACACACAGACACACACAGACACTCACACACAGACACACACAGACAGACACACACACTCACACACACAGACACTCACACACACAGACACACCCACACAGACACACAGACACAGACATACAGATACAGACAAACCCACACACACACAGACACACAAAGACACACACACAGACAGACACACACAGACATACACACAGACATACACACGCACACACAGTGGCATACACACCAGCTCGGTGTGGTCCGGCGCCAGCTGGTTCTTGTATCCGAAGGGGAAGATGAGCATCTGCGAGTAGGAGTGGACGTCGATGAAGCTAGTGATCTCAGGGTGAGCCTGCACGAAGTTCACGATGGCCTGCACCTCCGACTCGGAGTGCGCGCTCGGCCCGCGGTACGTCTCCGTGCATGAGCTGCTGCTGGAGCCCGGGCCTGCACTCGCGAGTCAAACAACGCGCAAAGTCTTCTTGGTTCTTTCGGTAAAGTCACGTAGAAAGAAATTAATAAAATAATAACAATAAAACATAATAAAACGGTAAAGTTTAGAAAATATTGTGTATTTGTTTCGATTTAAAGCTTTCGTGACTGCAGGGATTCATCTTCTTGGTTCTTTCGGTAAAGTCACGTAGAAGGGAAATAATAAAAATAAAACATAATAAAATAATTCTCACGACGTTTCGGCCACAACGCAAGTAGCTGCTTGCGTTGTGGCCGAAACGTCGTGAGAATTATTTTACTATGTTTTATTTTTATTATTTTATTAATTTCTTTCTACGTGACTTTACCGAAAGAACCAAGAAGATGAATCCCTGCAGTCACGAAAGCTTTAAATCGAAACGCGTAAAGGTCGCTGTTGGAACAAGAGCTACCACAAAGACCGGCACGGCACATGAGGGGGCGGGTGTGGTGCAGGGGCGGGAGGGGGGGGGCGGGTGGCTACCTCCAAATCCAGCGGCGAAGTTACGGTTGGGGTCGGTTCCCACGCAGGAGTTTCCAGAGTACTGGGAGCGCGTCTTGCGCCACATGCGGTCCTGCACGGCGGAGTTCAGAGGTCAGCGGGGTCATCGGAGGAATTGACGTGGCACAGAGTTTCACGGTTCTAATGTGCCAGGCCGCCCTGGTTAACGCCGTGGCGGTGGTGTGTGCGTATAAACCGTACGCTGCTACCTCGCTCGCGACGGCCTGCGTGGGCTGCACGGGGCAACTTTGTGTGTGTGTGTGGGGAAGTGGGGGGGAGTCTCACGCGCTCGTGGGTGTACACGTAGCCGTCGGGGTTGGCCACAATCTCAAAGTACCAGTCCATGGTGTTGAGCAGAGAGGTGATGGCCGAGTCTTGCCCGTACTCGCTCACGAGCTGCGCGGGTTGGGGGGTTGGTCAGCATCATCATCATCATCGGCTTTGGTCATCAGAGTTAATCATGATAAACACGAGCCATTCATGTCGCTACAATGCCACTATCATCATTATCTGAAAGCACCACAGTGCTTCCTAGGATAATCGGCACCACTGGTCAGCAGTCATCATCAGTCACGGCCACACGCGATCATGATCGCCATTGTCACCGTCTGCATCATCACCACCATTATCATAACCATCAGAGACAACACAGTCATCACTACCGGTATCATTATCCTCACAGTCGCCATCCACGTCACCACCACCATCACCACCATCGTCACAAGCAGCATCACCGCTTTCACCCTTCACCATCGTCGGCATCGTCGGCATCGTCGGCATCGCCGCTCAGCCACCGGGGCTCGCGTACCTTCTTGGCGATCCAGATGCCCGTCGCCACGGTGACCCACTCGCGAGCGTGAATGCCTGTGGCCACAAAGATGGCCGGCTTGGACCCGCCACCAGCGCCGATCTGCATGCACGCAGGAACGGCGGTCACGGTCGACTCGCTGGCACGTGAAGGCCTCGCCAGGCCGTCGCCGCCTCTCGGGGCCCTGAACTGAGCCGGTGCCCGTGCACGAGCCGATATCCGTCTCGTCGCTCCGTCTCCGCGGTGGACGTGACCTCGCTCATCCGCGTTTCCCCCTGCCGTGGCCGCCACGTTTAAACGGCGAGAACGGGCAGCTCGGCACGGCACCGCCTCGCTGCCATCCGCTCGTAGCGAAGCGCTGGATACTGGGCGAGTGTTAGAGGGTATGCGCGTAGCGGCCGCGCGTTTTGGACAAGGTGGAAATGCGGAGTGGGCACCGCAAGCCGTTCGTCGTCGATACATCGCGACGAACGGACCAAATGAAGCCAATGAGCAATTGGTACGTTTGGTAGAAACGTGGCACAACGTGGCAGGAGAGATCGTGGCACACACATGGGTTCGATAGCCTCCGACGCACGTTTCCCCCCCCCCGTCAGGGTTCAATTATCAGCACGCACAACGCGGGGTGGGCACCACGTGGGGTGGGAACCACGTGGGGGGGCACAACGCGGGGGGGGGCACCACGTGGGGGTGGGCACCACGTGGGGGGGGCACCACGCGGGGGACTACGTTACCTTGAGCACGGGGATGTCGCGATTCTCGTACGTGGATCCGATGTTGATGAGGCTCACGAGGCTTGGGTACTCGCGCACCATGTCCTGCATCCACGTGTTGATCTGCGCACGACCGCATGACGACGAGATTGATACCGTAATGTTGTTTTCTTCGATTCAAAATTGCCATGTTTAGGCAAGGCCACTTGAGTGTTGCTATTGATGCTGTCGCTGGTGGCGTTAATGCCGCAGTTGGTGGTGTTTGTGTCGCACCTGTTGACATTGGTGGCATTTTGATTTAAAGCTTTCGTGACTGCAGGGATTCATATTATTGGTTCTTTTGGTAAAGTCACGTAGAAGGGAAACAATAAAATAACAAAAATATAAAACATTTTTTTAATTGTTTTCTATTTTTATCATTTTATTATTTCCCTTCTACGTGACTTTACCGAAAGAACCAAGAATATTGGTCGCATTGCTAACGTTTGCGGTGGCGATGTTGGCATTATTTGTTTGTTTTGGCGGTTTTAACGATGGTGGTGCTATTGTGCTGTTATTGTTGATGGTGGCATTGTGCGTGACGCTGCAGTTGTCGTCGGCGGTGGCGTCCGTACCTCGGGCAGGACGTGGTAGCTCTCATAGTTGAAGGTGTCGGTGCTGCGAGCGGCCGGCGACTGCGCCCTGCGGGCCGCTGCCATCTCAGCGCGCTCCGCTTTCGTGAGCAACTGTGGGGGGTGGGGGGGGGGGTGGGGAGCAGAGAGGGTTCAGTGTGGGGCTGGTACACATCCCAGAGTCTCCATGTCCCCCTCTCGCCATGGCCCCGTGTATCCGTATCACCTTCTCCCCACGTCCACTGGTCACTCTGCCCCCATATCTCGTGTTCTCTCGTCTCCATGTCGCAGAATATATCCGCACGTCCTCGCTGGTCCCCCGTCCCCCCGTGTCCCCGTGTCACTCCACCCCCCCCCCCTCTCCCCGAGCCTCACCTCGATGTCGGGGATCATGACCTGGGGGGATAGCCCAGCCCCCTGCAGGGTCCGGGCCACGACCTCCTGGGCCTCCACGGGGACGCGCACGTCCGCAGGGAGGCCCACGCGTGACGCGGGCCTCCAGAAATCCAGCTGCGAGGGGCGGGGCACGTGGGTTAGGATGGGGGGGGGCACCGTCACGGAGGGGGTCACGGAGGAGCCGGGTCATGGGGGAATGGGAACACGGGGGGGGCCGGGGGTGGGGGGTACGGGAAAGGGGTCATGGAGGAAAGGGCCCAGCCAAAGCTGAGAGTAGGGGGGTTACAAAGGGGAGGGGGGCATCAGGGGCGATTGTGATTGAGAGTGTGTGTTGTTGATGAGATCGTGGGTAGGTGAGTGGGCGAGTGTGCAGGTGGTGAGTGGGCGAGTGTGCAGGTGGTGAGTGGGCGAGTGTGCAGGTGGTGAGTGGGCGAGTGTGTTGATGGTGAGTGGGCGAGTGTGCAGGTGGTGAGTGGGCGAGTGTGTTGGTGGTGAGTGGGCGAGTGTGCAGGTGGTGAGTGGGCGAGTGTGTTGATGGTGAGTGGGCGAGTGTGTTGGTGGTGAGTGGGCGAGTGTGCAGGTGGTGAGTGGGCGAGTGTGTTGATGGTGAGTGGGCGAGTGTGCAGGTGGTGAGTGGGCGAGTGTGTTGGTGGTGAGTGGGCGAGTGTGCGGGTGGTGAGTGGGCGAGTGTGTTGGTGGTGAGTGGGCGAGTGTGCAGGTGGTGAGTGGGCGAGTGTGTTGGTGGTGAGTGGGCGAGTGTGCTGGTGGTGAGTGGGCGAGTGTGCAGGTGGTGAGTGGGCGAGTGTGCAGGTGGTGAGTGGGCGAGTGTGCTGGTGGTGAGTGGGCGAGTGTGTTGATGGTGAGTGGGCGAGTGTGCAGGTGGTGAGTGGGCGAGTGTGCAGGTGGTGAGTGGGCGAGTGTGCAGGTGGTGAGTGGGCGAGTGTGCTGGTGGTGAGTGGGCGAGTGTGCAGGTGGTGAGTGGGCGAGTGTGCAGGTGGTGAGTGGGCGAGTGTGCAGGTGGTGAGTGGGCGAGTGTGCGGGTGGTGAGTGGGCGAGTGTGCAGGTGGTGAGTGGGCGAGTGTGCTGGTGGTGAGTGGGCGAGTGTGCAGGTGGTGAGTGGGCGAGTGTGCAGGTGGTGAGTGGGCGAGTGTGCAGGTGGTGAGTGGGCGAGTGTGCGGGTGGTGAGTGGGCGAGTGTGCGGGTGGTGAGTGGGCGAGTGTGCGGGTGGTGAGTGAGCGAGTGTGCAGGTAGTGAGTGGGCGAGTGTGCGGGTGGTGAGTGGGCGAGTGTGCAGGTGGTGAGTGGGGGAGTGTGCGGGTGGTGAGTGTGCGGGTGTGCGGGTGGTGAGTGGGCGAGTGTGCGGGTGGTGAGTGGGCGAGTGTGCGGGTGGTGAGTGGGCGAGTGTGCGGGTGGTGAGTGGGCGAGTGTGCGGGTGGTGAGTGGGCGAGTGTGCAGGTGGTGAGTGGGCGAGTGTGCAGGTGGTGAGTGGGCGAGTGTGCGGGTGGTGAGTGGGCGAGTGTGCGGGTAGTGAGTGGGCGAGTGTGCGGGTGGTGAGTGGGCGAGTGTGCAGGTGGTGAGTGGGGGAGTGTGCGGGTAGTGAGTGGGCGAGTGTGTTGGTGGTGAGTGGGCGAGTGTGCAGGTGGTGAGTGGGCGAGTGTGCAGGTGGTGAGTGGGCGAGTGTGCAGGTGGTGAGTGTGCGGGTGGTGAGTGGGCGAGTGTGCGGGTAGTGAGTGGGCGAGTGTGCGGGTGGTGAGTGGGCGAGTGTGCAGGTGGTGAGTGGGGAAGTGTGCGGGTGGTGAGTGTGCGGGTGTGCGGGTGGTGAGTGGGCGAGTGTGCGGGTGGTGAGTGGGCGAGTGTGCGGGTGGTGAGTGGGCGAGTGTGCGGGTGGTGAGTGGGCGAGTGTGCGGGTGGTGAGTGGGCGAGTGTGCGTGTGGAGCGGTCACCTGCAGCGACTCGTCGCTCTCCAGCTGCTGCAGGACCTTCACGTGGCTCTCCGACGTGGGCACAATCCGCAGCACCTGCTGCCTGTGTCACCACCAGCGCCACAACCATCGTCATCATGGCCACCACAACCTCCACAACCAACATCATTACCATCAAAATCATCACCATCATTACCACAATCAACATCATCATCATCTCCCCCAACCCCCCGCCATGTTGAACGGTGACATAGGCGAGCGGCAATGCGTTTGCCACGTGTTGCAGAGGCTCGCGGTTCGAGACCAGCGGCCGCCCTGGCTAATACGGCCTCTCTATTGCAAATCCAGTGTGCCCCTTACCAGCTCATCAATGAGCATCACCTCGATCTATCTCATCTCGCCCAGGTGAGCTTCGGTGTGCGCAGGGGAACCCGGGGTGAGACCCAGGCGATGACCCAACTGAGACCCAGGTGACAACCCAGGTGAGACTCCGGTGACAACCCAGGTGAGACTCCCCACTCACCCCGCGAAGATGCGCAGGTTGGCTGCCGCGGGCCCGAGGGCCGTGGCGGCGATGAGCAGGAGGAGGAGGAGGGGAGCCATGGCGTCTCAAGGGCGCGACGAGGTGACTTGGCCCACTGCGCCGATCGCCTTTTAAATCCGCGGGGAGCAGCAGCAGCAGCGGCGTCGTCATCGTCACCGAGCCGTTATCGCGTGAGAACGTCGGCAGACGGGAGGCAGGTAAACAGGGCCAGGTGCTCGGGCACTGGGGTGGGTCCACAGTACGGACACGGTACGGACAGGTGGTACGCACAGATACACCGGGGGGGGGGACACACAGACGCGCACGGAGAGATACATCGGTACGCAGAAGAGGGACACGGGACTTTTTATCGCGACGAGATTTCGTAGCGAACGCGAATCGCTTTCTGCTCAGATTTACGGAGAGTTTTTTTGCGGCCGATTTATTTTTGGATGACGATTCCCGCTCGTTTGGCCAGGAGAACCTCACTGAGTCTCGAGCCTCTTTGTCGGGAGGGTCCTGTCAAGTTGTTTGCGATAGGAGGCTATGTCGCTGTGCGGTCCCATTAAAATGATTTACATACAATAGGTTTTTATAGTTTTTTTTTTTTACACCGTCGGGATGTTTTGGTCAACGGCAGTTCCACTGTGGGTGTGGGTTTAGCTATGGGAGGAGGAAGCCGGAGAACACGGAGGGAACCCGTGCAGGACCCTGGGGAGAAGGCACCACGAGACTAACGCCACGCAGAAAGGTGCCCGGGTCGGGAATCGACCCGTGCAATTGTTGATTTGAAGCGAAAGGCGTTCACAACCCTGGCGTCCCCACGATAACGATGCCCGTGCGATGTTGGAAGCCGACGATGTTTGACCCGATCCCACCCACCCCAGCCAGCCGTGGGTACGCACACAGCTGGCTGGCACTGACCCTCACCCCCTCACCCCAACACGAGCTGCACTCACCGCTCGCCTGCCCGCACGGAGCCACATCGATCGCCACGGATGGGGTTATTGATCTGCCCAGGTGGGTGGCGAGCCTCCTGTTTGAGGAGTACTTGGGGGTTTTTTTCTCTCTCTCCTTTCAGGTAAAGGGGGGTCACTGAGGTTCCCGCGGTGCCGGTGCCAAACGTGTCCCTGTCAACGTCATTATGTCAGTGCTGCCTATCCTATTACAGACCAACTCAGACCGTATTGGTCACCCCGTGCCCCTTATACACCTACATGTTCATACCACACCAAGTCCCATCACAAGGGAGAACACACAAAGACACATTTTTTGTTTGCCCGTATTGAAACGGCTGTCCGCCGTGTGGATCTGAAAACTCAATTTCCCTGTACAAGAAGACGGGGTGAAACCGTATGGGTTGACAGCTATTTAGTATTTCGATTTAAAGCTTTCGTGACTGCAGGGATTCATCTTCTTGGTTCTTTCGGTAAAGTCACGTAGAAGGGAAATAATAAAATAAAAACATAATCAAATACAATTCTCACGACGTTTCGGCCACAACGCAAGCAGCCATCATCAGGTGAAGACCAGGTCTGTCGGGGAGACAGCGTCTGAATGAAGAAGACCAGGTCTGTCTTTCCGACAGACCTGGTCTTCACCTGAGGGCGGCTGCTTGCGTTGTGGCCGAAACGTCGTGAGAATTATTTTATGTTTTATTTTTATTATTTTATTATTTCCATTCTACGTGACTTTACCGAAAGAACCAAGAACACACAGACACACTTTTTTTGTTTGCCCGTATTGAAACGGCTGTACGCCGTATGGACCTGAAAACTCAATTTCCCTGTACAAGAATACGCGGTATAAACCGTATGGGTTGACAGCTATTTAGTAGTGTAGTGTATAGTGTAGTGTATAGTAGCGTACCTGTCAACCCCTTAAACCATCGTGGGTTGACAGGTACACAAACGGTGGCGCGGTGGTCAGGGTGGGGTTGCCACCTGTCCTGGTTTTGCCCGGAATCTCCCCTCGCTGGTGGGGAAGGCGACATCTGTGCTGGGGAATGCGTCAGTCCTGCGGGTTCTTGAAAGTGTCGCGGGTTTTGTCGTCAGGCGACTGAAGATTGTGATGAGCGATGCTACCTTGCGTCTTGCAAAGGGGGGGCGGGTGCCTTTTATACCGTTGTATGCGCTACCGGCAAAGGCCCTTGTCCGAAACGTCAGTATAGAGGACAGGCAAGACCTCGTTTAGCGCTCAAAGATGCGTTCCTGGAGAAGTGAGCGCGAATCGAATCATCACTCAGTGGCCGTCCATAAATGACGTCACGCGATTTTGGACGATTTTTGACCCCCCCCCCTCGTCACACGGCGTCACAAAAAGTCAGACCCCCCCCCCTGAAATATGACGTCACAAAGATCTGCCCCTCCCCCCAAAAAAAATAAAACATGCTTCAAATCGCTTTAAACTATTGTCATTGTAGTGCGTATTTAATGTGGCGCTGCGCTCTGATTTTGTAGGAGAAAACATTTATTAAAAAGTAATTAAGTAGAACGTGTTGTCTATATTTATTTAAAGTTGCGCATTTTGATGTGACGTCACATTTCTCAACCCCCCCCCCTCGTCACACATCGTCACAAATGTCTGACCCCCCCCCAGGTGCGTGACGTCATTTATGGACGTCCCCTAAATGGGCTCATGCGGATCCTGTATAGTGTAGTGTTTACACTACACTATACACTAC
The DNA here is from genome assembly GCF_964198595.1 of Lampetra fluviatilis. Lineage (NCBI taxonomy): Eukaryota > Metazoa > Chordata > Hyperoartia > Petromyzontiformes > Petromyzontidae > Lampetra > Lampetra fluviatilis. Next base: position 3,713,655 of record NC_136318.1, on the reverse strand, counting down.
TATACACTACACTATACACTACACTATACACTACACACTACACTATACACTACACCATACACTATACTATACACTACACTATACACTACACTACTATACACTACACTATACACTACACTATACACTACACTATACACTACTATACACTACACTACTATACACTACACTACTATACACTACACTATACACTACACTACTATACACTACACTATACACTACACTAGTAACTATTGGCGCGTTGTGTTTACACGACAATCCTTCCTGGCTGTGTCGGGTGGTGGAGGGGTTTCGCGACACAACGTTTCTACTAACACAAAACAACCTTTATTATGAGGAGTCGAGTTGTATAAATGTGTTAAGTGATTTGTTTACCCTTCGTACTTTGCACTCCTGCCGTGTTCTTTGTTGTTGTTGTCGTCGTTGTCGTTGTTGTTATTGTTGTTGGTGGTTGTCACGGCCCTGCGACAAAGCGCTTTACAGACCATCGGATTTATCCCTCCTTCCAAGCGGCGCCGTAAAGTTGCCGTCGTAAAAGCGGCGTCGTAAAGTTGCCGCCGTAAAGTTGCCGCCGTAAAGTTGCCGTCGTAAAAGCGGAGATAAAGTTGCCGTCGTAAGGCTGCCGTCGTAAAAGCGGAGACGTAAAGTTGACGTCGTAAAGTTTCTGCCGTAAAGGCGTTAAGCCGTCGTAAAAGCGGCGACGTAAAGTGTCTGCCGTAAAGGCGTCGAGGCCGTCGTAAAAGCGGCGACGTAAAGTTGCTACCGTAAAGGCGTCGATGCCGTCGTAAAAGCACGACGTAAAGTTTCTGTCGTAACGGCGTCAAGGCTGTCGTAAAAGCGGCGACGTAAAGTTTCTGCCGTAAAGGTGTCGAGGCCGTCGTAAAAGCGGCGACGTACAGTTGCCGCCGTAAAGGCGTCGAGGCCGTCGTAAAAGCGGCGACGTAAAGTTTCTACCGTAAAGGCGTCGAGGCCGTCGTAAAAGCGGCGACGTAAGGTTTCTACCGTAAAGGCGTCGAGGCCGTCGTAAAATCGGCGACGTAAAGTTTCTACCGTAAAGGCATCGAGGCAGTCGTAAAAATCGACGCCGTAAAGCGTGACCGCTGCCGTAAAGCGCGGCTTGGCTGTGTGGTTGCGTGGGTCGCCATGCCGCTGATGAAAGGCCGCGCGGCTGTGCGCCGCACGCTCGACTACCTGCAGCGGGGCGACGTCATCTTCCGCAGCGCCGTCAAGATCATGGCCATCAACTACAACACGAGCGGCACACGCAGCGACGGCACCAGGTGCGGTCCCCCTGCAAGCCGCCTGCGATGGCGCTTCGCTCGTGTTTGTTTAAGAGCTCTCTCCCTTGCGAGGAACCCGGAGCCCCCCACGTTCTGTCTCTCTCTCTCATAGAGACGTGGGACGTGGTGGGGGGGGGGGTAGAGAAACGCGTGTCCACAAACATTCAGTTTCAAATAAAAGCCCGACTCTGAATGTCGACACCGGTTCACTGGTTTTTGTTTTGTGTCTTGCCTTGCACCACCGCAACGATGGAGTGCCGGGGCGAGGCGGCGCGGCTGACGGGATGCGTCAAACCAACTTCGTGTTGTGGGGACGGGACGGGTTGGAGGAGGGGGGGGTGTAAGGAGCTGCTGGATCGCGTGGTCCGGACGACGCCCTCATTGGTTCCCGAGCTGTCACGTGGAGCGCGAGGCGCGTCGCGATTGGCTGGGGGCGGGGGGGGCGACCTCGCGCGCACGTGCCGCGAACGAGAGTGAATGTCGGAGCGAACCCGGAGCGAGGTTCTCTCCACTGCTGGATGATGGGGTCAAGCTCTGCCTCCCCCCCTCCACCTTCCCCCGCCGCCACTAACGCGGCTGCGCCCCCGTGTCCCGCAGGAAGTTCGTGTTCTTCACGGTGCCGCAAATCCAGTTCAAGAACCCGTGGGTGCAGATCGTGGCGTTCAAGAACGTGACCCCCTCGCCCTTCGTGCGCTTCTACCTGGGTGCGTTCACAGCGACACCCGCTGACGAGAGCGGAGATCCCCACACTCGGGGCCAGTGGCTCTCAGTTGCAAGGCCCCCCCCCCCGCTTTTAAAGGAAGAATAAATTAACCCGTAAAAACAAAGTTTTTCACTAGAAATCCTTTATATGCGTGGCGGCTAGAGTCCTCTCGTCTTCTGGCTTGAGATGGCTGCCACCTATGGGTCAGATGATTGCCTGCCACCATTAAGCAATTGGTAATTAAATATAATTTATTTTTTCCTAAAAAGTGTAAAGTTATGGAAAAAAATTTTCACGAAAATAAATTGTCACGCACAACGAGTCTGTGTGTAAAATGTCAGCTCGATTGGATCACGGGAAGTGGGTTGAAAAACGACCGAAAGATTTACACGGTCGTAAGCGCGCAAGCAAGTGAACTTAATATAAAGGATTTAAAAATCAATATTTTTTAAAACGCCACTTTTTTCAAATTTTCTTTCAAGAAAATTATCACGACGTTTCGACTGCAACACAAGCAATCACCTGATGATGATTGCTTGTGTTGCAGTCGAAACGTTGTGAGAATTTTTATTGTTTAATATTTTTTTTATTTTATTATTTCCCTTCTACGTGACTTTACCGAAAGAACCAAGAATATGAATCCCTGCAGTCACGAAAGCTTTAAATTAAAAAAAATATTTAAGTTCACAGTTTGGTGGGCTTTGCCTGGTAGGATGGGGATGGTTTAGTTTTATTTGCATGTTTTTGTGGGGGAGGGGTGATTTGTTTACCTTGTACGTTGCACTACTGTCGTGTTTTTGTTTTGTTGTGACGTGCTTACCCGCCCCGACTGGACATTTGTGGAAAAGAAGAGCGTTTTAGCTTATCGGATTTCTCCAGTATAAATATTCAAATTCTGGCCCCTACTGGTCTTTCGTGCGGCCCCAGTCAATACACAAATGTGAAAACATCCCCGGCGTGCTGTCAAACCCATTGGTGTTAAATGTGTGGCGACACGTTACACTGACGGCGAAAGTGGCCCCTCTCTGGAAATGAGTGACGAACGCTGCAATTGGGGGGCTCCTTCATCGGCATCATTCACCCGTCGGCATCATTCACTCATCGGCATCATTCACCCGTCGGCATCATTCACTCAGTGGCATCATTCACTCAGTGGCATCATTCACCCATGGGCATCATTCACCCGTCGGCATCATTCACTCATCGGCATCATTCACTCAGTGGCATCATTCACTCATCGGCATCATTCACCCGTCGGCATCATTCACTCAGTGGCATCATTCACTCAGTGGCATCATTCACTCAGTGGCATCATTCACCCATGGGCATCATTCACTCAGTGGCATCATTCACCCATGGGCATCATTCACCCATCGGCATCATTCACTCAGTGGCATCATTCACTCAGTGGCATCATTCACCCATGGGCATCATTCACTCATCGGCATCATTCACTCAGTGGCATCATTCACCCATGGGCATCATTCACCCATCGGCATCATTCACCCATCGGCATCATTCACCCATTGGCATCATTCACCCGTCGGCATCATTCACCCATCGGCATCATTCACCCATCGGCATCATTCACCCATCGGCATCATTCACTCATGGGCATCATTCACCCATGGGCATCATTCACCCATCGGCATCATTCACCCATCGGCATCATTCACCCATGGGCATCATTCACCCATTGGCATCATTCACCCATCGGCATCATTCACCCGTCGGCATCATTCACCCATTGGCATCATTCACCCGTCGGCATCATTCACCCATTGGCATCATTCACCCGTCGGCATCATTCACCCATGGGCATCATTCACCCATGGGCATCATTCACCCATCGGCATCATTCACCCATTGGCATCATTCACCCATCGGCATCATTCACCCATGGGCATCATTCACCCATCGGCATCATTCACCCATTGGCATCATTCACCCATTGGCATCATTCACCCGTCGGCATCATTCACCCATTGGCATCATTCACCCATGGGCATCATTCACCCATGGGCATCATTCACCCATCGGCATCATTCACCCATTGGCATCATTCACCCGTCGGCATCATTCACCCATTGGCATCATTCACCCATTGGCATCATTCACCCGTCGGCATCATTCACCCATCGGCATCATTCACCCATCGGCATCATTCACCCATTGGCATCATTCACCCATGGGCATCATTCACCCATTGGCATCATTCACCCGTCGGCATCATTCACCCATCGGCATCATTCACCCATTGGCATCATTCACCCGTCGGCATCATTCACCCGTCGGCATCATTCACCCATCGGCATCATTCACCCATCGGCATCATTCACCCATTGGCATCATTCACCCATGGGCATCATTCACCCATTGGCATCATTCACCCGTCGGCATCATTCACCCATGGGCATCATTCACCCATTGGCATCATTCACCCATGGGCATCATTCACCCATTGGCATCATTCACCCGTCGGCATCATTCACCCATTGGCATCATTCACCCATTGGCATCATTCACCCATGGGCATCATTCACCCATTGGCATCATTCACCCGTCGGCATCATTCACCCATCGGCATCATTCACCCATTGGCATCATTCACCCATGGGCATCATTCACCCATGGGCATCATTCACCCATTGGCATCATTCACCCATGGGCATCATTCACCCATGGGCATCATTCACCCGTCGGCATCATTCACCCATGGGCATCATTCACCCATGGGCATCATTCACCCATCGGCATCATTCACCCATTGGCATCATTCACCCATGGGCATCATTCACCCATTGGCATCATTCACCCATCGGCATCATTCACCCATGGGCATCATTCACCCGTCGGCATCATTCACCCGTCGGCATCATTCACCCATCGGCATCATTCACCCATGGGCATCATTCACCCATGGGCATCATTCACCCGTCGGCATCATTCACCCGTCGGCATCATTCACCCATGGGCATCATTCACCCATCGGCATCATTCACCCATGGGCATCATTCACCCATTGGCATCATTCACCCATCGGCATCATTCACCCATGGGCATCATTCACCCGTCGGCATCATTCACCCGTCGGCATCATTCACCCATGGGCATCATTCACCCATGGGCATCATTCACCCGTCGGCATCATTCACCCGTCGGCATCATTCACCCATCGGCATCATTCACCCATGGGCATCATTCACCCATGGGCATCATTCACCCATTGGCATCATTCACCCATGGGCATCATTCACCCATTGGCATCATTCACCCATCGGCATCATTCACCCATGGGCATCATTCACCCATGGGCATCATTCACCCATTGGCATCATTCACCCGTCGGCATCATTCACCCATCGGCATCATTCACCCATTGGCATCATTCACCCATGGGCATCATTCACCCATTGGCATCATTCACCCGTCGGCATCATTCACCCATCGGCATCATTCACCCATCGGCATCATTCACCCATGGGCATCATTCACCCATGGGCATCATTCACCCATCGGCATCATTCACCCATGGGCATCATTCACCCATTGGCATCATTCAACCGTCGGCATCATTCACCCATCGGCATCATTCACTCATGGGCATCATTCACCCATCGGCCATGGTCAGGAGTCTGCGACCTGCGGCTCCTTGAGGACTGCTTCGTGACCTTATTCACGTGCGTTGAGGCTGTTGACATTTTTGTTTTTACCGAATTAGAAAAAGAATTGCTCATTGTTATTTTGGTTGCCGACCCTTTGGCACTGCTGGATTAAGTACTCCCCCAAGCCGTTCCCATCTTTCACGCTCCTTGAATATTTTTTTTTTAAATTACGATTCCCATTCGTTTACGGAGTCTAATGACTCTTTATTATGACGGGCCTACCAAGTTACCGCAGTAGGCGGCGATGTTGCTGCTGTGTGTGATCCCAATTGAGTCATTTGCAGGGACATGTTTGGCCAATACTCGGTACATGCAGAACTGGGGCATCGCTAGCATATAGTCAACAATATGATTGTTAAAATGCCATTTTACTGAGAAAAGCGGGGAGAGTTTGCATTCCGACAGCCCCATTATTTCGATTTAAAGCTTTCGTGACTGCAGGGATTCATCTTCTTGGTTCTTTCGGTGAAGTCACGTAGAAGGGAAATAATAAAATAAAAATAAAACATAATAAAATAATTCTCACGACGTTTCGGCCACAACGCAAGCAGCCGTCCTCAGGTGAAGACCAGGTCTGTCGAGAAGACAGCGTCATTCAGACTCTGTCTTCTCGACAGACTTATTTTATTATGTTTTATTTGTATTATTTTATTATTTCCATTCTACGTGACTTCACCGAAAGAACCAAGAAGATGAATCCCTGCAGTCACGAAAGCTTTAAATCGAAATTTAGCCCCATTATTGTCTCGTGTTTGCCCACGGTCAGCTGCCGTTGAGAGTTGTGCACCGCCAACTGGGTCACGCTGGCTGTGGCGGTGTGGTTATGCGCGGTGCGAGCAGACACCGGGGAGCAGATCCTGGTGGACGTGGAGGACAAAACGAACCAGGAGATCACGGCGCACGTCAAGAAGCTCATGGGAAAGTCACCGTGAGTATCTCCTCTGTCCGACGGCCACGGTGATGACAATGATGGCGATTGAAAATTACGAGCACGATGCTGCCAATGCTGACAATTGCGACGATGACGAAAGGACTGTACATGTATGACATCTCGATTTAAAGCTTCTTTCGTGACTGCAGGGATTCATCTTCTTGGTTCTTTCGGTAAAGTCACGTAGAAGGGAAATAATAAAATAATAAAAATAAAACATAATACAATAATTCTCACGACGTTTCGGCCACAACGCAAGCAGCCGTCCTCAGGTGAAGAAACAGGGCTGTCGGAAAGACAGCGTCTGAATGTTTTATTTTTTATTATTTCCCTTCTACGTGACTTTACCGAAAGAACCAAGAAGATGTATGACATCACCAACGTGAACGCCATTGACCCAAAACACGACCAATGACCACGATGAACTTGGCGATTACGACGGTCGATGCTGATTGTAACGATGCTGATGATAACAGTCACAAAGTGAATCGCCAGTGTGACGATGACGACGACGAATGTTGTCACCCCACAGGGAGCAGTTGGCGGAGGACGAACGCGCGCGCCTCGTGCTGTCCAACCCCGCAAACTTTGGCCGCAACGCTCGCTACGAGCGCAAGTGCCTGTGCGAGGTCGAGGGTCAGGTGCCCTGTCCGGCCATTGTGCCACTGCCCAAGGAGATGCGCGGCAAATACCGCAACGCCAAAATGGAGGACACTGCGTAGACGACGGGTGGACGCCGGGGGCAGCAGCAATGACCACGCGGGCAGCAGCAATGACCACGCGGGCACCGGGGCAGCGGTGGGTGTGGTGCGGGCGATGTCGGCGAAACTGGGTGGACGATGGCACCCCCCCCCCTCTCCCCTGCCTCACTACTCGCTTCACGTGACGTGGCCCCCTTTTTGTCATTCCACTGCTGGATGATGGCCTCTCCACGCCGTGTGGGCCACGACGGGTTGCTTGACCGTACTTAACCACGCTGGTTGGTGAAGAGGCCCTTGCAGTGACGGGAGGAAAGATTGAATGCGGGAAACACGGCGGTTTTGCGAGGTAAAACAATCTTCCTCTCCAGTACCCGATTAGTGCAGCGAAGATGCGTGCAGCAATGGATCGTTGTCGTTGATGGGCCCTCTTAAAAGTGGTCGTGGCCCGTGTGAAATTAAGCCGTGGGTCGTATCCATCTGCCCATTGGGCTATCGGTTTCCCACCCCTCTTGCCCTAAACTCTCATCCCGGAATGAACGCCACTCTGAAATCTGTGCACTGCGCTGTACACGAGAGGAATCGGAGCTGTGCGTCAGGTTTTTCATGTTTGTACTTTATGTTTATTGTGCAACGACATTAACCATAACCGCTTCTGGAGAGCGTTTAATAAACACATTGCCTGGGTTGGCGATGCCGACTTAAATCATCGTGGTCTGTTCCCCACACGGTAAACCACTGGCACAGAGTGGCGGCACAAACTCCAGGGCACCCAGTCAGTTGACTCGGTTCTAATCCACACCGCAGCCAATGCCCCTTCAAAGTGAATTCGCTTAATTTGCAAACTTCTAGTTATGGGAATTTAAAAGCATTCGTTTTGATTGCCAAGCAACATCTCGATAGCACAGACTGAGAAAGTGGTACACCATCCACCTACTGTGGACAAGAGGTGACCAACGGGATCTCACGAGTCGTTCTGTGATGTTTACTTCAGAGGCCGTTATCCACAACGGGGGTGATGGTTGCACTGGTTTTACCCCTCGCGATTATAGTGTTGCTATTGCACCACGAGGTGATGAATCCATCTGCATCCCGCGCAGGGCAGCAGTAACCCTGTTAAGAGCCCGGCCCACAAAGCGGACACTATAGAGCTACCTGAGATCCCTTCATGTGACGTTTGGTGCACACAGTCGGGGGCAAACCGTCTTGATGTACAGAGTAATGTAACGTTACTTGGCAATCAAACCGCAAGCCTCAAGAGCTGGAATTCGCGCAAACTGATCGCGGAGCCAAATGTTCGGACCGGGCTTCAAACCCAGGACCCCGTTGGTGCCAGGCTCAGCACTGACCTCCGAACCACCCAGCCGCCTCTGGTTTTTATAAAGTAGAAGAAACACAAACTCGCATCCTGGCACCGGCTGACGCCCAGCACGGCACAAAGAAATAACGTGGACGCCGCCTTTCCTTACTCCCGCCCTGTTTAATTGTGCAACTTTAGAGTGATTGACAGCGACGGCGGCTTCTGGAGGGAGGGGTTGTGGGTAAAGTGACATCATCATGAACGCAAAGCTCCCATTGCCGCTCGACAAGCCCAGAGTAGATGCCTCCCTTGTCGGTACCACCTATGATGGCATCACTGGATTTCTACGTGATATCCAATGGCAATGAGCGAGTTCTTGTTGTACATGTCGCTTGTATTTTAGTCGATGCGAGTAAAAGTATTGCTACCTTCAAACCCATTTCTGCTCTGGCCCATGGACGACACCCACAGGGAGGAACAACCTGCAGCATGGGCACTAGGGCAGGACCAGGCCTGGTTAGTAGCCGGGCAACGTCAATATAAATTCGGTTATTACTCTGGCAACGCATGCAAGTGTAAGAATTTGTAACGTGAGATTTATGTAAATGACGTATTTAGGATAATGGAGCAAATCGACACGAGTGAAGCTTACTATTATGGGACGAATCGTGGCCCCACATCGCGACGATGCATCTGGTCGTGCGCTGTTGTTCCGTGCCCAGGCAGGTTCTTGCGCTCGCAGCGCATGCACCTAATCGCATCTGCAAGAACCAAGCGATTTTACGACTGACGAAGATTATACACCAACGGAATTTGGAACAACGGAGCGAGACGCAACGCCTACGATACAAGGCAGTGCAAACGGGATGGAGAATCGAGTGTTGCGATCGTGACGACTCATTGAGTCGTGGTGGGAGAGAACAGCTGCTGCTCGGGGTCTCGGATTCTCAGCTGGGTGCGGCATGGCGGGGATGGGCAGATTCCACGACTCGCTTCTGCCCCCGGCGACGCAGCAGCAGCAGCAGCAGCAGCCGCCGCCTCTGTTGCCGTCCCGGTTAACGCTGCGGTTGCATGAACCGTAGCGAGACTGCGCGCCGTCCGCTTCACAGTGGACGCTGTCGATGCCGCGAAGTGCTTCGACAGCCGTCGGCCACGCGTGGCCAGCGGCACAGTCCAAATTAGCCACGTTCGAAAATTTACTCAAATCAGGAAACATGGCGGCGATCGTCTGGGCAACTCCTGAATAACAAACTTCACCTTCAAAATCCACGGGCGGCTCTGGGTCACAGAAACCAGCGTTGGCCTTCTCCGAACCACAACAGCAGCGGGCGGGGGTTCGCAGCGCACGACCGTCCGTCGGCACGCACGCAGAGTTAGTGTTGGGAAACTAAATTAAATTCACAGGCAGTGTAATACTTTAGAGGCGACGCCTCGAACGGCGCTACGGAGCCGCGAGCGCAGCGTTAGTGTTACACGTTGGACTTGGTCTAACGAGGGGAGGGGGGTCAGCGCGTCAATAAAGGCAGCGGGCAGTTGTGCGACGGACGCTTCTCGAGGAGTGGCACCGTTCGTTTACTATTCTGTCGATCAGAACCCAGAATCTTAACCCCAATTCGGCTACCCCCAGGGTTAAAATAATATCTTAGTATTGTGATATCAGGGAGGGGGTGTCATTGTCACAGTAAAGTTTGTACCCCGGGGTTTAAATGCCTATCGAATATTTTTTGTATTCAAGTAACTTACCGCTTTCCTCAATGCTATTCAATCCAATAGGAACCACGACTGGCCAATTCTAACACACTCTGTAAAATAAGTTGCACTCATCATCAGCACCAGACAGCAGTGCGTGCAAGCTGACCACCCACTACTGACGCTGCCCACCGCCCTCTGCGCGTTGTCGCCTAAAATCGCGTCGAGCAGCGTTGCGATGATTACATCTGTGGGCAGAAACCTGGATGTGTGGCTCCAATCGCGGTAATCATTAGCCATGGTCAATCCACTTCTGGATGAAGGCCTCTTCAAGCTGTCACCACCTCTTACAAGCCTGCGATGTAACGATCTGCGGAGCACCTGACCACACATTTACAGCAGTGTCGTGCTTACGACCACTGTGGAAAGGATCCTACCCGTTTAGCTTATTCCGGCCACGCTAATTTCACCGCGGTCCAAGCCGCGTTTAGTCAACATACAGGGCAGTGTCACAATATGCACCGCGTGCTGTGCTGACACGCGGCTTCGCATCCCAGGCGTGCAATTGTTGGCACCGGCGTCTGGCGCCAAGCGCTACGGCATCAACCAGACCAGGACGGACTCCCCAGTCCCCGCGAACCGCCACGGACCCACCTCCGCAATGACCGAGCTCTATATTTGTGCACAAGCTCAGCCACGGCCCGCACACCGTTGTCAATCTTCCCAACGGTCGCTATGCGCCAGAGGTCGCAACCGGGTACCCGATACCCGTACCCTACCCGATACCCGGCTACCCGTACCTGGCCAGGTACGGGTAGCCGTTTGCGACCCTGGTGCGGCCGGGTACGGGTAGGCCGTGAGTCACTGGTGAGTAACCGTTTGTCACTCATTTCGGGTAGGGTACGGGTAGGGTACGGGTAAGGAATCAAAACCCGTTTGCGATCTCTGCTATGCGCGCTGGGACGACGAGTCGGTCGCGTTGCTTAAATCGATGGAAATCGTCATCGATGACTTCTTCGTGGCCACCCCAGGGCGGGAAATCCACACCGAGCCGCCACGCTAACCGTGAGTGGCAGAGTGACACCTCCCGTCCACCGGCACACGACAGAAGCGACATTATTCCCCAAGTGTTTTCGTGTTATCGGATCAGTTGAGCAATGGAGCCGATAATCGGTAGTCACGGACTACTTTACGAATCGGAGAGCACGGGTTAGTAATAACAAGGGAGCTGAACCATGGCGGGTCACGCAGACCGGCTCGTCAAACCCAGTTCCCATCCCACTTCACAGAGCAGGTTTCCGACACTTCCCATCGTCGTCGTCATCAACTAGTGTGCAAAGCGGACGGAGATGACGGGCAACCGTGAAATAATAAATGGTCGTTTGGAAGGTCGAGGCCCCAAATGCCCCTTCTTCTACGGTGGTGCGCCAACGCACAGGCCTGTCGGCACGCGCCGTCTTCCCAACTGGCTATTTCCCAAGCCGAACCAGAACCAAACGAGGAAACTCTGACCTCACGGGAAGACGCCTGAAACTGCCTCGGGGCCTCAAACATGGCCACGGTCCGGGCTGAGAGTTTTCGTCATTTCAAGCGAAGATGTCCAGTGGCTTTTGCGGTGGAAACGCAACCTGGCACCCTCCTGAGCCGCGCTGGGCTGGCTCGGCACAGCTCCCGATGCAGCTCGGTTGTGCAGTGGAAAGAGAGGTAAACGTTAATGGGGACTTGTGTAAACCTGACACTTCACTCTTCCCAGACGCTAACGGGGGACCCCCCCCCCCAACATCCCACGTCGCCCAGTTCAGAATCGAGCCAACTCGCTGTGCTATGGGTAGAAAAGCAGCCACTGACACCACGACAGGACGACTCCATCAGAGTCGTCCACTCGCAAAATATTTGCACATCTAGCACACCACACATCCAGTATTTACCACTCAAATGGCTGTGGTGGTTACCAGTCACGTGCCACCTACTCCAAGTCTCTACTAGCGACCCGGAAAATACTGAGCCCTGGCAATAACACAACGGTAACGGATGGTACCAGACGGTAACATCACAATTGTTAACGTTACATTCCCGGCGTCAAATTGCCTAGCTTAGGTGGGTTCCGCTCGATGGGAATGTTACGCCAACCCATGAAACAAGCCAGGCAATCAAGTCCAAAAAGCCAGCCTAAAGCCAAACTTGGCATTCTCATATCGCAAGAAAAAAATTAACTTATCCAAGCACCTACCGCAATACAACCAGCGTCGTCTCCACTCCACCGAACCGGCCGGCGTGGCGGGATGCCAGCCGACGTCTAGGCACCAGAGTGGAAGGTGGCAGCTTTCCCGCGGGCCGTGTGAGTGAAACACCAAAACGGCGATCGGACCACCCCCCCCCCCCGTCATCGGCGTCCCGGTCGGACGAACAACATTGGCCACCCGAGCGCACTGAAGCCCTTGACAGAAAATGATGGAATCCGCCCGACCGGACGGGCGGTGGCTAGAACGGAGCAGCACTGCTGGTTGGTCAGGGCAGGGTCCCCCCCCGCGACGCCGCCGATGGCATCCGGCGAGAGGAGACAACCAGCGCCTGCTGGAGCTCGCGCAGGTTTTGCGTGAGCGCGGCCACCTCCTCGGAGCGCCCGCCGCGTTTGGCGTCAAAGATGAACGCCCGGATGTTGTCGATCTGCTGGCGCAGCAGCTCGGGGTCGATGGCGCCGACGTTACCAGCGCCATCGTCACCATTGTCGTCCACCTCGAAGGGGTTGCTGCCGCCGCTGCTGGCGACTGGGTGGGCTCCACGTCGCCTCCCCGAGTTGTCCTGGTGGAAGGGGTTCGTGGCGTCGCCCGCGTCCTCCTCGAACGGGTTTGCCAGCGACGGTTTTGGCGACTCGTCAGGGCGACGCGAGCTCCGGCCGTTGGCACCAACCTCCTCCTCCTCCTCAAATGGGTTTCCGCTCCCATTGGGCGCCTCGTGCCGACTGGCGCCTGCTCTCTTCGGGGACGGTGTCTGGGCGAAGGGGTTCCCATCCGGGGAGCCCCGAACCGGAATCAGTTCCGCCAATGACCCCCGCTTCCTCCTTCCGCTGCCGGCGACGCCGTCTGCCTCGTCCAACTCGAACGGGTTGAGCGAGGAGGGTTCAGGCGCTGGCAGTGAGGAGGAGGTGGAGGAGGCGGTGGCGTCCGCCGTGCGAGGGCCTGGCGGTACCGTCACTGCTGCCGCCGAGGAGGGGATGGAGGAGCCGGAGTTGGCGAGGGCGGCGCCGGCCCGGGGTCCTGCGTCGTGTGAGCTTGCGTGAACCTGGGCCGTCGTTTGCCACGGAACACCGATCGCTCCACTCTGCTGCTGCTGCTGCTGCCGTTTCGCCGGGTGCTGTTGTCTCGTCATCTGCCAGATAACATCACCATTGGCCAAGATCAGTCCACTGCTGGGTGAGTAAGAAGCATCGGTGCATATTCGACACTGGAGTAACACGGCGATACCCCAGTTCACGTCGGGGATGCGTTCCTGAAAGGTGCGACGACCAATATCGAAACGAAGTGAATCAAAGGAATTTACGAGGTAAGTGGAGGCAGAGGCCGAAGCGACGGACACGAGAAAGGACGGACGAATTTCGATTTAAAGCTTTCGTGACTGCAGGGATTCATCTTCTTGGTTCTTTCGGTAAAGTCACGTAGAAGGGAAGTAATAAAATAATAAAAACAAAACATAATAAAATAATTCTCACTATGAGAAAAATAATAAAAACAAAACATAATAAAATAATTCTCACTATGAGAATTATTTTATTATATTATGTTTTGTTTTTATTATTTTATTACTTCCCTTCTACGTGACTTTACCGAAAGAACCAAGAAGAAAAAGGACGGACGATGCTGCCGGCGCTGTTTAGGCGTGGGGTTGAGGCAACGCAATCCAGGAGGTGGTATTCATAGAGTGACGAGGTATTTGCTTAACGACGTAAAAGGGGGACGACTTTAAGAGGCGGAGATATTTCCTGTTTTAGGTTTCGTGGTCTTCTTCCCAATTGCGTTTTCAGCGTCATGTTGTAATCTATCATCTGGTGGGTGAAAGTCTCGTAGCATCCACAAACCGTCGCTGCACGCGACCTAATTTCATCGCTCCGTCCCACGCATGGACGCCCTCTAGGCCGTGTTGTTTCCCACGGCTGCCAATCCATCGTGAATCTTGACCGCCGTCTTACCGTTCCTTCGAGCGATGATGCATCCTGGCAATGCGGCAATATTGACTGTTGGACTGCACTTCTATGCTCCCCACCTTCAACTTTGCACTGAGCACAGCATGTGGAGTCCCTTATCCAGCAGTGGACTGACAAGACGCCAACACAAGTTGTTAGGCAGTCGTGATTTTCCTCCGTTTACCCCGGCTCACACAAGTCAAGTGCAAGGGAGACCCGCACAGAGGGGTAGGCCCATGCCACAGGGTACCTTGGTCGGCGACGAGAGGTCATGCCAGGGACCGCCGGGCGGCGACGGTCGTTCCGGCTGTCCCCGGACCATGGGCTCCGGCTGTGCGGCTTCCGGCCTCGGCGACGGTGACGGTGCCAGGGCTGTGGCGGTGGCACCATCCCCACGCGATCTTACGGACAACCCTTTTGTGGGGTCGTGCTCCTGCGACCTCGCGGGCGTCCCCATCGTGGGGTCGTGCTCCTGCGACCTCGCGGGCGACCCCATCGTGGGGTCGTGCTCCTGCGACCTCGCTGGTGACCCCGCGGGGCTGTCACGGTGGCTGCGCTCCCGGAGGAGGTGGAGCTGGCGAGCCTGGAACTCCTCGTCCTCTTCGGCCTGCAGGGCCACCCGCTGCGCCAGCTGATGATGAAGAAAGCGCACACAGCGTCGGGGGATCTTAACAGCGAGCATCAGCTCTGTACGTCCGTCTGTCCGTCACAAGATTATCCTAGATTTGAAGCTTTCGTGACTGCAAGGATTCATACTCTTAGTTCTTTCGGTAAAGTCACGTAGGTAAAAGATGAAATTAAAATTAATAAAAATAAAATGATAAAATCACGACGTTTCGGAGGCAACACAAGTCTCCGTCATCAGGTGGGACCGTCACAGCTAGATTTGCTGCCTCACTTGATCACTTGATGCAGCTAATCTGGCTGTGACGGTCCCACCTGATGACGGAGACTTGTGTTGCCTCCGAAACGTCGTGATTTTTAAATTTAATTATTTTATTTTAATTAATTTTAATTTCATTTTTTACCTACGTGACTTTACCGAAAGAACTAAGAGTACAAGATTATCCGTTGTGAACAGAATTACAGGGCGAGGTTCCATTGCTGCGAGGCACTCAACCGAGAGCAAAAAGGGATCATAGTGTTGCGCAAAATATAGGAGGCAAAAACCAGGGCGATAAGAAACTATTGGAAAATACGCGATCGCATTTTGTTCTGACAGCTCTGCCGCCGAGGACAAATGCGGAAGTGGAGTTACATCATCCATGCGTACGCATTAAAAACAAAGTCAATAGCTGGCCAGATGCCCGAGGCATCAGAGGATGTCTCCATCTTAGAAAGTCGCCGGTCGCTTTGACTAAACTGCACCGCTAGGGGAACCCAAAAAGTCACTAAAATCTAGCGGCAACATCGCCGCGTTTACAGCACGGCATGGGCGCGTTGGGTGGAGCCCGCACCTCCATCTGCTGCGCGTCGTACTCCTGCTGCAGCTGCTGCAGGTTCTCACGCAGCGTGCGCGCCTCGTCCACGCGCCCCGCCGCCACCGCCTGCCGCACGTAGCTGCGGATGTTGCCGATCTGCTGCAGCAGCGGGTCGTCCAACTCGCCGATGGGGCCGCCGTGCCCTTCCACGCCTGACGCCGGCACGCCGCTCTCGGGCAGCCACCCGGTAGCGCTGTCCACCGCGGGCCGTTGGTGCCGGGGCTGGGGCTGCTGCTGCTGCTGGCGCTGCTGCTGCTGGCGCTGCTGCTGGGAGTCGAGCGAAGTCTGTGTTCGGAATGCAGACGCACGCGGTTCGTACGTCATCGTGCGGGTCTCAGATGGTCAGGTTACGTGACGATGGCAGGTGAAGAAAAATGCAATGTTGATCGTTCCCTTGAGGTTAATTACGAGGAAAGTACCTGACCAGGGGGTGGGGTGGAGCAGTGATCTGAGCACTGCGCAATTAACCCAGTCGTGCACGAGTGACTTTCACTTTGTCGTGTCTGTTTTCATGCGTGTGTCTGTGTCCGCATTTGCCTCTGTGCATTCATCTGTCCACACGTGTCCCCCCTGTGTGCAAGTGGATCTGCCCGTGTGCGTGCGTGGACACGTCTGTCCGTGTGCGTCTGCCCACGCGCATCCACACATATACACGCGTCTGTGTGCGTTTGCGTCCGTGCACATCTATCCACATGCAAGCATCTGCCTGTGGAGGCGTGCGCGCACACCTGTACGCACGCACGTGTACCTGTGCATCTCTGTCCTGTGCACGCGTGCCTGCCTGTGCACGTGTCTGCGTGCACGTGTCTGCGTGCGTGTGTCTGCGTGCGCGTGTCTGCGTGCGCGTGTCTGCGTGCGTCTGCGTGCGTGTGTCTGCGTGCGCTCGCCTGTCTCTCCTGCATGACGCGGCTCTCCGCCTCACGCCTCCGCCCCTCCTTCAGCTCCTCGTAGCGATCGTCCGTCGGAAGCGACTGCAGCCCCAGCAGTTTTTCCTGCGGCGTGCGCGCGACACCCGCGACCGGTCAACTCCCCACAGCACCGGCTCACGGTGCAACCCCCCCCCCCCCCCCCCCCAGCGACTCCCCTCCGCCGTTCTGGTGCCAATCCGGCAGCTACGAGGCAGCCAAAGGCAGCGCCAGTGGAGGGGGGGCAGGGGGGCGAGTGCCCCGTAAATTGGTAGACTCGAGAAGGGCAAAAATAGACTTCAGCCCCCTCCTCACCCCTCAACACAACTCCTTGGGGACAGGAAAGTGCAAGCCAAGGTACGCATTATCAACTCGCTCTGTACCGTTAATATCTGCAGTACACCGCAAATGCATTGTACATTACTAGACGCTGAGTAACAGCCACATGATGGAACACGCCCAACAGGGGATATATTCATCCTGGCGATTGAGCGACGAAATCGGCTCATGTGCAGCAGTGGGTAGATCATGGAGTATGATGATGATGATGATGTTGGGGATAATGATGACGACGACGTCCCACAGATGACAAGACAACAGCAGCTAGCGGAGGCAGCAAAAGTGTCCGCACCTGCACGAAGAGGCTCACACTGTAGCGAATCATCTTCTGCAGCTTCAGTGCCTTGGCATGAGGGGGGGGGTCATCCTTGACACCCAGGTTCAGGATCTTCTTGCTGTACAGAAAGTGGGGGGAGGGGCGCACAGAGGGGGATTAGAGGGGAGAGAGGCCACAGCCAGCGGGAACGGATCTCGGCGCGCGCGTAACGATGGATTGGTTCATGGAGCCAACTCGTTTGAACGCTAACGAACCGATTAACCTCTGACCCCAGCGCTCACCTGATGATATCCACCAGCTCGTACAGCTTCATCAGCTCCATGCGCATCGCATTGCCCTGGTCCAGGGTGTAGGTCGTCTCGCCGGCGCTGCAACAACAACTCGCCTCCGATTAGCACGGTTGGCTACGTACGGTGCGAAAGAAGTTCAACATACGTACAGCGGAGGTGGGAGGATGAGGGGCGGTCAGGGTAGGGGAGAGGGCAGCACGAGCGTAGTGGGTCAGGATCGTCAACATTTGGTGTGCGGCAATGGGTGGTCACGCACGACGGATCGTCGCACGCTGCGATGAATTGTCACGATCGGAGTGGGCGGGAGCGTCACTACTCAGTGCTGTGGCGCCACTCACTTCAGGGAGTCGGCCATCCTGCCGTACTCGGGCGCCAGCTGCTCCACCTTCACCATGTTCTGATGCAGCTTCTGAAGGATTAAGGTGGGCAGTGTGAGCAGAATGTTAAGAGATTAAAAACGGACCACTGAGCCTATGGGTCTATATGTGAGTCTATGGGTGTTTCAATAAATCAAAGGGTATCTATGCGAGTCGATAGGTCTCTGACAACCTAGTTTCATCACAACAAAGTCTATGCAAGTCTATGGATCTCCATGCAAGTCTATGTGTCTCAATGTATGTCACTGGTGACCAGGCTGAGACCACCAACTTTCTACCACTGAAAACCCGGTTTAATCACAACCAAGTCTACGTAAGTCTATGAGTCTCCATGTGAGGCTATGCAAGTCCATGACCCTCGGTGTCATTCCATGTATCTCCAAGCACGTCTCTTGTACTCCATGCGAGTCAATGGCGACAAGGCTGATACACACTCCCTACGCTACAGAACCCGGAATAACCACGGTTCCACCCCGTGATCTCAGCAGCGCCAGCTCCGCATCTCCACATCCCGACCCTCTGATTGTCAGCGCCCCTCCTGCCGGCACCCGCACCTCATAGAGCGCCACGATGGCCGGCTGCCGGTGCTGCTCGTCCATCTGGTGCTCGTGCCGCACCAGCGCCTCGCGGCAGTGCCGGCAGCACCGCACCCGGTCGTCGTCCTTGTCCTCCAGGAGCAACGAACCCACGCTGCTGGTGCTGCCGCGCCGCCGGTGCCCGCCGCCCTCGCCGGGCCGGCCAGCTGCCCTGGCACCGGCGGCGCTGCCACCGGACCAGGCCGTGGGCAGAGACGCGGATGATCCGGCCAAGCTCGATACGCGGTTGGCGCTCGTCAGCTTGTCTGCGTCGCACAGAGGGGAGTTTAGGGTCGCTCATCGCCATCGTCTGTATGTTGCTGGATGAAACCGAGCCCGTCTCTCATGGTCGCGCTGTTACTCGCCAGTAGATAGTAAAGCGGGTCCTGTGGTTTTGCCTACAGCGCGCTTTTCACAAACACGACAGCACAATTAATTATCACAATTCCATTCGGCAGTCGAATATTTTGTCATATTTTGTTCAAAAAGGCTTCTTGTTTTGTTCCTCTCTATAGTCTGTCTCATCTGTACAGATGCGTTCACGAAATGCAACACTCGCACACTGTTAGCAGATCATTCGAATCCATTACAACCATCGATTCTGACTCGCACGATATGAAGAATTATACCTCGAGCATAAGAGAAGACTTTAATCGACGCATAATTACGCACCTCGGACCACCTGACCGCCCGAATTACATTGTCCTTTAAACTCAAGCTAGCGCTGCGCAGCCGGTGCCTTGCAGCCAGCAGAGTGGGACGCACCGGCGAAGGCGATGGTGAGGAAGTGCGTGCAGCGCTTGCACATGATGGAGCCGCAGAGCCGGCAGTGGTGGCGGCGGCTCGTCACCGAAAACCCGCGGCCGCAGTCGGGGCAGCACGGCACGTCCTCGTCGCTCACCCACGTCACCACCGACCGCTCCAGCACTACCGCCGTGTGTGAAGAGGGGGGCGAGTATAGGGCAGTGGAGACAGCACAGCAGAGAGAGGTCCCTGGGTGAATAACTGGCACGAGTAAATATTTTTCGATATTGTTCGAACGCAGCGACATTTCGTGCAGAAATATTTCAAGGAAAGCGGAGGCCTAAATTTCGATTTGAAGCTTTCGTGACTGCAGGGATTCAGCTTCTTGGTTCTTTCGGTAAAGTCACGTAGAAGGGAAATAGGAAAGTAATAATAAAAATAAGTTTATAATAAAAGAATAAAATTTATTTTATTATTTCCCTTCTACGTGACTTTACCGAAGGAACCAAGAAGATGAAAGCGGAGGCCTCACCTTTCCTCTTGGCCGGGTCGGTGTTCATGCGATCAAACGACGTCAGCTGATTGAGAGAAAGCGGAGACAACACAGTGGGAAACATGCTCAGCGAGACATTGCCGCTCCACTCAGCTTGAACTTTCATCAGCGTGGGCTCTCACACCGTGACAGGGTTTACGTGTAGAAACGTATGTGCCTCCCCTCCGTCTTCACAGCACTGTGAGCAATTACGGCGGAGATTTAGATTTTAATAAAATTACCGGATCACCCGTTCACCAAATCACCTGAAATGCAGCAAATCTCAGAAGCTAAGCTGATTTAAGCCTGGATAGTTCTTGGATTGGCGACCACCAACTACAAAACAGGTGTTTGTAGGCTGCCGCATGGCTACATTCTGGGCAGACAATGTGCCACACGGGGGTCCAAGGTCCACATCTCTTATATCTATGAGATTTTTTTGGCAGTATCAAGAATGATGAGAAAATCAGAATAGGCTTTACCCTTTCTGGAAATAAAACAGGCGTTAAGAAGGCTGTCTCTGGTGTAGGCTAATCAGTTTCAAATACAATGTTTATATTATCAGAGCAAGTATGTGTGACTAATGCAGTTTTCGATTTAAAGCTTTCGTGACTGCAGGAATTCATCTTCTTAGTTCTTTCGGTAAAGTCACGTAGAAGGGAAATAATAAAATAATAAAAATAAAACATAATAAAATAATTCTCACGACGTTTCGGCCACAACGCAAGCAGCCGTCCTCAGGTGGAGAACAGGTCTGTCGAGAAGACAGTCGTGAGAAATATTTTATTATGTTTTATTTTTATTATTTTATTATTTACATTCTACGTGCCTTTATCTATTTAGTGTTTAAACAACTTAACACCTGTTTTATTGCCAAGTCTAGTCCACATCTCTTGCTCTTTGTATTCGGCCTCTACCTGCAGGGCGACGGACTCCCCGCGTCGTGCCGGGCAGTGGCTTAACACAAGGGGCTCTGCATGTCCACGTTTAGATGTTGCGGCGTTACGCGTGGGGAGAGAGAAACCACGAAGGGTGGACTCACCTTCTCTAGGCGGATGAGCAGCCTGTTCATCTCGATGACGGAGCGGTCAATTCGAGCCGCCCTCACCCTCTTAAAGTCGTCCAAGTGACTTCGTTCCAAACCTAAAAAACAAACATCAGCTCCGCTCGGTGACACGAGACGCACGCACGAGCAGCCGCACGTGTCCATGTAGCCACTGAACCTCATGGGAGGGTCACGGGGCGAGGACAAGGGTTCATTCCAGCCGGGCAAGTTCAGGTCAGCGATCTGTAAAATATTTCCACAATCGGTAGATATGAACCCATAGACTTACAAAAAACCCAGACTTGGGCTAAATAACCTTATAAAGGACCCACAGACTTGCATAGCACCCACAGACTTACATCGGACTCATCGACTTACATGGGACCAGGGATTAAGTCCAGCAAAGTCGACGAGCTGGGAAGCATATCCGCAATCGGCACACCACATCCACCATACCTCTCATTGTGGCTGTGGTAAGTACTAGTCGTGGGCCACCTACTCCAGTCGACCAATGACCCAAATATATTCAGTGATAAAAAATTCAGGCCGAGGGTACGAGAGTTCGTCTGACCCGGTCCGACCCGGTCCCACCTACCGGGTTCCTGGGGCTCCCACATCCACGTGTCAATGCCTCCCGTCGTCACCACCGCTGCTGCCACCAAGTCAGCTGCTCCATCTGTGCCCGGGTCCACCCTCTCGTCCCTCTTCAGCAGCTTGCTCTTGGCCCTGCCGAGGAGATCTAAACACACGCGCCACCAGGCACATGTGAGGGCAAATCCACGGTGTATGGGGCATGTCCGTGTTGCAGTGGGCACGTGCGGTGTCGTAGCAGGGCAGGCACGTAGTCTGTGGGGCATGTCCGTGGTGCAGTGAGCACGTGCGGAGTCGTAGCGAGGGCGAGCGCGCACTCTTGATGTGGTGCACCACGTGGCGGTCGTCCTCCGAGTGCGCGTCCTCGTAGTGCGCCTGCAGCTGGTACACGGAGGGGAAGTCGCGCACACACATGGGGCACAGGAAACCCTCCCGGATCTCGGGCCCCGTGTCTCCGTCCGTGTCCCCCATCTCACGGCCGGTAGAGGTGAATCCTCTCTCCTTGCCGGGGGGCACCAGGTGCTAGCCGGCAGCAGACGGACCTGCGGGGTTGAGATCGGAAATCTTTAGTTGTGATGGCAAGTTGAAGCCTGCTGGTCTACGTTTGTATTTGAAAACTGTATTGGCAGAGGCCTTCATCCAGCAGTGGATTGTCCGTGGCTGATGATGACGTGAAATTCAATGTTTCATCAACAGCCAGAGGATCACAGTCCTCAAAGTCTAAAATCAACAAGCACTACTTGTAAGGGATCAGTCAAGTCCACACTTTAGTTTCGTGCCGACTGATTAGTAAGCAACCCGTCAGCACTATAGTAGGTAGATAGTAATTAGTTTAACACGTAGCAGGCTTTCGCGACCAATAGTATTCATAATCAACGTTTTTGGGTTTAGATCGCGTTATTTATAAATGTGTCGTAACCCTTCACCACCCGACACGGCCAATCAGCAAAAAAAAAAGTATCACGTTGACAAAAGACAAAATAGTTCACTGACATTTTATTGCTGATTGGCCGTGTCGGGTGGTGGAGGGTTACGACACATTTATAAATAACGCGATCTAACCCAAAAACGTTGATTATGAATAAATATTAATTATTAAGCACGGATTGTGGCGAGTAAGCTATTAGGAAGCACTGCTGCCGTCAAACAGCGGTGCGTTATCAGCAAACACGACAGCTATCCGGCTGATGAGTGGGCGGCTGACTGTAGAGAGGATAGTAAGTGCTCTACAGTAAGCTCTGTCGGGATGGTGTCTAGGGATAGTAAGTGCTCTACAGTAAGCTCTGTCGGGATGGTGTCTAGGGATAGTAAGCGCTCTACAGTAAGCTCTGTCGGGATGGTGTCTAGGGATAGTAAGCGCCAGAGGTGTGGACTCGAGTCATGTGACTTGGACTCGAGTCAGACTCGAGTCATGAATTTGATGACTTGCGACTCGACTTGGACTTGCATAACAATGACTTTGTCCCACCTCTGGTAAGCGCTCTACAGTAAGCACGGGAACTCTGTCGGGATGGTGTCTAGGGGATTGTGCGATGGTTAAGGAGTTGGTAGGAGCGAGTGCAGAATAGAGTGGAGGGGAGAGTGGGGGTCGTGGAGTGAGTGGGGTCGAGTGAGTGCGGGGTAGTAGTAGAGTGGGTGGTAGTAGTAGAGTAGTAGTAGAGTGAGTGAGTGGTAGTAAAGTAGTAGTAGTGGTAGAGAAGTAGTGGTAGTAGTATAGTAGTAGTGGTAGTAGTATAGTAGTAGTGGTAGTAGTATAGTAGTAGTGGTAGTAGTATAGTAGTAGAGTAGTGGTAGTAGTAGTAGAGTGAGTGGTTGTACTGAGTGAGTAGCAGTGTAGTAGAGTAGTGGCAGTAGTGTAGTAGTGGTAGTAATAGTAGTGTAGTAGTATAGTAGTAGTAGTATAGTAGTAGTAGAGTGAGTGGTAGTAGTGAGTGAGGTAACCTGCTGCTCCCTCTGCTTTGATTTCGTGAGGAGGAGGAGGAGGCGTCGTCGCCTTTCCCGCCCTCGCGCCACCGCCCAGCGCCACGCTCTGTGGACCCAGCACCACCACCGCCACCACCACCACCAGCAGCGTGTTTGACTGCCTCGCTACCCCCCCCTCCTCCTACACCCCCGGACTGACGGTCGCCTCTACGGTCCCCACGGTCGCCACGACCCCCTCTGTTTTGGTTCTTCACGGAGCTCGCGACACTTCTCTGGCCGGGGGGGGGGGCGGGGCGCGAGTCCCCCCCTCAGTGTCGGCGCGTCCGATTGGATCCCCGCACTCGGCCAATCACGGCGAGGAGGGGGCAGAGGTGGTTGTGGGTGGGGGGGTTGTGGGTGGGGGGGTTTGGGTGGAGGCGGTTGTGGATGGGGTGGGGGTGTGGATGGGGGGGGGTGGCGGTTGTGGGTGGGGGGGTGGCGGTTGTGGGTGGGGGTAGTGGGTGGGGGTAGTTGTGGGTGGGGGGGGTATGGGTGGGGGGGGTTGTGGATGGGGGGGGGGCGGTTGTGGGTGGGGGGGGGTGGCGGTTGTGGGTGGGGGTGGCGGTTGTGGGTGGGGGGGGGGTGGCGGTTGTGGGTGGGGGTAGTGGTTGTGGGTAGTTGTGGGTGGGGGGGTATGGGTGGGGGGGGGTTGTGGATGGGGGGGGGGGGGGGTTGTAGGTGGGGGGGGGTGGATAGGGGGGGGCGGTTGTAGGTGGGGGGGTTGTGGGTGGGAGGTCGTTTTACCCCCGGCGCCTGTGAATTCAACAAATCGGACAGCCAGACCCAATAGTCGATGGGTGATGATCTTGCCTGTATATGGTTCCTCGCGGGATCGTGAATCGACGCTAATCGTATCGACTCGGCTAAGCCGATTCGTAGCAAGCCAGCTCAAAGTCGATCGTGAACTTGCGGGTTAATCGTCGTGTCGAACCATCCCCAATCGATTCACGGATCGAGTGATCCCATTGGGTCGTATGGTGTCGCGTGACATGATCCCCCCCCTCCTTTTTTGATTGGCTAATATCTGAACGATTGGCGATTTTGTCGTACTTTGTATCAATTAATCCATCCACAACGTCAACCCGACGTCCCATTGACCGAGCTGCGTGCGGACTTCTAGGCGGCAAATCCCCCTCCGATTGTCTCGCGGGTGGACAGGCGACGAGTTTGCTCGCTTGGGGAAAGGGCGCGCGGTGATTCGCCGTCGCTGAGACAAATGTGGGGCCGTGTTGGTGCAGAGGAAGGCGTACCCGCCCGCCACACCCCCTACTCCAGATACCCCCCCCCACCTTCTACACCCCCTCCGCCCCCCCCCCCCCGCTTCACCCCCTCCTTCCGAAACCCCCCCCAACCTTCCACACCCCCTCCGCCTCCCCCCGCCTCACACCTCCCCCCACTTCCCACACCTCCTCTGTCTCACACCCCCCCCCCGTCTCACACCCCCCCCCCCGTCTCACACACCCCCCGCCTCACACCCCCCCCGCCTCACACCCCCCCCGTCTCACACCCCCCCCCCCCGTCTCACCCCCCCCCCGTCTCACCCCCCCGTCTCACACCCCCCCCGCCTCACACCCCCCCGCCTCACACCCCCCCTCCGTCTCACACCCCCCCCCCCCGTCTCACCCCCCCCCCCCGTCTCACCCCCCCGTCTCACACCCCCCCGCCTCACACCCCCCCGCCTCACACCCCCCCCCCGCCTCACACCCCCCCTCCGTCTCACACCCCCCCGCCTCACACCCCCCCGCCTCACACCCCCCCCCGCCTCACACCCCCCCCCCGCCTCACACCCCCCCTCCGTCTCATACCCCCCCGCCTCACACCCCCCCGCCTCACACCCCCCCCCCCGCCTCACACCCCCCCTCCGTCTCACACCCCCCCGCCTCACACCCCCCCGCCTCACACCCCCCCGCCTCACACCCCCCCCCGCCTCACACCCCCCCCCCGCCTCACACCCCCCCCGCCTCACACCCCCCCCCGCCTCACACCCCCCCCCCGCCTCACACCCCCCCTCCGTCTCACACCCCCCCGCCTCACACCCCCCCGCCTCACACCCCCCCCCGCCTCACACCCCCCCCCCCGCCTCACACCCCCCCCCGCCTCACACCCCCCCTCCGTCTCATACCCCCCCGTCTCACACCCCCCCGCCTCACACCCCCCCGCCTCACACCCCCCCCCCGCCTCACACCCCCCCTCCGCCTCACACCCCCCCCCGTCTCACACCCCCCCGCCTCACATCCCCCCCCCGTCTCACACACCCCCCCCCGTCTCACACACCCCCCCGCCGTCTCACACCCCCCCCCCCGCCTCACACCCCCCCCGCCTCACACCCCCCCGCCTCACACCCCCCCGTCTCACACCCCCCCCCGTCTCACCCCCCCCGTCTCACACCCCCCCGCCTCACACCCCCCCCCCGCCTCACACCCCCCCCCCCCCGTCTCACCCCCCCCCCGTCTCACACCCCCCCTCCGTCTCACACCCCCCCCCGTCTCACCCCCCCCCCCGCCTCACACCCCCCCCCGCCTCACACCCCCCCCCGTCTCACCCCCCCCCCCCCGTCTCACACCCCCCCTCCGTCTCACACCCCCCCGTCTCACCCCCCCCCCCGCCTCACACCCCCCCCCGCCTCACACCCCCCCCCGTCTCACCCCCCCCCGTCTCACACCCCCCCCGCCTCACACCCCCCCCCCGCCTCACACCCCCCCCCGTCTCACACCCCCCCTCCGTCTCACACCCCCCCCCGTCTCACCCCCCCCCCCGCCTCACACCCCCCCCCGCCTCACACCCCCCCCCGCCTCACACCCCCCCCCGTCTCACCCCCCCCCCGTCTCACACCCCCCCTCCGTCTCACACCCCACCCGTCTCACACCCCCCCGCCTCACACCGCCCCCCCGCCTCACACCCTCCCGTCTCACACCCCCCCGCCTCACACCCCCCCGCCTCACACCCCCCCTCCGTCTGACACCCCCCCGTCTCACACCCCCCCGCCTCACACCCCCCCCGCCTCACACCCCCCCCCCCGCCTCACACCCCCCCCGCCTCACACCCCCCCCCCGCCTCACACCCCCCCTCCGTCTCACACCCCCCCCGTCTCACACCCCCCCGCCTCACAGCCCCCCCCCCCCCCGGTCTCACCCCCCTTCCCCACACACCCGCCCCACACCAATCCCCCCCCCGCCTCATTGTAATGCAGTGCGACGTCATCACGCGGCGACGCGAACGATGCCTTTGAGTTCAGATTTGGCGGGCTCGTGCCTCATGTAAGATGGCCGACAAAAACCACCGAAGATGACATCACGAATATGTATTACCGTTCACTTGATACGATATTAAAAATATACATTGATCGTTAAAATGTTATAATTTACGACAGCAATGATAGGCAAATAGGCAAGTTTGAAAATAAAATGTTATTGTGAGCTTTTACTGACACGAATGTGCGTCTATGGAAACGGTTCTGCGCATGCGCATTGCGGCGCTTTCCTCGGTGTGGGCCAAAAGTCACAGAGCTGGGGTCGCGAAGACGCGGGGACACGTGACACAACAACCACCACCACACAGACTACAACCACACAGACCACAACCACAGACTACAACTACTACAACAACCACTCAGACTACAACCACTACAACAACCACACAGACTACAACCACCACTCAGACTACAACCACACAGACTACAATCACACAGACTACAACAACCACACACAGACTACAACCACTACACAGACTACAACCACTACAACAACAACCACTCACAGACTACAACCATTCAGACTACAACACAGATTACAACCACACAGACTACAACCACACAGACTACAACCACCACCACACAGACTACAACAACCACACTCAGACTACAACCACACAGACTACAACAACCACACTCAGACTACAACCACCATTCAGACTACAACCACACAGACTACAATCACACAGACTACAACAACCACACTCAGACTACAACCACCATTCAGACTACAACCACACAGACTACAACCACTACACAGACTACAACCACTACAACAACAACCACTCACAGACTACAACCATTCAGACTACAACACAGATTACAACCACACAGACTACAACCACACAGACTACAACCACAACAACCACCACCACACAGACTACAACAACCACACTCAGACTACAACCACAGACTACAACAACCACACTCAGACTACAACCACACAGACTACAACAACCACCACTCAGACTACAACAACCACACACAGACCACAACAACCACACACAGACTACAACAACCACACTCAGACTACAACCACACAGACTACAACAACCACACAGACCACAACAACCAAAACAACCACTACACCATCACCTACACTCAAGTCGCTCCTACTCACGAATACAACACACACTACACCCGCGCTACAACGAGATAACAGCAATACTTACACGAACACACAACGACACAGCAGCGTTTAGGCCGAGCCATCAAACTAAACAAAACCCGCATATAACTTCCACCTTTGCAATAACTCGTTACAACTGCACATTCTCAACACGAGCACCTCCACACGGCTTACACCTCGACCCAAACAAAACTCACAACAGTAAACCACCACCACCACACGCAGCAGCAGCAACAACAACACAACAACAACAACCTGTCACCATCACATAGACACGACCTCACGTGGAGGTCACTGTATCAGCCGAGTCGTGAGCGGCAGGGGGTTAGAGGTGGTGGTTGGTGGTGGCGTTTGGTGGTGGCGGTGGTGGTGGCCTTTGGTGGTGGTTGGTGGTGGCCTTTGGTGGTGGCCCCGTGATGCCGCGATGCCGCTGCAGGTGAAGTGGCCGTTCCCGCGGGGGCAGCCCGGGGTCACGTGGCGCGCAGCCAGCCTCGTGGTGATGGGACTCGTCGGCTCCTACAGCCGCCTGTGGATGCGTGAGTAACACGGGGGTTGTGGTGGTGGTGGTTGTTGTTGTGCGGGGAGCGATGGTTGTGGCGGTTGTTCTGCGGGGAACGATGGTTGTAACGGTGGTTGTTGTTGTGCGGGGAACGATGGTTGTTGTGCGGGGAGCGGTGGTTGTAGCGGTGGTTGTTGTGCGGGGAGCGGTGGTTGTAGCGGTGGTTGTTGTGCGGGGAGCGATGGTTGTGGCGGTGGTTGTGGCGGTGGTTATAGCGGTGGTTGTTGTGCGGGGAGCGGTGGTTGTTGTTCTTACTGGACTAAGAGTTCTCACTGAGCGAGGAGTTCTTACTGGGCTAAGAATTATCATTTTTCGATTTAAAGCATTCGTGACTGCAGGGATTCATATTCTTGGTTCTTTCGGTAAAGTCACGTAGAAGGGAAATAATAAAATAATAATGAAACATAATAAAATACAATTCTCACGACGTTTCGGCCACAACGCAAGCAGCCGTCCTCAGGTGACAAACAGGTCTGTCGGAAAGACAGCGTCTGAATGAACACCACCAAGCTTGGCAGCGTATATTTAATCCTACATAATGCACGGGCATAATATGACTTTGAGACCCCCCCACCTCCTACACATTCCACAAGTAGTGACTAATCCCATATCTGCATTTACCATAAATATGCTAAATTCCTCTGTTGATATGCAAATTCCTTTGTCAAGGCGCCCTTCCTCCTCTAACCCAGTTTAAATATACGCTGCCAAGCCTGGTGGTGTTCATTCAGACGCTGTCTTTCCGACAGACCTGTTCTTCACCTGAGGACGGCTGCTTGCGTTGTGGCCGAAACGTCGTGAGAATTGTATTTTATTATATTTTATTATTTTATTATTTCCCTTCTACGTGACTTTACCGAAAGAACCAAGAAGATGAGAGTTCTCACTTAGCTAGGAGTTCTCACCTGGCCAAACAGCATTTGCTTGACCCTTGATTGGGGCCAGAGGTCGCAAACGGGTTTTGATTCCGTACCCGTACCCGGTCGCACCAGGATCGCAATCGGGTACCCGTACCCGTACCTGGTCGGGTACGGGTACCCGTTCCCTACCCGTACCCTACCCGAAATGAGTGACAAACGGTTACTCACCAGTGACTCACGGCCTACCCGTACCCGGCCGCACCAGGGTCGCAACGGGTACCCGTACCTGGCCGGGTACGGGTAGCCGGGTATCGGGTAGGGTACGGGTATCGGGTACCCGGTTGCGACCTCTGATTGTGGCTCCCGCTGCCCGCAGGAGTGGTGAACCGGCTGGAGGTTCACAACGCGGCCGCCCTGAACGAGGCCCTTGCCGAGCGGCCGCCCGGAACTCCGCTCATCACGCTCGCCAACCACACCTCGTGCATGGACGACCCTCACCTGTGGGGTGAGCAACTGCCCCCCGACACCTGTGTGGTGAGACTGGCACAGAGGTGGGTCGATGAACTCGTTTCATCGACAAAGAGTTTGTAATCGACTGCTTGTTCGATTACTCGGCCCCATTACAAAGGGCGAGCACACCCCGACATCCTGTCTCCCGAAGGCCGGAAACCTCCTACAGGCCACGCCCAGCGGCACACGTGGGAACAAGAGATGAGTTTTTTGTTTAGGCCCCCATATTCAGCCCCAGGTGGGCCTTGACGCCGTTATGATCAGCCGAGGCTGCCCCCCCTGCCTCCCTGGGAGCCTTGCTCCCTTTTCCACTGTCATCTCCGATCCGAGCCAGCGTGGGGCCCTCATGGCGCCCTAGCTTTCCTGAGCCGAGCCAGAAGCAAACTGGTTGCATCTGGCTTGGGGCCAAGCAGGGCCAGGGCTAAAGACGCGTTGGTTGCGCGTGACGTCAGCGCCACGGCTCGGCTTTTTGCAGTGGGGAAAAACAATCTGGCACCTCCCGCCGGCGCTGCTCGGTTGTGCAGTGGAAGAGACAGGACCCCGTGAGCCCCAACGCAAGAGTGATCTTTGAAGGAGCCTCACCTCGCACGTACGTCTTGTGTTGTGTTACATGTATGTTGTGTGGTGTGTCATGCTCATGGCAGGGTCCCTGAAACTCAAGCAGCTGTGGAACCAAAAGCTGATGAGGTGGTGAGTAGCGTTCAGGGAAGTTCCACAAACCAGGCAGCAAACCTCGCAGTCCTAGCTTCACAATCGCCATCGCGATACAATCGGTGGTTATCGTATTGATTGTGACTGCGCTTAGTTTTAGAACGTATGGCTCTTAAGGAATAAGTCGGTGCTCAATAGGTGCACAGTGATTCAATCTCCGACGATCCCATGAATTTTCGTGATTTGGGATCGCAGTTGGATTCGAGGATGCATTTCATTTCAAAACATGGTTTTGTAGACAATTCCACGATCCATATCTGTTTTTGGGTGAGACCACATCGTAGTTTATGCCCCAAATCCTCATGCGTTGGAAATCCTTAGATCTGTATCGGTCGGAATTTGACGAGTACATCCGCACGTATAAACAACACATTTGTAAACGTGACCGTCCTGTCGGGTGGTTGAGCGTTCACGACAAGAATTTTGGCTTAAAATCACCACGTGGCCTAACCCACAATCAGAGGTCGATCGGTACGGTTCTGCGTGTCTCGCGTGCACCGTTTGTCTCGTGCGCTCTGCCCTGCTCTGCCTCGATCGTAATGAGCCGAGTGACGGTGGTACCCCCCCGCTCCTCACCCCAAACTGCTGCCACGCTCCTGCACCCCCCCCCCTCCCCCCCAGGACTCCAGCCGCCTCCGACATCTGCTTCACCAAGGAGCTGCACTCGCGCTTCTTTAGCCTGGGGAAATGCGTGCCGGTGTGCCGCGGTGAGGCCGCAGCAGCAGCAGCACACCACTGAGCGTTGCAGCAACGCTTTCATCGACGTGGGCGGGTTTCTCCACGCCATGGTAGCGGCACGTTAAATACCTCGCCTGGTATACAGGAGGTCGTGATTTTGAACCCGACCCTGACGCTTGTTGTTTGCATGTGCTCCTCGTGGTCGCGTGGATTTTTCTCCGGGTCCTCTGGTTTTTCCCTCCACGTTTAGAATCGACGTTACGCGTTGAGAGTATTTGGGCTGCTTTAAATTTCCACACGACGATAAGCCACTTCGTTGAGCTATCATTTGTGGCCGGGTCTCTTCTGAAAAAAGAGCTATACAGCTCAGTTGGGCCTTAGCTGGTAAAATAAAAATTGTTGAATAGTTTTAGTTTAGTCCCCAACAACAATGCAATCTTATACCAGAGTATTGTTCGTAACGGCGACTCTTTACTAGCAATATCACGGCCCTCCACTCCAGACTGGACGGAGCTCATGCAATGTTGCTCCACCCGTAGGTGGAGAGCGTTAAAGAGAAACGTTGGTGGCCAATCACGTGTGGGTTTTCTGTTTTGCCGTCGGGACAAAGTGCGTCTGCGAATGTTTATTTTTGCTCTGGTTTGTCACCACTAGTGTTTGGCAATAACGCTTTAATCGGTGCGTCGGGATTTCTCTGGGCGAGTCCCTAACAGCAACACGACTTGACGCTAAAGTTTTGTCCATATTGGACCGTCTTGACGAGAGTTATCTCGACCCCCGTTTTACACGGACGGAATGAGCTCATGCATCGGCGCCTTTTTTCTCGCCTGGAGAGCGTTGGGCGCACGGACGAGGCGACGGTGGTGCGGCTGTGTCTGGGTGCTGTGTCTGCGCGGCTGCAGGTGACGGCGTCTACCAGCAAGGCATGGACTTCCTCGTGGAGAAGCTGAACCGTGGAGACTGGGTCCACGTCTTCCCCGAAGGTTCTCACGTTCGCCTCACACGGCAGTCCCCAGCCGGTGCACAGCACAGCGTGCGGGGGGGGGGGAATGGAGACGAGAGGGTTCAGGGTGGTGGCGCAGTGGTGACGCCTGTGCCTTGCAGAAAGAACGCCTGGGCTTGATGCCTGACTCGGGTGCCTTTGTGTGTGGAGTTTGTACTTTCTGCCTGTTTTTGCAGAGCGCGAGTGATTGAGTGCGCTCGAGTGTGGAGTTAGCATGCGTGGCTATGTACGCATGTATGTTGAACTTCTTTCGCAACGTACGTAGCCGACAGTGCCAATCGGAGATGTGTCGGGTATGAGAGTGTGCGTGGAGTTTCTGTGCGTGAAATTCTGTGTGCGAGCGTGTGTGCGAGTACTGCTCAACAGTGGTTGTCACTCCATAAGAATGTGGAAATTCCATCGCTGGCTGCTCGTTTGAGCAGCGGGAGGTCAGTGTGACTTTGACAAGTGGGGCCAGTGGGCAACAGCTGCTGCGACCGAGAGCAGAAGGGGCGTTGGACGAGGAGGGACGCCCTCGTCAGACGCATTGTCAATTAAGTTCACCGAACGCAGGATTCGCGTCGACCGCTGAACATTGCCTTTGTCTCCCCAGGCAAGGTGAACATGAGCCAAGACATGATCCGGATTAAATGGGGTACGTGCCCGCTCTTGCTGCCGCCGACGCCGCTTTGCCTGGGATGGCGCCGCGAAACTCACGGTCGCGTAAAGGACCGAGGCACAGAATGGGCGGCTCTTCGCGTCGGCGTGGAGAACACGAGCTTTGGGTTCCGAGGGCCGTGCCGAGTGCTTTTCGACTGCGCGGCGATGTCACGCCACCCCTCGTGGCCACCGTGCGCTTTGGGCAATCGCTGCCGGAAACTGTCACCGGCAACTCATTTACAACGCAACGCATTTACCACGCCACGCATTTACCACGCCACGCATTTACACCGCGTTTACTATGAGCGACGGTGGTGACATGGCACGGCAATGATCTGGAGCGACGGAGTTGAGTCTGGCCAAAGAAATTAGTTTGTCGAGAAGTGTTATGAACAGAAATTGGGCTATGGAGCACACAACCTGGGGTTGTTACGTGACCCCACTCTGCGATGTCTGTGATCTGATTGGAAGTTTTATCCCAGAGTTGAGATTTGTCCACATTTGGGTGACTAAAAGTAATTTTTTTTACAGAAAAACTTCCAGAGAAACTGTTGCCGGTGACAGTTGCAAGCGACGATTGCCGTAGTCATTCTGGCATATCACGTTACCTTCGCCGGTGTGGCCAACGACGATCGCGTGTGTGGTGCAGCGTGGTGTGTGACGGCGTGTGGTGGTGTGTTCACCATCGTGCAGGGATCGGCCGCCTCATAGCGGAATGTCGGCTCAGTCCCATCATCCTCCCGCTGTGGCACGTTGGTGAGTCCACCCCTCCCACCACACAAACACATTCCTCCTGCGGAGGGAGCTGGTAGGAACGTTGGGTTGCTCGGTCAATGGCCAGGGTCAACGGCGGCGTGGTGTATTCCGCAAATATGCCCGACTGTGAGGGCGGGCACAAGCCGGCGTGAGTAGGTGAAACGTTGAGTTTTATAAGGGCACCACTGGGTGACCAGCCCCTCCCCTCCCCACCCAGCCCCTCCCCACACACCCCCCACCCAACCCCACCCTCCCCACCCAGCGCCTCCCCACCCAGCTCCTCCCCACCCAGCCCCTCCCTCCCCACCCAGCCCCTCCCTGCACGACAGACGGACACAATAATCCCCTGTGGGCTGGTGTAACCAGGAGGTTCCTACCAGTATTACACACAGTAGTTATACCCTGCCACGCGTTGCCATGCTCCACCATAACACCCCGTCATGCATCATCCAACAGTGGATTCGCAGGGATCGGTAAACATTTGCACACATCGTTGTGTTTTGTTCCCCCCCTCCGCCCGGATCAGGAATGAACGACGTGCTCCCCAACAAACCCCCGTACGTCCCTCGGCGAGGACAGGTGAGTTCCGGCCCTGCCACTACCGCCCTGCCACTACCGCCCTGCCACTACTGCCCTGCCACTACCGCCCTCCTTCGCTCTCCCCCTCGTCGTTTGCCAGCCGCGCATCCATCGAGCCAGTCCCAGGCTCTGTCAGCAAGGTCACGAGTCACGGCACGTGACTTCCTGCTGGCTCGAGTTGAGCATCGGTGGATCATCGCTACCATTCGGTCACCAATCCATTTAAGAATAATTTCATTTCACCTCCCTCATTTGCAGCGTCTCCCCGTATGCTCCATCATTCGCTTGGTCTCGTACGTTCTCGTACATTCCGCGGGGCTCATTTTGTCCTTCCGGTGTGTGTCCCGTCTTGCTTGTATTTGTCAAAACAATAATTATGGCCACACCTTCAGATATTTTAAGTCGGTGGTCCAGACAAGGCCAATAGCATTGTACAAGACATGTGGTGATCACATGACATGCACACAAGAGGCATGGCGGCCGTGTGCCCTGTTTGTGAGAAACACCTTTGTGTGTTATATCTATTGTGTAATTTATTCCATCTCATTTGTATTCTCATGTTTTTTTCTCATCTGTTGTGTTCCACTCCATGAACCTAAAACGAACAGTCTGTGAATAATTGTTGCGATGTTGGAACCGCGAGCCGTGAGGAATACATGCTAACTGGTGACTCGTTGTGCATGCCGTGGTGGCGCTGTGTGCCTGTGTGTCTCGCCCGATCACTGTCGTCACAGCGGGTCACGGTTGTCGTCGGCAAACCCTTCACTTTGAGAAACCTCCACGAGACTCTGCGCCACGAAAACCACAGCACGGTGAGTGAGGCGCGGAAAAACGGAGGCTTTTGGCACATCGGTGACGTGCTTGCGAATGAGTCATCCTGGTCGTTTCCTGTTCACGTAGCAGTCACCGCCCCCTCCTGGCAGACGAATGCCCATGTGCCGCACAGGTACAGCTGGGTGCCACTGGAGGTGCCCATTGAAATGTGTTGAGATGAAATGAAAGCCACGTGCCGGGTGTAAATCGCTTCGAGACGCCCCGGCGTAAATATAAGACGCTCCGGCGTAAATATAAGACGCTCCATCGATAACAAATTATTGTGCTGATCAGAAAGGGTGATGGCTTGGGGTAGCCTTCAGCTAGCAGTGGATTGTGCATGCCTCCTGCTGCTGCCGTTGATAATGCGTGTTCACAGGTGGAGGTGCGCAAGGCGCTGACGGACGCGGTGGAACGGGAGCTACGCGCCCTCCAAGACAAGGCCGAGGCCCTGCACAGCGCGCTCAGCACCGGCTAACGGCGCTGCCCTGGGCCTAAGCGAGGGTCGCTGGTACCACCACCGTGACCTCACGACACACCAGCGGTCAGCCGCCCCCTAAACTCTCCGAAGAAGTTTCCACTACCGCACGAGTACGACGGCGGAAATGAATGCCCTCACCTGGCACTTAATACTCGGCTGCCTTCGTATCGGCTGTACGCACGGGTGGTACATGTAGTTGCCACCAGTTCCTGGTTTTTCCAGGACCGTGTTCTTATTTGAGGCATCGTATTACCTGGATTGAGACGCTCCTAAAAGCAGGACACACGTACGCAAAAAGAAGTTATATAGAGCTGGTCACATATATACACACCTACCAGAGTAAGACACACCGAATGAAGTTTTATGAATTTAATTATACACCCACTGCATTATAAGATGCACCCTCAAACCCTCGCTTGAAAATAAGAGGGAAAGAAAATGTGCAGCTTATACTCCAAAGAATACGGCAGCTGCTGTCCTGGTAAATCGACCCAGGACATTAAAAGTCCCAGTGTTTGTCAGTTGCGCAATAATAGTAACGCACCAATCGGCACATTGCAATTACACGTACCTCCCCTCTAATTTCGACTGTGCGCTTTTCTTCCTCGGGAATGTTCACTTTTTTATTTTTTAAACCTCAGGTGGGAGCCCGAGTTCGCACAACGGTCAACTCTTGATTACATGCAGTTCCGAGGAGCAGGGGCTGGTCCAGATTTTGACATCGCTGGTAATGCAAAGCTTGCGTCCATTCGTCTATGGAGCCGCGTTCGTGGTTTCGCGCCGGGAAATGGTGAAGGTGTCGTGCCGCGTCCTCCGTTCTTATGGCTTCTGACGGTAACCGATTTAGCGCGTCGTTGCGTTTGCGGGTTGGCGTGGGCACCGCGTCGCCGATCTCCGACGAGCGAGCGGCAGCTCTGAACGAAACCGGCGATGGGCAGAATTTTTCGTTGACTTTTCCGCGAGCACACGCGATCCGCTGCCCGCGTATTCGAGAGTTGCCTCTTGCTCCAGTGCTGCCGCTTGGATTGTTCTTGGCAGGAGTGGGTGGTGGGCGAGGGGGTGGCAGGGTTCTAGGATTGTGCCGAGTGCCATTCGCCCAACTACAAGCCCCATGAATTGTGTTGTTGAGCCTGGGCCGTGTGTGATCACATGCCGTTTCCCAGACTCACAAGTTCCAGACGTATATATACACACACAGTGGAAACTTGAGTTAAAAAAACTAAACATTTCCACACCTTTGCCAATCTACTCCTGAAGGCATCCCCACCCCATAATGTATCATCGGGCATGGGGCTTGTTTGCGTTGGTGAAAACGGCTTGTTGGGGGGGGGGGGAGGTTGGACCCAGGACCGGTTCAGATATCGCTTCCCAGGAATCGAACTCGGCACGCTAACCACTATATCCTGCACGACGATATATGGGAATGGAACCGATGGCTCCCATGCGGCGTTCTAATTGCCGCACGAACAATATAGTGCATGTGTGTGCGTGTGTAGAGTAGCAACAGTTGACTGCCTTAACGAGGGGACTGCCTCACTTGAGCGAGCGATCGCCAATCATGCAATAGGATTCCTGTATTGGAATCCAATGTTGCAATAGGATTCCAATGCAAGGGACGTGTTTGCACGTCCGTTTCCCTGCACACAGTTGCCTACAACCACCTGGGCATAGCTGCTGTCCGCTGTGTATATACCTCGTTTTTCCCCCACTGCACAACCGAGCAGTGCCAAGGGCCGTGCCGAGCCAGCCCCACTCAGGAGGCACCAGGTTTTCCCCCACTTTAGAAGCCGAACCGTGCCACCGACTTGGCAACGCGGTGCGTGATGTCAACGTCACATGTTCGGGTGTAGCGATGCAACGGCACAAAAGTGGTTCACCCAGCCCCTTGGCCCTGCTCGGCCCCCCCGAGCCAGATTCACGGGTTTTCTTGCAAGGCCAGCATAGCACGGTTTGGTTCTGGCTTGGCTCGGGGAAAAAAAACACATGTACTGTCAGGGGCCCTGCGCTGGCTTGGCTCGGATGCACCAGTGGAAAAGGGGCGTTATTGCTGCCAAGTCGCTGCTGCTGCTGCCTAGAAGGCGTCCGAGTACCACCAGCTGCTGTGTCCGCCCGGGTTCTGTTCCTTTGACACCCGAGGCACCAGAGCCGGGGTGACTCGCTCGACAGCGCCCCCTTGGACCCGCGGCCCTCGGGATGGACCCACAAGGTCGCCCGACGGGCACTGACCTACCACTTGTGGGTTCGCTGCGGGGATAACCGCACCCTACACCCGACTGTAACCTGGGGATTATTCTGTAAAATAATGCGAAATAAAGTTTGACGACGAAGGCGCACGTCGTGTTTTTGGAAGCGCACACCTGGCCCCTTTCATTGTCGTTTTCCTCCAATACCCGGTACTGAAGACACCACAGATTTCAGATGGAGCTCTGCGAGATCCACTTCCACGGGACGTTCTCTTAAGACAGTGGGTCGCATTGCTCTGCGGGCGATCTGAACGCATGCCGATGGCGAAATGGGAAATAAAATTGGGGAGCAAATCCCCACGAAGATGTTTTTAGACGCAAAAACCGAATAAAATAATTTTGCAGAGCGCAGTGCAAACCGTCACCCGTGTTAAACAGGCGCTGGAAGGTGACATCAAAAGACTACTCGAGGCCTTTCAAACTTGTCCCTTGTCCACAGTCGGTGACGGTGCGAAATGTATTTTTAACAGTCGCACCGTGACAAGGCATTGCGCAACCCTAAACCCCCGCTACGAGAAGAAGTCTGCCGGTTCAAGGCTGCCGCAAGAAGTCGGCCGCTCTAGCGCCGACACAATGCCAGTCGGTAACCCCCAACTCGTGGTCGCCATATTCTCGTCTAGCAGGATTCACTTAATTTGCATTATAGCAGGTCACGTGACCTCTCCCCTGGAGAGCCCTGGCTTATGACACCCACAGCGAACCGTTATAGCATTTAATGATTACACACAACACCGACAGCACGTAGAGTCACCCCCACCGAGAATAGATTGCACAGTCCCACTGCCGAGAAGACGTCACACCGTGTGTTAAAGCACCACCACCGTGTACACGTACGTGTACCACCGCCGTGTACACGTACGTGCACGGCCCCGCTCATCGATCCCGCTGCTGGATGAAGGCCACCCCGCGCAGGTCGTTGGGGGGCCGTTTGACCACATGGCACATGGGTCTGCCCCGTGACCTGCCAGCGGGCGTTCCGACACTTCACGTGGCCTTAACGTGCACATAGCCTGGCACAAGCGCCGTGGTAACGTCATCGCCACTTAGTAGCGAATGGCAGTTGTTCGACCACACGTGGCAGTGCGGGCTCCGTGAAGGGAGGGCTCTGAGCGAGATACATTGCGCGAAAATTGCTTGGAAAGCGAAAACTCGTTAAACGATCGTCGTTTTCCAATTGACTCCCGATGTAATAATAACCTTTTTTTTTTACATGAGAAATACAAAAAAAATTTTGAAATGGAAGAATCAAACATCAAATGTAACCCATGCCACACGAGGAACCACAGTGCTTGCAGGTGCCCCTGGCATGTTGTTTGAAGGGTAAATGTTCGTGGGTGGAGGGGAGTAGCAGCAGAGGCCATGCAGGACCGCTGGTTAAAATATCACTCGGCCGTGGCTTGGAATCGAACCACGTTTGCTGGGTTCAGAGCCACAATGCGAGATGGAGCGCGACTTCCTGTCCTGATCGTCTGCAATTAGCGCCGCCCACCCACCCACCCACCCGTGCCACCACGAGGCCTCCTCCTGCATGTGACGAATCACGCGGGCACACAGCACGCAGCTGGTAAACAGCTGTGGGCCGCAGTGCGCTCCCTGCATTAGATCGGTCCGTCTCCACTCGCTAAGCAAAGTTTTTGCCCGTTTTGCGAACAAATTGGTCGCGAGGCACGCCTGTACTGCGCAACAACGGGCTTTGGCGCACTGCCCCGCAGCGACCTTTGACCGCCTGTTTGCACGCGGCCGTCGCCCTTCCAAGCATTAGCCAGGTTCTACCCTTGATTGGCTTTCCGAGATCGGTTGAGACCCGGCGCGTACCGGGTGGTTCGGGTTTGGGCCACGCGATCGGACGGAACTAAAACGGAGCTCAGGTGAAGTCAGTGAAGCCGCTCCCACCCCGCACCGAGTCGCACGTTACGGGCGTAGAGTGCGGTACGTGCACGCGGCGGCGGCGGGTTTCGTCTACCACACGCACCACAGTGCAGACTCGGCGTGTACCGATCACACCACCATCCCCTCCACCCAGCGACTCCGAATCGAGGCCGGATTCTCTCGTACCATCTCAACCGGCTGGTCTTGGTCATCTTGTTTTGGCTGTCCTACTCCCATCTCATTTGAACGGCGACACTCATTTGTGGTTTGCACCTCGTCAGTTTGCATGTTCTCCCTGTGGTCACGTGGATTTTTCTCATCTTCCGGATTTCCCCCTTCACATTTAGAAACAAGCGTTTAGAGTATTCGCCTGCTGTAAAATTTCACGCGATAAGCCACTTCGTTGAACGGCCGTTCGTTTAGTTTGATTCTATTGCCCCATTAAAACATTCTTTATTTTTTTAAACCATTCCCTCTCACTTGAAACAATCACGTTCACCACCCCTACGAGCTTCAACGCAACGCTGCCAAAGTCACTTGTGCGAATCGAGAGCGCGAACGATTGGGACGCGTAAAACAAATGCGTAACTATTCATCTGAAGCAACGAGTGGGCGACGCAAATCACACGACGACCTCAAACCCCGCCAAGCACTCCGCCGCAACGCCTGGCGGCAATGGAGGCTGCGGTGGCGGTGATGGCGAGTTATGCACACGAGCAGCAACCCGTGCCGACCGGCGTACAAAACGGCACGGACACGCACACACACGCGCACACACGCACACGCACGCACACGCACGCACACGCACGCACACACACGCACGCACATGCACGCACATGCACGCACACACACACGCGCACACACGCACACACACGTACACACGCACACACACGTACACATGCGCGCGCCATGACTGGCAGCCCGGTGGGAGATAGTACTTCGATCCCCATGGACTTCTGACCCTGGGTCAGATTTTGATATATTATTTGAACTCTACCCCCTGTGGTAGTTTAACCCCACAGCCTAATTCAGATTCCAGGGGAGGGGGCGAGCTGGGGGACCGGCTAGAACTCTCACCGTAATTCTGACCCTGACACTAACTAATAGTATTTGCACCCCTTGGCGTCCAAATCCTATAAAGTATCACCAACCCCCAGGAAGCGGAAGGGTATTATTTCCCCGCAGTGTGGGAGTCACATTACCAAAAACATAAATCAAACCCGGGGTCAAAAAACAAGGCATCGTATTCTGGATCCACCGGGTTCCAAATTGCTGTGAGTTGGGGTCAAAATACTTCCACTACGGCTGCTGCCGCCACCACCACCACCACTGGGCATGAGGCGCTCATGTGATGCAGTTCTGCACGTGGATCAAGATGGTGTCGTAGTCCGGCGCGCAGTAGTTGCAGACGGGGCACTGGTACTGCGTGCTGGGCACGGGAATCGAAGGCAATAAATTCTTGAGACGCTCGATCTCGGCGCGTGCCAACTCCAGCTGCGACAGCAGCTGCCGATTCTCCTGATCCTTCGCGGCCAGGGCCCGCTCGTGCGCGTTCAGGTCCTCCTGCAGCTCGTGCACCTGCAGCAGAGCGAGGACGCGGGTGGGGTGGGCAGGGGGGAGATGCCCACGGGGGGCGGGGGGGGGGCGGTGACGTGGGACGGGAGGAGCAACGCGTTCGTCGCTTGTTGCAGGGGTTCGTGGTTCCAATCCGGCAATGGTTATGATTATTATCTGTGACGTCATTCGAAGAAAATTAGGCAAATGTGTGTTGGCGTCGTGGTACACATTTGGCAAGTTGTATAAGTATAACCCGTAAAAACTAAGTTTTTCACTCTAAATCCTTTATATGCGTGGCGGCTAGAGTCCTCTCGTCCTCTGGCTTGAGATGGCTGCCACCTATGGGTCAGATGATTGCATTGCACCATTAAGCAATTGGTAATTAAATATAATATTTTTGTCCTAAAAAGTGTAAAATTTTGGAGAAAAAAAATTTCACGAACATTAATTGTCACGCACAACGAGTCTGTGTGGAAAATGTCAGCTCGATTGGATCACGGGAAGTGGGTTAAAAAACGACCGAAAGATTTGCACGGTCCTAAGCAAGCAAGCGAACTTAATATAACGGATTTAAAAAAATCGCTCTGAATACGACAATTAGAAAAA
Source organism: Lampetra fluviatilis (assembly GCF_964198595.1). NCBI lineage: Eukaryota > Metazoa > Chordata > Hyperoartia > Petromyzontiformes > Petromyzontidae > Lampetra > Lampetra fluviatilis. Next base: position 3,671,851 of record NC_136318.1, on the reverse strand, counting down.
ACACAAATACTGTGTCCTGAAAAAGCGTCATGAGACTCAGCGAGGCTTTCTTTGGAAAACGAGCAGAAAAATTGGTATATTTAGGGGCTCTCCGTGGCTAAAGAGCTGCACTCCGAGATGTTTTCTTACGTGATGGTTGTAACATTCCGCACCTCCAATTAGCGCAGTTGCCTATGTCCGGTGCAAAAGAAGTTCAACATACACACAATATCAACACAAGTTCTATTTATATTAGCGTAATGCACACGCATGCACACACACACAGATCAAGCTGTGGTGGCCTAAACACTCACACGGGCTCCACGCAGACTGATATTTGCCGTGGGCGGGAATCAAATTCGGGTCTCGCCAAGTTTGTGTCGCAGTGCGCTAGCCACTGTGCCGCCGCTCTCCACACACACTCACTCGCACACGTCCACGCACACAAAATTGGGAGGTGACTGCTGGGGCCCCGTGGGGGAGGTGATGGCCGGGCCCGTGGGGGTGGCGATGGTGGGGCCTACGGGGGGATGTTGGAACTTGTACCTTTTCACGCAGGGCGACGACATTTTGCACCTTCGAGTGCTGGGTCTCCAACTCCTCCTTCAGCTTGTCGATGTGCTCCTGCTTGGCCACCAGGGCCTGCTCGGCGTCCTTCAGCTCCTCCTCGTACTGTGGAGGAGGGGAGGGGGCAGGGGGGGGACCGCGTGGGTATCAACGCCGGTGCAGGACGTTCTCCCGGTAGAGACTGCGCGCTGGCCACCACTCGCGACCGACACTGGCACCACCAACTACGCCGGCTGTGGGGAGCCTTTGGCCTGTGGGGCGGATGTGCCCCGCAACCTCCCGTCTCATACGGCCCCCGGCCTAGGGGCCTACCGCTTCGACGTGGCGTGAAGCGGGGGTCAAGTGTGCCTTCTCCCACATCCTCCAAGACGCCTGGAAAGCATGGAAGAGTAGGCCAAATACCCTCGGGAGCGGGGTGGCACTTCTGCCGGAAGTGTGGCGTGAACAATTGCAGGGCTGTGCCTTTACCATTTGAGGCCGGGCTACCTGGGAATAATTTGTCTTTATCTCAAGCGTAAATGTATTAATTGTGGCTGCATTGATAATATTTCTGGGCAATCTGCTCCAAAGCTTTGCCTTCCCTTCCACCCCAAACCCCCCCCCCCACTCACCTGGGAGCCTTCAGGCTTGGCTTCCATTTTCCTCTTGTAGGCCGCCTCAATCTCTTGGATTTTCTTCCTGCACGGTGCGAGAAACTCGATGTGAGCATTGCATCGACGACGATCGAGGCGGCGATTCTGGCTCGAATGCAGGCGAAACTTGGCGTCAGGCTTTTTAAATAGAACAAAACACACAAGCAAAACACCGACATTCGGGAGGGGCGGTGGGGGGGCGGGGCCATCGTCAACACCACGCCCCCACCCGTTGGATCTGCCACCGCTCGGAGATCACGGTGGTCACCGAAAACGTGAATTTGTAAAAACGTGAGAAGCTAATCCTCGGGCAGTGGAAACGCGGTAGATTAGGAGCTCCCTTTCGTTAAGTTTCCGAACGTCGTCCGTGACGTGCTGAGAACAGTGCTGCCATTGTCATGGCTACTGGGGAGGGGGGGGGTAGGGGGTTGGAGGCCGGTGGGGTGGAGGGAGTGGGAAATGGGCTGTCCCTACGCACATCCAGCACCATCTTCATCCACTCCTTTGAATCGATATCCAAACTGCTCCGTACCTAAACGAGCAGACAACACGGCTCCCTCCCATAGCCGTCTCTCCACATAGCGCCGTGGGGGTATCGACCATAAAAAATTAACCCGTAAAAACAAAGTTTTTCACTATAAATCCTTTATATGCGTGGCATCGGGGCGGCTAGAGTCCTTCAAAAATTACACTGCAAAATTTACTCGATTGGAATACACACGGCGAGCATCGCCTCCTCCTGTGAAAACCTGGCAGGGCCCTCCTGAAAAAGTGTCATCAGAGGGCATCCCACCGGCCCCCCACGGCCTTGTGGGAGTCAATGTTTCAATGTTTTCGGCAGAATTGGTTCAGCACAAGGAACGCTCCGGAGCGGTTGCCGCCGGGCTCACTTGTCGGCGACGCTCGCCGTGCGGAGCTTGTTGATCTCCATCGTCATGGCCTGCTCCTCCGCCTCGTGCCTCCTCCGCTCCTCCTGGAACTTCCTCTCCAGCAACTTCGCTCTAAGCACATGAAGACAAAGATCCCCCCCCCGACCCCCCGGTGTCGTCAAAGGGGCTGCTGGGGCAAGCGCTGCGAGCGGACACCTATGAAGACCGGCGCTACAGCGCAACTGCCTTCGTCTCCCTAGTGCCGATGTTTACACACGATACTAGGTACACGCATTTAAGGCCGAGTCCACCTAGGGCACGAATGTCGAGTGTGACGGCGACTGTGACTGCTGGCCCACCTGCGACTAAGCGCGAGCGACAGTGACGACACGGAATCCCCGCTGCCCGAATGAAGATGCAGACTCAAGATAATTTAATAGTGGTATTAAGAGACTGCAATGCACGGAGGAAGGCCAAACAGGGCGACCGGCTGTGTCTTTAGATAAAGATCTGCCGAGTTCACCGACCGTCTGACCTCGTATCACGAAGGACGCCTGGCTCAGTGAGACCACTCCCGGTGACCAGAGCGAGAGAATGACGACACGAAACCCTCAGAGGGCCGCACGCTCAGTCGCGGCTTGACTCAGGCGAGCCATCTCTGCGCACTGTCGCAACCGCGCTATCAGAATTCGCGGGAGCCGAGCCCGAGCCGAGCCAGGACTGCGAATATGGCGCCAACGCTCGGCCAGAATTCCACCGGCTGTAATCAACGAGGCCGAGAAACTACGACTGCGATATGAGGAACCCGCCTACCGCGGCACCACTGCGACCGCCCCCGCTGCGCGAGGCACCAGAGGTCGCAAACGGGTTTTGATTCCTTACCCGTACCCGGCCGCACCAGGGTCGCAAACGGGTACCCGTACCCTACCCGATACCCGGCTACCCGTACCCGGCCGGTTATCGGGTAGGGTACGGGTACCCGATTGCGACCTCTGGGATGAAGCCATGTTGCAGGTGCGGGTGGGTTGATTCTAGGAACTTGAATTGTGAGAAGAGACAAGACGTTGGGAAATGAGTGACAAACGGTGACTCACCAGTGACTCACGGCCTACCCGTACCCGGCCGCACCAGGGTCGCAAACAGGTACCCGTACCCGGCCGGGTACGGGTAGCCGGGTATCGGGTAAGGTACGGGTATCGGGTACCCGGTTGCGAGCTCTGCAAGGCACTCACCGCTCATCCAGCCGATCCGCGTTGCTCTGCGCCGCCGCCAGCTTGGTCTTGCACGCCTTGAGCTCATCCTCCTGCACGAGGGGCCGAACCGCACGGGCACACAGAAACAAAGATCCCCCGCGTTGCCTTTAGCAGAATTCGGGGGGCAAGGCCGGCGTGGCGCACGGGGTGGCCAGCACCACGCGCGATCGAATTTGTCTCCCGAGTGCCGATGTTTTAAGGCTGGGTCGACCTACGGGAGCCCCAGGAGCAAATCAGATATTCGGAATAACTGCCAACATACCAAACATCGCATCGCACCAGGTACTCATTTGAGGCCGAGTCCACCTAGGGGAGGCCCAGGACCGGTTCAGATAATCGTCACTGATGTGGGCCGTGAGCAGGAATCGAATTCGGATTGGCACACTAACGCTCCACACATATACACACACACACCATACACACCATACACACCATACACACCACACTAACACACGTCATACAAACTACATACACACCATACAAACTACACACACACCATACAAACTACACACACACCATACAAACTACACCCATCATACAAACGACATACACACCACACTAACACACGCCATACATACACACCATACAAACTACACACACCCCATACAAACTACATACACACCACACAAATCCACGTCATACATGCACACCACACTAACACACCATACAAACTACACACACACACCACACGTCATACACACACACCATACAAACTACACACACACCACACAAAATAACTCACAATACAGGGTCCTTCAAAAAATGTGAACACTTCGAAGAATTTGCAACAACACCACAATAAATGGGCCTCCGGGCTCTGAAGCACCCTGTACACACACATACCATACTAACGCACACGCACACACACGTCGTATATTCTATATACATACTGACACACACCCCAACACACATCACACACCCCATCACACACCATACACACCCCAACACACACCTTCACGCACCACACACCCCAACACACACACCACACACCCCAACACACACCATCACACACCACACACACCATCACACACCCCAACACACACCATACACACCCCAACACACACCACAACACACACCATACACACCCCAACACACATCATACACACCAACACACACCATCACACACCACAACACACACCATACACACCCCACACACACCCCACACTCCCCAACACACACCCCAACACACATCATACACACCCCTACACACTCCAACACACCACAACACACACCATCACACCCCAACACACACACACCCCAACACACACATCATACAGGGGACCTCTTTTGCACCGAGGGTGAAAGGTCTCACATTCTTCGGCACGAAACGGCGCGTGGGCACAGACCGTGGAGCACGCCGCTACCGTCAGCGCCACGGTGGCGATTTGCAGATCCGTGAACCCGGGCGTCTCGGGGCGCATTCTCGTGCAGGGAAACGGAGTTTGCAGGTCCATACGGCGTGCAGTCGTTTCAAAAATGTCTTTGTCGGTTTGTTTGTGTTTCTCCCTTGCGACGGGACTTTGCATGAGCGTTGTCTGAATTGGTCTGCAATAAGGTAGGCAGCACTGATAAGGGGTTGACAGGTAGTATTATAGACAGAGACCCATAGAGATCCATAGAGACCCACAGCGATACATAGAGACCCACAGAGAAACATAGAGACCCACAGAGACCCATAGAGACCCACAGAGACCCACAGAGACCCATAGAGATAGCTAGATATAGCATAGATGTCAACCCATACGGTTTACCCCGTATTCTTGTACAGGGAAATGTAGTTCAGGTCCATACGGCGTACGGCCGTTTCAATACTTGGGCAAATAATGTATCGTCTGTTTGTGTTTCTCCCTTGTGATGGGGCTTTGCAGGATGCACGTAGAGATTTGTAAAGGGCACGGGGTGATCAATGAGGTCTGAATTGGCCTGCAGTAAGGTAGGCAGCACTGACAAGGGGTTGACAGCTGTGCGTTTGCCTGCTTTAGCAACAGGCGCTGCTGCTGCTGCTGCTCTCTAGAACCCGATTAGGGCGGCTACGGATTGCTGGCAGTGACGGCAAACCCGGGGTCGTACCACGCACGAAGCGATGTGAACAAATCAGTGCCGCTACGTCCCATTCAGAGCCGCAACGATGTTGACACGGGACGAGTTGGGAGCTGCTGCCAACGCAGCAGCGCGCTAAACATCTTCCTCAAGCCAGGCAGGTGTCGACCCCTGGTGCCATAAATGACGTCACGCGATTTTGAACGATTTTTGACCCCCCCCCACCCTAGTCACACGGCGTCACAAAAAGTCAGACCCCCCTCAAATATGACGTCACAAAGCTCTACCCCCCCCCCCCCCCCAAAAAATATATACAAAACATGCTTCAAATCGCTTTAAACTATTGTCATTGTAGTGCGTATTTAATGTGGCGCTGCACTCTGATGTTGGAGAAAACATTTATTAAAAAAGTCTATTTAATTAAGTAGAACGTGTTGTCTATATTTATTTAAAGTTGCGCATTTTGATGTGACGTCACATTTCTCACCCCCCCCCTCGTCACACATCGTCACAAATGTCTGACCCCCCCCCACCCCAGGTGCGTGACGTCATTTATGGACGGCCCCCAAGGACATCACCACAGCTGCAACTCAGTTTGTAGCAGAGGTGGGACAAAGTCATTGTTATGCAAGTCCAAGTCGAGTCGCAAGTCATCAAATTCATGACTCGAGTCTGACTCGAGTCCAAGTCACATGACTCGAGTCCACACCTCTGGTTTGTAGTCAGGAATGACATCTTTCACAGATGGAATTAGATCACGGATTCTATGCACCGTACTGAATCGGACCTGGATCTTATGTTTGTTTAGAATTTTGGAGATCTTCTTGGTCACGCCTGCTATGCATGGCAACGTGAGAGTTTTGATCGGAGTTTCAAGTGGCTGTTTCTGCATGGTGGGAGAAACAGCTTGGCGGATAGTACGGTCAGAGTATCCGTTCATCTTGATGGGCCCGATGTACATGTCTCAATTCACTGGCCACGTGGTGTTGGTCAGAGATGCCATGAGCTCTGTGGTATAGCGTTTTGATGAGATAATTCGTTTGAGCCGGGTGATGGTGGTGGTGGGAATCAGGTTTCAAGTAGGAATCTGTGTGGGTGGCCTACCTGTATACAATGTCCCAATGACATTCTGATCAAACCAAATCATCTCGAGAAACACCCACCACGTCCCCCTACAGCGTCTAACCCTCCTCCTCCTCCCTCACCTCCTCCTCCTCCCCCACCTCCTCCATCACCTCCTCCCCCAACTCCTCCCCCACCTCCTCCTCCACCACCTCCTCCTCCTCCCCCTCCCTCACCTGCTCAGTAGGCCTCAGCTTGAGGAGCTCCCGGATCTGCTGCAGCAGCTCCGCGTCGTCGCCCGCGTCGACCCGAGGCGGCGTCCCGACGGTCGTGGGGCCCGCGGCGCCGGGCCGAGGGGTCGCGACCTCTCGCGAACCATTCCCCTGCTGCTCGTCGTCTCCCATGACGAGGTGGTGAGGAGGAGAGACGAGGTGGATGTGTAATCAGATGATCAGGTGGTCAGGGGTGACTAAGTACATCGGTGAGGAGGCGGTGAGGGCAGCAGGAGATGAAGAGGGCAGCAGGAGATGAAGAGATTGAGGGCAGCAGGAGATGAAGAGGGCAGCAGGAGATGAAGAGGGCAGCAGGAGATGAAGAGATTGAGGGCAGCAGGAGATGAAGAGATTGAGGGCAGCAGGAGATGAAGAGGGCAGCAGGAGATGGAGAGGTGAGGGCAGCAGGAGATGAAGAGGGCAGCAGGAGATGAAGAGGGCAGCAGGAGATGAGGAGGTTGAGGGCAGTAGAGGCGGTAAGGAAGTGAACGTGGGAGCCCCCCAAGACCCGTAAACACACGGAACACTTCCGCGTTAGGAATCGACTCCTACTGCGCGGTAACACACGAATCGATTCAAGTGCGCGCCGGTCCCCCTTGACAGGGGGAATCGATTAAACCTTAGATTCGCTTGCACTCGAGTTGAGAGCGATCCGGAATCGAACACGCGAGTCACGTGACCGCCCACATGAGGACACTTAGTTCCATCCCACGTGGTGTTGTTGGCTGCTCTGCGAGCTTCAGATTTCAAAAGTCGTGACCCATCCACTGCTGGAGACGACGGCCTCCCCGGTCCGTGGCCAGCTCTCACGACGCTGCCATTCTATTAGCAGCCACGGCGTGCCCCGGCCAAAGCTTCCTGGCATGCTTCGCAATCGACGCGTTCCTATTTGTCTCGGTGTACAGTAATCTCTCATAAGGTGCACAGTGCTTCTCTCCAGTGTGCTCATTCACACACACACAAACACATTGTCCTGCGGAGGGAGCTGGTAGGAACGTTGGGTTGCTCGGTCAATGGCCAGGGTCAACGGCGGCGTGGTGTATTTCGCAAATATGCCCGACTGTGAGGGCTGGCACAAGCCGGCGTGAGTAGGTTAAACGTTGAGTTTTATAAGGGCACCACGGGGTGACCAGCCCCGCCCCACCCAGCCCCGCCCCACCCAGCCCTGCCCCTCACCACCCCTCCCAGCCCCACCTCCCCACCCCTTCCAGCCCCACCTCCCCACCCCTCCCAGCCCCACCTCTCCCAGCCCCTCCCTCCCTGCACGACGGACGGACACAATAATCCCCTGTGGGCTGGTGTAACCAGGAGGTTCCTACCAGTATAAGTTCTCTCTTGATTTGAAGCTTTCGTGACTGCAGGAATCCATACTCTGGTTCTTTCGGTAAAGTCACGTGGGTAGAAAAACGAATTAAAGAGAACACGACGTTTCTGACGCTTGTGTTGCGCCCGAATGGTCGTGTTTTATTTTTTCTATCCACGTTGTCAGTAGCTCGGATTTCATACACGCTGTTGCCACCTGTCCCGGGTTTGCCCGGGCAATTCGATCATTGGTATCTCTGTTCAGGTGGCAGGAATTAATTTGTTTCGAGCTCTGATAGCATAGTGTTTGAACCTTTGTACTCAATTCTTCAGTCTTGATGGACCAAGGTTGACTTGAGAAATATTCACCCACCCTCCGGCCAACTCATTGACCGACCGACCGATCCTCTCACTCACGTGTAGCGTCGGAAATGCACATCTTACACCGTCGCTATTTACTTACCTGCAGTTGCGGGCACAGGCCCATAGGGGGTGCCACCCTGAGCTGGGGAAGGACAGAGAGAGCCGGACCGTTGAGGGGCCGGGTTCTCCGACCCCAGGTGAGGGGTTCTTCCAGAGTCCCCTGGAAGGTTCCAGAAAGGGGACGGTACCGGGGGCGGAGACCCCCCGACAGCTCGGGGCAATGCTTTGAAGACGAAGAAGCGAAGACCAGCAAGGCTAGGACCATGGAACCCGACGTCCTTGTAAGGGCTGGGGCCGAGCTGGGACCAGTGGTCGGGACCCGTACCTTGGCTGGGTACCTTGGCTGGGTCGGGTCAGAGTAGCCTCCCCTAGGGCAGATAGCCGGAGGGCTTGAGAGCCAGGTTACCCAGAGGGCACGCTAGCCCGGAGGCTGTACCTACCTAGATAGTGGGAGTTAAGGGGAGTTATGTTTGTAGTTTATAAACACATTCCTGCGGAGGGAGCTGGTAGGAACGTTGGGTTGCTCGTCAATGGCCAGGGTCAACGGCGGCGTGGTGTATTCCGCAACTATGGCCGACTGTGAGGGTGGGCACAAGCCGGAGTAGGTTAAACGTTGAGTTTTATAAGGGCACCACGGGGTGACCAGCCCCTCCCCACCCAGCCCCACCCCTCCCACCCCCACCTCCCATTTTTGTATGCACGACGGACGGACACAATAATCCCCTGTGGGCTGGTGGAACCAGGTGGTTCTCATACCAGTATAAACCGTGTTGCCTCTAAAGACGTCTCCAGTCTCCGTGGAACCCACTACACATGCACCCAATCACCAACCCACTCTCACTCCCCTGCTCAATTGCCCCCACTCTCTTGGGTTGCCACCGAGATCTTGGTGACAATGTTGAACTACACAGTTTTAGGTTTGCTCTGTGGAAGAGGTGGCAACCGTCCTAGTTCCAGGTACGAAAGCAAAACTCGCCAATAACCGCAATGCCAGAGAAACCAAAATGACTGCACCAATGTACAGCAATGTTAAATAGAATCACCATCCCTATGGTAAACACGCCGAATACAACTACCAAGGAAAATGACAAATAACGGAGGTTAGTTTCAGATAAAACAGCTAATTTCAACGCGTTTCTCCACCCAAAAACAAACGTGGGGCGACGCTCATCTTGAAGCCAATGGGGGGGGGGGGGGGGGTTCTTAAAGTAGCGGCTATAGATTCCACCTTGCCATGGCCGACGAATGTTTTATCCACCGTTGCCCAATGGGGGTGACCGCAGGCACATGAAGACGTTGAGCTGTGTAACACACGCGACAGGCTTTTTAATATCATCACCATTTAACCAATGAAACGAAAGGTACTATTTTACAAAAGGAAGGGGGGCGGGGGGCAAACATTTATCGGTAACCACCAAGTCCGGTTGCGTCACCGCGCCACATTTCAATTCGCCCGCCGAATGTCTCGCCAACAAACTGACCCCGGGGGGAGGATGGGGGGGGGGGGGGTTGACACTGCTGCTCAAAAATCATTCCCAACCAAAGTCAAACGCGTTCGTGGCATCATCTCCGTCCGTCTGTAACGGTCACGGCAACTGCGGTAAAGATGAACGTGAACAACAACAGTCGACTATCAAATGGTACCGCTGTTCGGGAGGTAGTGGAGGCGGAGAGGGTTGTTTGGTGGTGGTGGGACCAGAGGTCGCAACCGGGTACCCGATACCCGTACCCTACCCGATACCCGGCCGGGTACGGGTAGCCGTTTGCGACCCTGGTGCGGCCGGGTACGGGTAGACCGTGAGTCACTGGTGAGTAGCCGTTTGTCACTCATTTCGGGTAGGGTACGGGTAGGGAACGCGTACCCATTTGCGATCCTGGTGCGGCCGGGTACGGGTAAGGAATCAAAACCCGTTTGCGACCTCTGGTCTCGGGTGGCGATGGGAATCCTGGCCGTGGGTGGCGTCCGAGGTTGGCCTATACCCTGGGTCGCCAGGAGGGGGCAGTACAGCAAGTGGACAAAGCGCCATCGGTTTCCATCCGGGTGGTAGCACCTCGAACGCCCGTGGGGTTTACTCCCGCTGGTTATGAGCACATCATTAATTTGGTTGAAAACATCTTAAAGTGAAAACCCAACTACAGGACCCTCGTGGAAAGAAAAAAAAAACAGTCGTGCGGCTTTCCTGGATAACCAAATTGTGATTATTACCACCCTACTAGAACACTGGCCACATTGATCAAAGGGGGTCTCCCCGCACCTTGAGATTAGAAGCAGCACTCGATGGATGCATTTGCCTCGCCGGCCAAGAGGGGGGGGGGGGGGGAGAAGACGTCGTCGCATGCGCCAACCTCGCGTACCGCTTTGGACATCCTCAGGAGCTGCGGTGAGGAGTCTCGGCTGGTCTCCACTCTCAGAACAAATGCGAGATCTGTCACCTCAACTCGTCGAGTTGTCCACAAGCAGCGCGGAAGAGAGCGGCTCACGCAGAACCGCTCAAATGTCTGTGCGCCCGAGCCAGACTAAAAAAAAAAGGCCACACTCGGATCGCGAGCGGATTTGTAATCCTACGCGCAAACACTTGCACGTTCTTTAATGCTCCAGTGGAGGTGCCTTCCGCAGCAGGTGGCGTGAGCGAGTAGTTGCTGGGGCTGCGCCTTTAACGCGAATGCTACCGTGCGAGTCGCGTGCGATGTGAACTCGAGGCTGCTCCTCTACCCCGAACCGCCCATCCCCGAAGGGATCAAACGACCGCTCCTTCGCCACGTAACTCCGTCAGTTTTCTCTCGTCACTCCGCCTTTCGAGCTGCCCGGCAAAATCGTCGCAAGGCGCGTGTTTCCACGCATGCAATTCAAACGTCGACACCAATTCATATATAGAGTTAAATTAGCGAAGCACCCAGTGTACAGCTCACCAGGAATGCAAAAAAAAAAGCATCAACTGTTACATCAAGCACGGCTGCAGTGCGGGCACGAAGTGAATTAATACACTCGGCATCGATTCCACGGCTTCTTACGCGGACGTTTACAAGTATCACGAGAACGCGTCCGATCGGAGAGCGCCGCTGGGCGAGACGACGAGCACCTGCGCCGAATGAATGGGGTGACGAGACGGGCTTGAGCAGCATCGCCGAGGACAATACACCGGCGAACGAGCGATTGATGGACACAATGGGCAATTGTTGTCTTTTGTTGACAAGCTCCAGGCAGTTGAAGCTGGCTGCACTTCGCCGAGGGGGTTTTACTGAACCCAACGCGAAACCCCCTTCCATGCGTGTCGCGTGCTCCGTGCGCGACACGCATGGGGGTCGCTCCCGGGATGGATTATGCGTGGCGATGACTTTCGCCGTTAAGGGAACATTTCGTACTGGCTCCCGTGTTCCCACGCGTATCGCGCGCTTTTAAGATGGTCTTCTGCGGCCGTCTGGAACGTTCTCTTTCCTTCCGATATTAGGTAGCCGCTGGAGGCATGCTCTTTTAAATCGTCCAGATTTTTTTGTTGCGTTTAGTTTGTTTGTTGTCCTTACCCCGCACCTCGGATTAGCACGGCTGGCGACGTGCGGTGCGAAAGAAGTTCAACGTACACGTAGTCGTACGCGTAAAATGTACTATTACACTTTAAAGAGCTTTCATTTGCTTATGCACTCAATTGAATCGAATCAATTTTATAACATTCATTGCTTAATTTGAACTTCTAGAGTAATGCTCCATTATTTAAAAAAGTCAACATTTTTAGACGTTAATAGTTTACGCAAAGTGAACGCGCCAATCGTCAACACGGTGCCACGCGCCGCCACTCGGAGCAGGAAATGCAGGCGACGTTTCGGGAGGCGACGTCAAATTTGCTGCTTAACTGTCGTGCCGGATTATCCCAGTAGCACAAGTAGCTACTACACACACGTGTAGCACAAGTAGCTACATATGGAGCTACACAAGTAGCTACATGCGTAGTAGCTACATGTGTAGTAGCTACTCGTGTAGTAGCTACATGCATAGTAGCTACTACTACATGTGTAGTAGCTACTACATATGTAGCAGCTACGGGCCCCGCACTTTCAAGGGCCCCGCGCTAAATGCTTTCAAGCTATCAATTCCAGTTCAGTAATTCTGCACTTGCTCTATTACTATAGTACTATACCGCCTTCAACTTTTATGAACGACTGGGTGTTTAAGGTTAGCGATTTGTCGTATTATCTGGCCGTATAGCAAATGAAAATATACAATTACTTTACTAGGCAAGTAAAATTTTAGTGTTTTTTTTATATTTGTGCTTTCTTATATTTAGGGCCCCTTTATAACATATGCTACAGGCCCCTAACTAGCTTAATCCGGCATTGTTACCTGTCAACCCCTAATCAGTGCTGCCTACCTTATTACATACCAATTCAGACCTTAGTGGTCAACCCCGTGCCCTTTATACATCTCAACGTTCATCCTACAAAGTCCCATCACAAGGCAGAAACACAAATAGACCAAAAAAACACTTTTCCCCCGTATTGAAACGGCTGTACGCCGTATGGACCTGAAAACTCAATTTCCTTGTACAAGAATACGGGGTAAACCGTATGGGTTGACAGGTATGCATTTGGGGCCAAAGCAAACTCCTCCATTTCCTATCTTGGCCCCATTTTCCAGTCAATGCGAAGATGGGGGAACGTGTACAGAATGCGATTCATGGGCAGAATCCAGACTCCCCCACGAGCTGCCAATTTGCCAACGACTCCGTTTTCGCAACTAAATTCATCAACTGTTTTAACACCGGCAGTGGATGTCGCGCGGCCTCTCGTGGCTTTGTTGAGGGGGGGGGGGTAAGAATGGACATGAAATCGACGCGTCATCGCACCTATAGCCGTGCAGTGTCAAGACTCGAAAGTGTCGCAGGGTTAATCTCAGTGGCCAATAATGCGTTCGCAAACACTCGGCGCGCACCATGGGGACAGGGGTGACGATGCCCGAAGAACGTGACAACCCACACACGTCTTCTTGACGCGCACTAATGCTGAAGGGGTCAGTGCAGAGTTCCGTCCGTCTGCATGTAACGCGGTGGGGGGGGGAGGCGAGGTGACGCTCGTAAACCTGAACAAATAGACGTTAAACTTTGGAATGAAGTCACGTCGGTGTTATCGAGTTACCCTCTTAATAATCGGCCAAAGTGATTAAAGGGGTTCCCCAGAACTTTGGAGACTCAAACCACAGAAATATTAACCATTTACAAGTACGCAGACGCATCTCTGTGACGACAGCTGCCCGTCGGCTTGCGCACCGGAAGATACTTCTCACGCACATCGCAGAGCACCACAGGATCCATGCGTGCGCAGGTCGTTTCTGCCTTGTCGTTGCATCCTCCCCGACGGATCGGCCCCACAAGAGGCACAATCGCGTTCAGCAGATCCCCACTTAGCCCGCATCGTCACTCTCAACAAAAGCGCCTCCGCTACTCTGGGGCCATGAGACGCCGCCGTGGGTTATCAAGGGCACCACAGACGTCCCCTGCTAAGTTTGGAGCAGCGCTCGCGTCCACTCGCGATCCCGAGCCAGTGCTGTCAATTCTGTGTTCGTACGGCGGAGGGAAGTTTATCCAGACGAAAATCACCGTCGAATTCCTGCAAAGTAGTACTAGTTTAGCGACCACCGGGACACGATGATGGGCTGAACAGCGTGCCGGTGAAACCGCTGGTCTGAACCTCCTTTCTTAGGCCGGGCGATCGACGGCCTGGCCATAGCCAACCAAGATTTGGTTCAACATCATCAGCCATGGTCAGTCCACTGCTGGATGAAGGCCTCACAAAGCTGCTGGCATCTCCCACGATCTTGCACGATGTACGACATGCATTACAACTCCAAAAATAGATACCTCCGCAATGTATATCGCGTTCAATATAATGAATGTTCGTAAAAAACCATCAGCAGTACTGTGGGCAGGTCCAGGTACATCCCAACATGGATCGCTTTCCCCCCCCCTCCCCCCATGCATTAGGTTGCACTGTGCGTTGTTTGGCCCGGCGCGTCGTCCGACGTTTCGCTCCACATGCTGGAAAAATAGACGATGGCAGGGAATTCCAGTCTGGCCGTCGACAGGCTGTGGAGTTTGGAGTCAAGTTCGTCCACGAGTCGTCCTTCTCGGGGGTCTGGCTGACTAGAGCAGCCATTTAGTGTTTGTCGCCCCTCACCCTCACATTTAAAAACTAAATAATATCATCAGGTCAGCCAAATGCCAAACACGATAAACCTTTAAATATAGACACAGCCAACTAACCATGCCGGTTCGTCCTCGGCGCACTTGGCACGCTCTGACAAGGCGACGGTCATCGCCTGCGTCTGCACCCTCGCTGGTTTCCTCTCCCGGCGGTGCACCACTGCCGCCACCACCACCACTGCACCAGCTGCAGCAGCTGTAGCTGCAGCAGCGAGAGGCGAGGCAGGAGGCGCACACTGGCGGCTCTAGGAGGGCGTAGACTTGGCCATTGCCACGCTCCGCAGATATTTCCTCTGCTCGCAAGCCGTGGCAAAACCAGTGGGAGGGGGGGGGGATGATTGTCCCCTCCGTGAGACCCCAAAGAGTTGTAATTTATTGATATCAGAAATTGTTGTATTTAATGTGTTACTTTACCTTTGTTGGGCCGTATTGTATTAAAAATGCTCGGCATTCTGAGAACGCACGGACTGCCGCCCCTCCCAATGTTTGGGAGGTTTCTAAAGCCGCCTCCGACTCGGCAGGCATCTGGTAATCGTCAACTAAGGTAAAAACAAATACGCGTGACGAATATGACATCACCACCGATCCCGCTAGGGAAATCAACGCTGGCACAAAAAATGCATCACCAAGTCGATCAACAAAACCCCTACGCGCATGCAATACATTCAAGGGCAAACAACGTACAGGTCCGCCCAGAGCCCAGCGAGGCGTGGGTCGGAGCCGCAAGAACACGACGCAACACCTGCCCCCTCCCGAGAAACCTCACGGGCACTCGGTGCCGATGCCCGGCCACCCGGAGGAACGACCGGCGTGGTGGAGAGGGAGGCGTTCAAGACGCTCGCAAAGTGAAATTCCAAAACAACTCAACTTTCATTTTAATACCGCAAGCGGTGTGGCGGGTCGCTCGGCGGAATAGAGACAGCCACGATTGGTGGGAAGGACTAGCCCCGGTTGACAGCGGCGACCCGTGCCGTGGAAACGTTACGTCCGGGCTGGCATTGTGGTGGGTGGGGGTCGGCTGTGAACTATGACCAGGGGCTTAGTCGGCCGGGTCTGTGTGGGTTGGTGACCAAGAAAATATTTCCATAGCCGGGACACCACATCCAGTATGCCTCACTATGGCTGTCACTACTACTCGGCACATGATATCAGCGCCCGTCTATACCAGCGACCCGGAGAATACTCGGTGAAGAAATGAATCCCAGGACAAGACGGTCACGAGCTCTCATGCCGATCCGGTCGCTAACCCCCGAAAACCCTGTGCGCGGGTGGCAATTGGCGGCGCGGTGATGCGAACCGCCACGATAAGGAGCGGTGTGGGGGGGGGGGTCAAGATAAATAAATGAAACCACAAGCGATGAGCTTGCGCGTTTGGTGGGCATGGTTGATCTGTGTTGTGTGAGCCGTGTGCGAGCGAGCGAGCCAGCGGGCGTGTGGGCGAGCAGGTGGGTTCACAGGTTGCCAGGCGGGCGGGCGAGCGAGCGGCCAGGCGATGAGCTTCACATGGCTTTGTCGGGCGCTGACGCGTAGCCCTGGTGGTAGGTGGGGTGCACCGGGTATGGTGGCTGAGGAGCTGGGTTTCACACGCACACACAAAGAGACAGAAGTCAGCCGCATTGGCTTGAACGGTTGGAAAAGTGCAAATAGGGTGCTGATAGGGAGCACTTATTACGGCCAGGATGGCACACGAGCAGGTGGTGTGGCCAGCACCACACTAGGGCGTGCTGATGGTTACACACCTCATCTGAGGCTTAGTCGACCTAGTAGAGGCCCAGGACCGGTTCAGATAATCGTCACTGGTGTTGGCCATGAGCGGGAATCGAACTTGGGTCACTGGGTTCGTAGCGAAGCGCGCTAACCGCTACACTACCGCTCCCCACTCACACGTACTTAGGTACCCATTCACGTACACACAAACGCACACAGCGGAGGAGCGCCGGCTAGCCGGGGCTCCATCGCCAGCAGCGGGGTTACTCACCCATGGCCGAGTCGTAGGAGGGCGGCGCCATGGGGTACGGCTGGTACGGGGGGCCCTGGGGGTTGTAAGTAGGCCCCTGCTGGGGGTACCCGGGCCCCTGGGGGTACCCGGGCCCCTGGGGGTAACCGGGCCCTGCGGGGTAGACGGGCCCCATTGGGTAGGCGGGGTACGGCTGGGCCGGTGGGGGACCCATCGGGTGCTGCTGGGGGTAGGCGCTCTGTCCGGGGCCCGGCTGCATGTTCAGCTGCATGTGCTCAGCTGTGACGGACAGAACGAAGACGCGCGGTCAGACACACAAACAAGAACAAGGCAACAACAACAACACGAGCGACGTTGAACAAATCCGCGAGCGTGACCAAGTCATCGCACCACCGCCAGACGGCCACACGTAATGACGCGTGGCCGGCGGCCCCACCGCCGCCTGCCGTACCGGTGGTGTAGGAGCGGAGGTTTCCCTGACGCCAGCGTCGGATGAAGCAGCAGGAGCACATGAAGCAGCAGATGGCGGTGATGACGATGACGAGGAAGACGAAGATGCTGGACGCGATCCCGGCGACCGTTCCGGGGCTGCGGTGCGAGACAGGGCGGTGCACGGGGTGGCGGCCGTGAGTAGGAGTGTGAAGATGTTTTTTCGTTTTTTATGCTTTCCAAATTAAGCCGGGTCCACGTTGGAGCCATCAGCTGCGCCGGCAAACCGCGCAAGAAAATCGCTCAACCTCGTCGCCTGCGACTGCTTTCGTCCACACCCGAGCGAGTAGTTGGGCAGTGAAGAAATTATGCGGGATGCGTTCAGGGTCGTAACAACCAATCGTAAATCGTGAACGTGCAGAACGTGATGAAACACGTTGCCGAGCAACTACACAACCTGCAACCGGTTGTGCAGTTGCACAATGTTGCGTTAGCGTTCGGGTGCAGCTGTCAATCAAACCCAGACAGAAGGCCGACACGGGACCAGTCGATTCTCGAGGATGGTTGGCAACTTTCAAAATCCTGAGGATTCGTCAAGTCCCCGGGAATCGGAGATGACGAGTGAATCGTGGGACAGCTCACTGGGGACATTGCGGCCTCGTTATTTGGGAGGAACTGGAGTCAACATTCTCCCCCAGCCACATTCCTCATGCTGCATAATGGGTCCTGCGGTGAAATTGCGGTTACTCCTACCCAGAAATCCCGGCACACCCACAGTCCACAGCCAAAACACTAATGTCTTGACTGAACCAAATCAACACGTTACAATGCTACCCCAAACCACATCACCACCATTAACAGCATCACCTCTATGATCACTGTTTCATTGCTTTTATGGCTTTATTTTGGTGATTTTTAAAAAAAAATTTGGTTTGGCCATGTTTGTTTGTTGTAGAACAGAGTTAGACTGATGGCCTTAATCTAAGTTGTCTTGTGGTTGTTGTTGTTTGACTTGCATCCCACTGGGATTTTTGCACACAGTGTTGGTGTACGGTGCTTTTTCTGCAATATTTTGCTGTCTTTTCTGGATTTTCTGTTTGCACATAGTCACTTTAAGATGTTTTCTTGTTCATGTTTTTTTGTTTGTTGCGGTTGCACCCGATTCAAGAGCCGAATGGCTCACAGGGCTACACCTAATAAATTAAACTTGAAACTTGCCTCACCACCCCAAAACCCTCAACTCCGACCGCTAAACTCCGAACACTCAACCATGAATCCTGAACCCTTAACCCTGACCCACAAACCCACTAACCCTGAACCCCAAACTCCGCGCTCACTTCACGGCGAAGTAGGTGCAGTGCTTCTGCATGCGCTCGGAGATGCGCTGGCTGGACACGGAGCAGCACGAGCGCTGGTAGCAGCTGCCGCAGCACGACTCGGGGAAGATGCAGTTGATGCCACGGTGAAATGTTCCATTCTTGTCCGAGTAGCCCAGGCACTCGCGGTCTGCGGAGACTAACGGACAGAGACGCACGGAGGCACCACACGTGCAGCATTAGGGGGCGACTGCCTTTTTTCCCACACTGCGCGAGCGAGCCGTGCCCCGGGGCCGTGCCCAGGCAGCCCGGCGCGGCTCAAAAGGTGCCAGGTTGGTTTTTCCACTGCAGAAGCAGAATCGTGCCGCCGACATCACGTGCATCGAACGAGTCGAGGCTCTTGTCGAGGACCCTGCGACGTCATGTCCTCACGGTGTACCGATTGACGTCACGCGATGGACGCATCGTTAGCCCCATCTGTGGCCCCGCTTGGCTAACCGAGCCAGATTCAGACATCTGCTTGTGAGGCCAGCGCAGCACGGTTTGCTTCCGGCTCGGCAAATCGCCAGTGGAAAAGCACCCGTGCCGTGAGAGCCCCGCGCAGGCTTGGATGTGCCAATGGATAGGGGTGCATGAGCCTCAAGGAAGCCCCAGTCACTCACTTATCTCTGTTCTACGTCTACGAGGATTAGTTTCTCCCTATAGGCTAAAATAATAACTCAACCACTTCGAGTTTGTAGAACATCGATGTGCTATAGTTTGTCTCTAAAAGCCCAAAGGAAGACCCACCGGGTTTTATATGAAATGATGTAAGATGTCAATGAACCTTTAGTTGGCTCTGAGCAGAGACAACCACCCAGCAGGTTATATAACACGAGTTTTCACTACACCAGTGTGCCTTGGTGTGGCTCCGAGTGTGTGCTCAGTGACAATGACGGAGCCAGGATTTTCAGGTAGGGGGGGCAACCCCTCCAGCAATGAGAAATGATAGAGGAGTTGTTCCTAAGTAAGGAGTTGTTAGTGAGTAAGAAGTTGTTAGTAAGAAATTATTAGTGAGTAAGGAGTTGTTAGTAAGTAAGGAATTATTAGTGAGTAAGTAAGGAGTTGTTCGTAAGGACTTGTCCCTTGCTTTTTATTGGACGCGTGTGCGGCGATGGCGCAGCCATCGATCGAGGGTCGAATTCGAACCGCGTTGTGTGATCGGCATCGCGCTCGCTGAAGCTGTATACGCAACTGCGCACAATTCTGTGAGTTACTTATAACTGCTTTGCCGTTACTTATTGCCAATTATGGACTCAGACTATTGTCCTATCATCTCATAGAGTCCCTGGCACGAAATAATATCCTACACAGTGGCAGTGCGGGTCGCAAAATGTCGATGTATTACTAATAAACCCCAATGATCCGATCGAAATTATGGATTTCGATCGGATCATTGGGAGGGTGGGGCAGGCACGTGCCACCCCGCTCACTGGCTCCGCCAGTGCTCAGTGAGACCACACCATGATAGTCCGTACCAACTATCATCTTATTCTGGACTTCACGTTTTCGTGACTGCAAGGATCCATACTCTTGGTTCTTTCGGTGAAGTCAACAAAACTTGCTGCTGGCTCACCGGTGTTGTGATGGGTCTGGGAAGCATGCAAGTCACCCAGTCTTACCACCAGTGGCAAGCCGTCCCCTATGCCCACAAGGCGAGCACTGATCGTTCGTGTGTCATCCCAATTTCAGTAATGTCTAGAATTTGGCAAATTGGCGACATGATGCCGGCACACAGCGGCGTTCTCAATTTCGCGTAACGCTGGAGGGGGGGGGGGAGGTATTTAACGTCCACGCTGAGTGAATCAGACAGGGAGGTCGTAGCCGTTCCACCGCTACGACTGAGCCGCAAAGACGCCACGGCATTCACCAGGGATCGAATCTCGAACATCTGCGACAAGCGGGCAAAGCGCAAACGTTGAGCCACGGGCCAGGCGCCGACGGATAACCAACCACGTGGGGCTCCGGACACGTGCGCGTTTGTGTGTTAAACAACTAATGTCGCACTCATCTTCTTGGTTCTTTCGGTAAAGTCACCCAGCTTAAATATACGCTGCCAAGCCTGGTGGTGTTCATTCAGACGCTGTCTTTCCGACAGACCTGTTCTTCACCCGAGGACGGCTGCTTGCGTTGTGGCCGAAACGTGGTGAGAATTATTTTAAAATGTTTTATTTTTATTATTTTATTATTTCCCTTCTACGTGACTTTACCGAAAGAACCAAGACGATGAATACCTGCAGTCACGAAAGCTTTAAATCGAAATTAAATGTCGCACTCTTAGGTTTTTTCGGTAAAGTCACGTAGTAAAAAATTAATAATAAAATTACGAATAAACCTAACAGAAATAAAATAATAAATCACGACGTTTCGTAGGCAACACAAGTCTCCGTCATCAGGTGGGACCGCCACAGCAAAATTTTACTGTAGCAAGTGACTTTACCGAAAACACCTAAGAGTATGAATCCGTGCAGTCACGAAAGCTTCAAATCTAGAACTAATGTCGCCACCGCACGTACTAAACCCATGATCGTCTGGGGGGTGCGGGGGAATGACAACCAACCAAACGCACACACACAACGCACATTTCAAGGAATGAGTGGGATTTTAAAGTGCGCAAGCAGCTTCCTAACATGGGAAGCAAAGAACGTTCCAGACGGCCGCAGCAGCGCATCTGAAAACGCCACGCGGCCTGCAGCCAAAAGCTGCTGCTGATGTAAATTTCGATTTAAAGCTTTCGTGACTGCAGGGATTCATCTTCTTGGTTCTTTCGGTAAAGTCACGTAGAATGGAATAAAATAAAACATAATAAAATAATATAATAATTCTCACACTGCTGATGAGCGGAGTTGGCGTGGTGGTTCATACTCATTGACGACATCAGCGATGTACCCGTGGTTCATTCGCGACAGGCGCTGTGTGTGTGTGTCTGTAATGAGTGCGACCCTTGTAACGTAAATCGTTGGGCAACGGGAAGCCAATGGAGGCTCAAGCGAGCACATCACAGGGCCACCGCCAACGCAACTCGTCTCCGCCATCAAAGCACAGCGCGGCAATCGCAGCCACTGACAACAACCGGAATAACAACAACTGCTGCTGCAACAACAACAACAACACCACCACCACAACTGTGTAACATCAAACGCAGCGGAAATAACTCAACACCACCACCACCGTCAGCAACCTCCACTGTTGCAGCATCAACCGCAATGAAACGACAGCCCCAGCAGCAGCAGCAGCTACTACAGCCGCAACCCCCACCACCAAATTTAAACGAGCAACAACTGAAACAACAACAACAACCGTAGGAGCAACAACAACTGTAGTCGCAGCAGCAGCAGCTGTTGTGTGGGAATTGCGTGAATTGTATCGGGGCTATGTCAACACCGCGGCGAGGTGGGGACCCTGCCCAGACCCCCCACCCCACTAATCTCACACCACATCGGCTCAATCCCAATAACCCCATACAACAGTGGGACCCTGCCCAGACCCCCCACCCCCACTAATCTCACACCACACCGGCTCAATCCCAATAACCCCATACAACAGTGGGACCCTGTTGTATGGGGTTATCGGGTTCAAAGGCCCAGGCAGACACATGGAGACCTGCGTCTCGCACCAAAGGCCCCCTGGGGGTGGGGACTCAACCCTCACCTCATGAGGCTTGCACCATGACCCGGCAGCCTGGTCCCAAGGACCCCAGCATGGACCCCCTAGCCACCACCACCACCACCCCCCCCCCCCCCCCGTTGTTACCTTCGCCGTGGGCGGCCAGAAAGCAGAGCAGGGCGAAGACGAGAAGCGGCGGCGGTGCCGGCATCGCGTCCACGCGGCGTCTCCTCCTCCTCCCCCCCGCCTCTCCCGAATATTCCGACGAGAACACCACCACCACTACCCACTACTACCACCACCACTACCACCCACCACCACAACCCACCACCACTACCAGCACCACCACCACTACGACCACCCACCACTACCACTACCACCACCACTCACCACCGTCCACCACCACAACCCCCGTGCGTCTCTCCCCGCCTATCTCCTGCCGCTGCTAGAGGCCTCTGGTCTCCCTCCTACCCACACAGCCACCACCACCACCCCACCCCCAGAGTCTTCTCCCGACTCAGAGCTCGCCTCGCCTGCTCCTCCCGTAAGCGTGCCGCTTCCCTCGCCCCCCTCGCACTCTCCCCGCCAATCTCTCCTCTACTCTCTCTCCTCGCTCTCTCGACTCTCCCCTGTACTCTCTCCTCGCTCTCTCTCCACTCTCTCTCCTCGCTCCCCTCGACTCTCCACTGCACTCTCTCCCTCGCTCTCTCCCCTGGATTTTCTCTCTCTCCTCGCTCTCTCGACTCTCCCCGCGTCTCCTCCGTTATCGCTGCCCTCCACTCCCCTCGACTGCCCCCCCCACCACCACCCCCCACCACCACCCCCCACCGTTTGCTTTGAGGTCGTCACGTGGCCTCGGCCCAGCGCTCTCATTGGCGACGGCGAGACCGACGTCACTCGCCGCGGTACGCACTTCCGCTCCGGGGGTCGCGCGCGACGCCACGTGACCGCGAGCGGGGTTAATTAGCCTCATGAATATTCACGATGGTGGCTGGCTTCATGAATATTCATGAGGCTGACTGGCCTCCGGCGTGAGTAGGTTAAACGTTGAGTTTTATAAGGGCACCACGGGGTGACCAGCCCCTCCCCACCCAGCCCCACTCCTCCCACCCCCCACCCAGCCCCACCCTCCCCACCCAGCCCCTCCCCACCCTCCCCCTCTCCACCCAGCCCCTCCACACCCAGCCCCTCCCCACCCTCCCCTCCCCACCCAGCCCCTCCCTCCCCACCCTCCCCACCCAGCCCCTCCCTGCACGACGGACGGACACAAGAATCCCCTGTGGGCTGGTGTTATCAGGAGGTTCCTACCAGTAAAATTGTCTTCTAAGAAACCGGTCCCTGGTGCCAAAAAGGTTGGGGACCGCTGCCCCCTAGCGCCCTCCGCACACAGTGTCCGCTGCCCTCTAGCGCCCCCCGCACGCGGTGTCCGCTGCCCTCTCGCGCCCTCCGCACGCGGTGTCCGCTGCCCTCTCGTGCCCTCCGCATGCGGTGTCCGCTGCCCTCTAGCGCCCCCCGCACGCGGTGTCCGCTGCCCTCTAGCGCCCCCCGCACGCGGTGTCCGCTGCCCTCTCGCGCCCTCCGCACGCGGTGTCCGCTGCCCTCTCGTGCCCTCCGCACGCGGTGTCCGCTGCCCTCTAGCGCCCCCCGCACGCGGTGTCCGCTGCCCACTAGCGCCCTCCGCACGCAGTGTCCGCTGCCCTCTAGCGCCCCCCGCACGCAGTGTCCGCTGCCCTCTAGCGCCCTCCGCACGCGGTGTCCGCTGCCCTCTAGCGCCCTCCGCACGCGGTGTCCGCTGCCCTCTAGCGCCCCCCGCACGCGGTGTCCACTGCCCTCTCGTGCCCTCCGCACGCGGTGTCCGCTGCCCTCTAGCGCCCCCCGCACGCGGTGTCCGCTGCCCTCTCGCGCCCTCCGCACGCGGTGTCCGCTGCCCTCTCGCGCCCTCCGCACGCGGTGTCCGCTGCCCTCTCGCGCCCTCCGCACGCGGTGTCCGCTGCCCTCTAGCGCCCTCCGCACGCGGTGTCCGCTGCCCCCTAGCGCCCTCCGCACACAGTGTCCGCTGCCCTCTAGCGCCCTCGCACGCAGTGTCCGCTGCCCCCTAGCGCCCTCCGCACGCGGTGTCCGCTGCCCTCTAGCGCCCTCCGCACGCGGTGTCCGCTGCCCTCTAGCGCCCTCCGCACGCGGTGTCCGCTGCCCTCTAGCGCCCTCCGCACACGGTGTCCGCTGCCCTCTCGCGCCTTCCGCACGCGCTGCCCTCTAGCGCCCTCCGCACGCGGTGACCGCTGCCCTCTAGCGCCCTCCGCACGCGGTGTCCGCTGCCCTCTAGCGCCCTCCGCACGCGGTGTCCGCTGCCCTCTAGCGCCCTCCGCACACAGTGTCCGCTGCCATCTCGCGCCTTCCGCACGCGCTGCCCTCTAGCGCCCTCCGCACGCGGTGTCCGCTGCCCTCTAGCGCCCTCCGCACGCGGTGTCCGCTGCCCTCTAGCGCCCTCCGCACACAGTGTCCGCTGCCCTCTCGCGCCTTCCGCACGCGCTGCCCTCTAGCGCCCTCCGCACGCGGTGTCCGCTGCCCTCTAGCGCCCTCCGCACGCGGTGTCCGCTGCCCTCTAGCGCCCTCCGCACACAGTGTCCGCTGCCCTCTCGCGCCTTCCACACGCGCTGCCCTCTAGCACCCTCCACACGCGGTGACCGCTGCCCTCTCGCGCCTTCCGCACGCGGTGTCCGGCACGACGCCCGTGCCCCCTGGTGGCTTCACGCTGCGGCCCGCGAGCTGCTCCACGTCGTGGGTGGTGGGCTCCTTCCTCGCTCACCCGGAGACCTTGTCGGTGGGTGCGAGTTGGGTGATCAAGTTGGTGATTGTTCAAGTTGGGTGATCAAGTTGGTGATTGTTTGAGTTGGTGATTGTTTTAGTGGGTGATTGTTAGAGTTGGTGATTGCTTGAGTTGGGTGATTGTTTAATAGAGGATGATCCCCTATTAAGAGTGAAACGTGGCTTCGTTTCCCACGGTTTAAATCCCTTACCGTAACTTACCTGGTTACCTTGACATATTCCTTACCTGGTTACCTAGACGACAGATCCCCTACTTGGTTACCTAGACAACATCCCCTACCTGGTTACCTCAACGACAGAGCCACTACCTGGTTACCGAGACGACAGATCCCCTATCTGGTTACCTAGACGACAGAGCCCTTGCCTGATTACCTAGACAACAGATCCCCTACCTGGTTTCCTAGACGACAGATCCACTACCTGGTTACCTAGACGACAGATCCCCTACCTGGTTACCTAGACGACAGATTCCCTACCTGGTTACCTAGACGACAGATCCCCTACCTGGTTACCTAGACGACAGATTCCCTACCTGGTTACCTAGACGACAGATCCTCTACCTGGTTACCTAGACGACAGATCCCCTACCTGGTTACCTAGACGACAGATCCCCTACCTGGTTACCTAGACAACAGAGCCACTACCTGGTTACCTAGACGACAGATCCCCTACCTGGTTACCTAGACAGCAGAGCTGGCTACATTCGCATGCCGGTCCTTGCCGTCGGCATCGTCGCGAGCCGATGAACCCACCACACGGCCACCTCGCAGCGCCGCGCTCACAGCAGCAAGACTCCAGCCTGATGATTGCTCATTTTTGCTTTTATTGCGACCGCGCCAGCACTGACGGTGAAGGCTCACTACTCACCGGGTGTGCACCACGGCCCCAGGTGAGCTCCTCACCTGGCCAATTGCCTCGGTAACGGACCCGTCACCCCGTTAACAATTTAACAGACGCATTACCGAGTTCGGTTGACAAATCCATCATCTGTTTACCCAGGTGACACACGAGTTGCCCGGTTGCCAAGGTGACAGGTGCATTACCCAGGTGACAGATCCGTTACCTGGTTACCTAGGCAACGGACCCGTCACCCAGGCAGCAAACCAGGTGACGAGTCCATTACCTGGTCACCACGGAAACAGATTGGTAAACCCCACACACTCCGGTGACCGTCAGCGACCGCAAATGTTGACGGTCGACCGCAATAAACGCGCCCTGACCTGGCACCCGCGTCCCGCCACTCTCGAAATCGGTGTCCGACCGGCGCCGTGGAATGCCCCACTCACCATCGTCAACTCTTAGCGACGACGGTGAATGGGGCATGAGTGGTTGGTGCGCGCCGATGGGTTGCCACCTTCAAACGAAAATAACGGGACCTATCGCGGGGACAAGAAGAATGTCCCCCCCCCCCGCCCGCCCCGCTCACCCTAGCATAGCAGGTCGAAAGTTGCCAACATTTTGGGGAAATTTTCCTGCATATTACCAATTTCTGCACTATTCTGACAAATCGCCCGATGATGCTGGATGTAATTACCAGCGAAAGGTCCTATTCAAATTGTAAATGTTGTGGATTTACTCTCCAACGCACCGGTGGGCTTAAGTAGTAACTAATTGGCGTTTTGTTTACGTAACAAACCTTACTGGCTGTGTTGGGTGGTGGAGGGTTACAACACATTTATACTTACGCGATCTAAACCAAAACACCTTTATCATGAATATTGGTCGCAAAAGCCTACGTGTTAAATGACCAATTTCCGTTCAGTGCCATCGATTGAGGTAGGAATTTTTTAACAAAAATCAAATGCTTTCGGGCAAAGTGGTCCCAACATCGCCAATTCCAGGCCCCAACAAGATAGACATCTCGGCTAGGCCCCAACGCCAGCAGGCGAGGCCCTAGGCAGGCCTGGCCAGGTTGTTATGGCCGTTTGAGGCGAGGGGATCTTTCCTTCTCCCCGGGGTCGAGTGAAGCCGTGCCAGGTCAGGCCGCTTCCGCACTACAGCTACAGCTACAACCCTACAGGCGTGCGTCTCAAGCCTCCGCGCGCGACGCGCGTTTTCCCAATCAGATGCAGCTCTCCACCGCAGGGGCACCCATCGGGACAGGGGAACCCGTGCAGGCCCAGACCAGAAACCACAACACGCAGAGGGACAAGGCCGGGAGGGTTCCGCGTGCAACGTAGTGGTCGCGTGGCAAGCGCCCCCGGCACCCCACACCCAGGCACTTGGATGGGAGTCGCGCCTTTCATGCTGTTTGTGGACAGCGCACACCTTTGCGTGTTGATATTTCTGACTGCGTTTACACGGGGGGGGGGGGGGGGGGGGGGCACGCGGCGGAGGCTTAGGAGGCAGGTTCAAGCGTAGAGGTCCGGGTCCACAGTTCGTGATTCTCACAGAGCGACACGTTTGGCGCTCGCTTGGACAGCCGTCGGTCCGGGCGTCGCTCGGATCGTCAGCCGCGAAACGTTCGCTGGGATCGTCGATCGAGTGCTGGCAGAGTGACACGATTGGTGGTGTTCATCTCATCGGCGAAATTAGTGACGAATATATTCCGCGGGGTGCGCACGCGGCTCGTTAATTGCAGAGTCATAGGATGACTCTCTGAAGAGATTGACAAGAGCTCGTGGATTTTCTGACCTGACGATAACGAAAGGGGGAATTGCGCGCCCCTCACACCACAATCTATTCCCCTTGAGCGTTGAACTCAACGTTTGGCATTAGCCAGGCAGCCTAAGGGAGAATGGGCGACGTGAAATTCACAGCCTCGACGCGGGTCGTCATTGCCCGCGCTAAGACTGGGACTCACGCGACCCACTCCGTCTCCATCGACGCCCGAGCGGCGACATAGGCGACGGTCGCTCTGTGCGAACCGCGCGGCATGGACCGGACCGTGGTGATTGTGGTGCTGGTGGTGGTGGCGCTGGTTGAGTGAGAAGATGCCGCCGGGTCCTAGCGCCAAACCCACGGCATCCAAGCGGACACATATACAGTGCGCCCGCAAAACGGGCCACGGTTCCCCACGTGTTTGTGTGCGAACTGTATGGTCGACAAGTGTGTTTAGTGATGATAGTGCACACTGTATGTTTGACGTTGTTGTTGCTTAGGATTGTTTTGTTACGATTTGTAATTGATTTTTGGGTTTGGCCACGTGATGACCTGGCCACATTTGTGTCGGTAACACCCTCCCCGCCATCTAACGACACAAATGTGGCCAGATCGTTACGTGGGCCTCACACAAATTTCATTTCTTAATCCTGATGTTATGGCTGCATAAACAGCTACGTGATGCATTGTTATGGATTGTAACGGTGAAAAGGCACAAAGCGAGGAGCATCGCTCAAATGTCTGCGCACTGAGCAGCCACGAGCATCCCACCAATCAGAGTGATCCAACACGTCCCTTCCCTTCCTAGACTTGAAGTTTTCGTGACTGCAAGGATCCATACTCTTTGGTTCTTTTGGTAAAGTCAGCTCCCCCTCCCCTTACCCCCCCCCCCCTACCGCCCTCTCTGATTTATATAAACGCCTTAACTCCGGCTTCTCTCCCACTTCAGTAAACAAAAATAATTCTTGCTGTGGTTGTCACACCTGATGATGATTGCTTGTGTTGCAATCGAAACGTCGTGATTAAATTTATTTACTTTTTTATTTTTATTACATTTTTTCACCTACGTGACTTTACCGAAAGAACCAAAGCGTACGTCCCTTCCCATAATGCTTTGCTGTTGGCGTAGGCTTGGCACCGACTGCTCTGTGCCAAATGGTCGACTGCCAGGCGCATTTTTTTTTCGGCCGCCCAAACGGACCGCTTTGGTAAACATCCGTGGGATCGCCGTGCTGATTGGTGTGGCCGCTAAACAGAGCCGGTTTAACGGAGCCTTGAGGTTACCTGATGAAGGCACTGGGGCAAAAACAAATCTCGACTTCTCCCGCAACGAAATCGAATCGTGCGCGCGTGCACACGTGTATGCGTGCGTGGATGCGTAAACATGCGTGTGCGCGCAGTAGGCATGTAACAGTTCACCCCACCTCCCCCGCGATTTGACAAATTGTACGAGTTCACCATCACGATGCGGTTTTCACCAACCGATTGTTTTTTTTATCCATCTCAATTCTTCCGTCTCATTTGTTGTCTCAAATCGTCTGTCTAGTTCGTGCCATCTCACGCGTAATGACTGTAACCCAACACAAACCTTCGCATAAAACGTTTTACAAAACCAAAGCGATCGGCTTCTTAGTTGACGGATCCCTGAATCATTGCATGCCTATCACGCGTGAGAGCGTGCGTGCGTGTGTGTGCGAGTGAGTGCGTGCGTGTGTGTGTGTGCGAGTGCGAGTGAGTGCGTGCGTGTGTGTGTGTGCGAGTTAGTGCGTGCGTGTGTGTGTGTGCGAGTGAGTGCGTGCGTGTGTGTGTGTGCGAGTGAGTGCGTGCGAGTGCGTGCGTGTGTGTGCGAGTGAGTGCGTGCGTGCGTGTGTGTGTGTGCGAGTGAGTGCGTGCGAGTGCGTGCGTGTGT
Source organism: Lampetra fluviatilis (assembly GCF_964198595.1). Lineage (NCBI taxonomy): Eukaryota > Metazoa > Chordata > Hyperoartia > Petromyzontiformes > Petromyzontidae > Lampetra > Lampetra fluviatilis. The sequence continues at coordinate 3,642,578 of NC_136318.1, read as the reverse complement.
GTGTGTGCGAGTGAGTGCGTGCGTGTGTGTGTGTGCGAGTGAGTGCGTGCGTGTGTGTGTGTGCGAGTGAGTGCGTGCGAGTGCGTGCGTGCGTGTGTGTGCGAGTGAGTGCGTGCGTGCGTGTGTGTGCGAGTGAGTGCATGCGTGTGTGTGTGTGCGAGTGAGTGCGTGCGTGTGTGTGTGTGCGAGTGCGTGCCGCCGATCACTGGCACGTGTTGTAGACGGTGATCTGGCGGTTGATGGCGTGCAGGATGGCTTGCATCTTCTCCTCGAGTCCATCCAGCGAGCGAGCCTTGTCCTCCAGCGCCTGCTCGTTCCTCTCGTACTGCTCTTCCAGGTCTGCTCCCACGAGCAACGAGGGCGACGCCGGTGAGACGGGACACACGGGGAACAACGCCGCAGCATCGTCGCTCAGAAAATCGCAGCCGAGCTGCTCACCCCCGGGCGGGGCGATCGCGCACGGCACGGCCTGGTTTTCCACCGGCTCTTTGCCGCCGTGGTGAGCCAGATCCAAGCCGTGACTCGCTGGCCTCAAAATCTGGCTCGGAGCCAAGCAGGGCCAGGGGCCGGGCTAGCGGTGCGGTCAATGACGTCAAAACAAGTGAAGAGAATCCAACATCAACAAAGGAGAGCGAGTGTTTGCGCCCTGTTTGGAACAATCAGGCTGGCCTGCCTAGGATCCATCCTGGGTTTGACCAGACTGGATTGTGTGAGGAGCTCACACATCCTTGGCTTCTGTTTGGCTGGATAGAAGGGCCTAAACGGGATTGTCACGAGCTGGAGAAGAGATGGGGTGATGTGGTACAGAAGGATGTGGGGCTGAGTGCACTTGCTGATGACTGGTACGAGCAGTGTCAAGATCGACCTCTATTGAAGAGGATCGTGAAGGATGCTACTGGACAAGTGGAGGCAGTTGCCCTCCAACAACAACGGAGGGCAAAGGAGTGACGCTCACAACAATGAGTGGAGCACTAGGTGGCTAAAATACAGCAAATTAGCACAGTGGTGAGCACACGCGTTGCAGCTGCTAGTCAGCACATTGACCTGCCAACAGCGAGCCTTCGACGCTTCACGTGGCCTCAAAGCGCACTTAGCCTGGCACAAGCATCGTGGTGACGTCACCGCCACTTAGTGGCAAATGGTGGCTTTTGTTTGAGTAAGTGTGTGTGTGAGTTCAGTTTGAGCGTGTGCGCGAGTGTAGGTATCACCGCATCGACGCCACACATGGCGTATGTCAGCGGAATGGCTGTTTCTTCAGTGGAATAAAAATAGCCAATGCCTCCTAAGCCGCGGCAGGCTCCTGGCGCGGGCTCCATTGTACGGTGGGAGAGAAGTTTAGTTTGGGTCGATAGTCCACAAAAAGGTCCCCGTTGTATCGACCCCAGAGGAATGATGGGTTGAGTCAACCACGACCTTTCCTTGCTGAGCCGCCCGTTCTACCGCTGGGCCACTTGGCCCTCTAAAAAACACAATTTCCTTAACCATCCAAATCTATAAAGCAACTGTAAAACCATAGCAAATTCCACACGAGTCTCACACATCCGCCGAGCAAAGCATCAGCAAGATAAAATTACCCATGAGCCTCTGCAGCTTGTCCTGTGCACCGGTGAGGAGTTTGCGGGCCTGATCGCGCAGGGCCTCGGCTCGCTGGCGCGCCGTGGTGGCGCCGTCCGCCTTGCTTCGAGCCTGCGTCTCCAGCAAGCCGAACTTCTCCCTCAGCTCCCCGCCCAGGATCTGGGGACCGGCGGAGGGGGGACACGGGGAGAGAAGAGGAGAGGGTGCGGCGCGATTGGGGGATGGCGCCGACGCGAATGGCACGACCGCAACTACCGCAACTACCGCGACAACCGCGACAACTGCGAACGACGCCCGACCGTGGCGACAACCTCGCCCCCGCGGCGACCGCCGCCCGCGGTGCTGGGGTCGGCACCTGCTTGGCTTCGTCGGCGCGGAGCTTGGCGTTCCCCGCGGCCTTGTCGGCGCGCGTGCCGGCCATGGCGGCCTGGCTGCTCTTGATCTTGAGCGCCGCGACGGCGTCGTCGAGGCGCGCCGCGCGCTCCGCCGCCTCGCGCAGACGCTGCTCCGCGGAGTCCGTCTCCGACGCGATCTGGACGTGGGGTGGAGGGAGCGGGGGGGTGGGGGAGAGGACAGAGGAGCGTGGCAATGCCACGGTGGCGAGATGTTAACTGCCTCGCCTGGTATTAGAGTATTTGGCTGCTATAAATGTCCACGAGATGATAAGCCACTTCGTTGAGCTATCATTTGTGGCCCGTGCTCGCTAACAGCACTTGCCCCAACAGTCTGTTCAGGCTATACGGGAATCTTTATCTTTGTCTTTATGTGTGCATGTGTGTGCATGTGCTGACCGATGCCAGTGTGTTCTGCGCCCCTTGGATGTCTCCCTTGGCCTGATTGATCGCCTCTTGCGCCGCTTTCTGCGCCATCTCCGCGTCCTCCAGTGCCCCCTTCACTCCCTCCGCCGTCGCCAACACGTCATCGGCACGCGTCCTGCGAACACGCGCGCACGCACAACAACACGCGTGTACGCATTGTACGCATTGTACGCACGCCCACGCGCGGGCAGAAGTGCATAATGCTGTGGATCGCGGTGTCGCTGCGTGCCGGTCGCGCCGTCGCTCCCACGACTCTTCGCTCGGCGTCGCGTTCCTCGTTGTCGGCGGCGACACGGCCCAGCGCTCGCCGCGTGTTGCGCAAGGTCCGCGTTTAGGCGACGACCGGCTGGCCGCTCCTGGTCGATTACCGCGTGCGAGCAAAGCGTAAAAATAAAAACACCGTGCGCCGCCTGCTGCACGGCGACCGTTGAAGATGCCGTGATGCCATCGCGTGCCGGCGTCGCGGCCCGAGTTTGCCAAAGTTGAAAAAACGTCCTCCGCAAACTCCTCAATTGGGACGACACGCGGCACAGCGACGTTGCTGCCCACCCCGCCCCCCCCCCCCGTACGAAAGCACCGCAGCCTGCGCCGCGTGCCAAACACGGCGCGACGACCACCCTGCGCCATGACGACGGCCGGCGGCGCCCGCTGTCCGATAATCGACCGTCTATCGCGACGTCGGCGCCCTCACTTGGCGTCGCGCGCCTCCTGCAGGAGGCTGTTGGCGTCGGCGATGTCGCCGCTCGTTTGCGCCAGGATGGCGTCGACGTTGGCGAGGTCGGCGACGCGCCGCTTGATCTCGGCCGCCAGCTCGTGCGTCTGCTCGGCCGACGCCGGCACGCTCAGCTCCAGCACGCGGTTCGACACCAGCTCGATGTCGTCGGGGCTGGCGCTGTCCTCTGCGCCGCGGGTCAACGGAGAAGCATGGGCGAGGAGTTACGGCGGACAGGGGGTAGAGGGATGGTGAGAGATTCGGGAGTGAGGCAGGAGAGGGGAGGTGAGGGTCGCGGAGAGAGGCTCGTGAAGAGTGACGAGGAGTGATGGCGTGATGTTATCTCCATCGCCTGGTTTGCAGGAAGTCGGGGATTCGATCCTGACCCTGACGCCGCTTTATCTGGAGTTGGCATGTTCTCCCCGTGGATTTGTCTCTTTCCCTCCACATTAAGAAACATGCATTGAGATTATTTAGAGTATTTGGCTGCTGTACATTTCAACACGATAAGCCTCTTCGTTGAGCTATCATTTGTGGCCAGGTCTCTTCTGAAAAAGCGCTACATAGCTCAGTGGGCCTTACCTGGTCAAATAAAACGAGTTTATAGTAGTTTTATAGAGGGGGAGAGAGGAACACGTGGAATGGAGAACACCACGCAAGTTCGCAGTGACTGCTAAGAGGCGTGAAGTGTGCCGTGGGTAGGACACGGTCACGGCTAGAAGGGACGACGATGACGATGATGACGGTGGTGACGGTGGTGGTAATGGAAACAGTTAATAACAAACGTTGAAATGACACCTACTTCACGTCGCCCGTAATCCCATTCCATGCGATGTGAATGACCCGGAGCCGAACACTAGGGATGGGATTTGGATGTTTTTTTAATTCGGATTTTTAAGAACGTTTGGGATTGTTCCGGGGGGTTGCGATCACTTACACGGCGCGAGAGGCGCTCACACCAGCGGCGCCATGCGGTGCCACGTGGCTTAGCGTGGCGCCAGCTTCGAGCGGAGTAACAGCTGATGTTGACGAAACCAGATTGGTTTAAACCGTCCGACATTTTGTGCTTTCCAACGTTTTTTGGAATGACGTCAGAATCGGGAGCGCGTACTCATGGAAAGGAGCTTCATAACTCATCGGATTGTCTCCAGGAAAAATACAGATTCTGATTCTGCTGGGGCACGTAGCGGGGTGGAGGAGGTGGGGAGTGGGGGGGAACTAAGTTCCATTCCCGGCCACGGTCGGCATCAGTGGCGAGCGATGTCTGAACAGGTCGGGAGCCTGGGCCCCCTTCGCCAACGCCCCCGCCCGGCGTGGTGAGGCACGGATAAGTCCGGGGGCACGGTGACTCACGCTGCAGGAAGTCCTTGATCTGCTGGATGAGGGCGCGGAGCTGAGCGTTGGCGCGCTGTGCGCGCTCCCGCGTCCCGTTGGCTCTGTCCAGCGCCGCCTCCGCCTGCCCCCGGGCCTGGTGCGACCTCGCACGCGCATCCTGGACCTGCCCGGTGGGAGGGGGGGGGGGGGCGGCGGTCGCGGGGTCAGAGGGCACGGCGCGGAGAGGGGCAAAGCAAAACCATCGCAAGAAGCATGAACGGGCGACGCGGCGGGCGAACTCGCCGCTTGCTGCCGAGGTTCACGGTTCAAATCCGGCCGGCCGCCCTAGTTAATACTGCAGTGTGGTATTAACCGTCAAATATTCAACGCGCCGTCCGCTTCGCTCACGGTGGACGTGAAAGGTCCCGCACGGCCACTCGGAAACGAGTGGACCATTGTGTGCCGGCACGGAGAGTCAACGGCACGGGCGGCTCGGGGAGGGGGGGGAGGGGATTCCGAACGACTCAACGATGAGGGCCACGGCGACCTCCCGGCGGAGGGGCGCGCCACCCCCCCCAAACCCCCCCAGCCCCCCCTCGCCCCCCCCCCCCCAGCCGCACCTGCTTGTTGAGCTCCTCCACCTGCGCGGCGGCCTGCTGGATCTCCAGGTCGGCGTTGCGCGCTCGCTCCAGCGCCTCCGCGGCGGCGGTGGCGGCGCCGTTGCAGCCCAGGCCCCCGCAGCGCGGGGCGCCGTCCTCGTCACGGCAGCCGGGGCCCCCGCACGGGGAGTCCGAGCACGGCTCGTCACCCGGGGAGCCGCACACCTGGGGGGGCGGGGGGGGAGGCAGCGGTGCTCGGTCACGTGACCCTCAGCCACGCACGGTCACGTGATGGCCAGCGAAGTACAGGCACGTGAGCCACGTTGAGGATAGTCACGTGACCGTCCTGTCTGTCTGACCACCTATCCCCCCTCTGTCCGTCTATCCGACCTCCATCTCTCCGTTCGACAGCCTGTTTGTCCGTGTGTCTGACTTCCATCTATCCGATCGTCCGTCCGTATTCCGCCATTTACATCCGTCCAACCGTCCAACCGCTTATCACCTGACCTCCGTCCTTCAGTGCCACCATCCGAACCGTCATTGACCCGTGCGACCATCTATCCGTCCGACTCGCCCATCTGACCTCCGTCCTCCGTCCCCTCTGACCTACATCCGTCTGAGTGAGTGACCGTCCGACCCCTTGTGGGCCCGACCTCCCTCCACGAGTTCGGGCGTCCGCCCACCCCGACCCACGGACGACCTCGCCGCCCGTACCCGGCAGCGCCACCCCGCCCGCCCGCCCGGCCTCCGCCAGGAGTCGCACCTTCTCGCTGACGGTGCGCAGGCTGAGCGAGCGCACGTCGTCCGCCAGCGTCTCCAGCGCGTCGCGCCCGGCCGCGTTCTTGCGCCGGAAGTCGTCGCGCGAGGCCTCGAGCAGCGCCCGGGCTCGCGAGCGGGCGTCGGCCGAGCGGCCCACCGGGCTCCCGTCGCCCGCCACGGAGGCGTTGGCTCGCGACTCCGCCGCTAGCGAGTCGGCGTGCAGCTGGCGCACGCTGTCGTACGCGCCTGTGGCGGCGAGGGAGAGGGAGGGAGGGCGGGGAGAGGAACGAGGAGGGTGAGGTTGGGCGGGGGGGGGGGGCGAGAGGGAGGGGTGGCCCGAGTGGAGATTCGGTGAAACAGTGGCACCACGTGATTGGTGAGTGTCTGAGTGCGAGTGGTGAGTGAGTGGTGAGTGAGTGCGAGTGTCTGAGTGGTGAGTGTGAGTGGTGAGTGAGTGTGAGTGGTGAGTGTCTGAGTGCGAGTGGTGAGTGAGTGAGAGTGGTGAGTGAGTGTGAGTGGTGAGTGTCTGAGTGCGAGTGGTGAGTGAGTGTGAGTGAGTGTGAGTGGTGAGTGTCTGAGTGGTGAGTGTGAGTGGCGAGTGTCTGAGTGCGAGTGGTGAGTGTCTGAGTGTGAGTGGTGAGTGAGTGTGAGTGTCTGAGTGGTGAGTGCGAGTGGTGAGTGTGAGTGGTGAGTGAGTGTGAGTGTCTGAGTGGTGAGTGTGAGTGGTGAGTGAGTGTGAGTGGCGAGTGTCTGAGTGCGAGTGGTGTGAGCGAGTGTGGTGATGCTGTGTGTGCGCCGCCGCACCGCGGTAATTGGAGTTCTTGATGACATCCAGCTGGTGCTCCAGGCCGCCGGCGGTGCGGTTCAAGCGCCGCACGTCGCGCTCCAGCTCCGCGATCCGCCCCGTGGCGTTGGCGTTCCGGTCCTGGCTTTCCGTGAGGTCGATCTCCAGCGGCGTCAGCCGGTTCGTCAGCTCATCGATCATTTTCCTGCGTGCGGTGATTTTCATTTCATTATAACAACAAAAATGTACCGACAATTTTATCGTGACCGCAGGTGCGGATATCACAGACCCCTTCAATGGACCCCTGTGCCACGCAGCCGCTGAGCGGAGCGTTCATCACAAGACGGTCAAACCCAACACGTTCGATTTCCCGAGCTGGAGTCGAGCCACGGTAAGTGCAGAATCAGATTGAACGCGGTGTGCCACGCCGACTCTGCACTCCCTTGCCAGCGAGACGTTCCTTCTCTAGGGATCGTCGGCCGTGATCAGTCCACTGCCGGACGAAGGACTCCCGCCTAAGCTGAGGCCACCTCTCACGGTCGATCCGCCCGGCGCCCGCGAGCTCGTCGCTCCGTCTCTCTGACACTTTGCTGCCTTTATTTAACCCGGGGGAAGACGCCTCGGGCCTCCTGCGCGCGTTCTCTCATCCACACGCTGTGTACTTCCCAGTGTGCGCCTCTCTCCGTACTGCGAACGCGCGTAACGAGCGGGGAGGGGGGGGGTGAAAGATGCGGTCGTAAACTTGGCCCCGCACCGGATGTCCTCCATGGAGCCGATGAGGGCGGTGACGGAGTGAGCCGTGGCGACGCGCCCGTCCACGATCCTCCGCGCCTCCGCCAGCTTCTCCTCCAGGGCGCCAAACTGCTCCCCGAAGGCGCCGACGGCTCCCGACTCGGCGAGGCGAGCGGCGCGCTCCGCCAGGCCGCGCGACCGCTCCGCCAGCGACTACGCACGACACAGGCGACGTCGACAATAGGGTTTCCCCCTTTTTATCTGGCAACAAAACAGCTGTGTTGAGATGTTACAACACCAAACTGAAACCTTTCACAAGGAATCATGTGTGCATTAACCCACAAAAACATACTCTGATAATATTTGCATTGTCTTTCAATCTGATTGGTCCACACCAGAGACGGCTTTCTTTTGAGCCTCGTCTCAAAACGGTGTTAGACCAGAGGACGCCAAAAGGCGTACAGCACAAAGACAACGCCACTATCAGAGTAATGAGAGCTCGGGGTGAGCAGCTACATCATGGCACCTCCTTTGCCAAAGGAGATCCCATGATGGAAAGAGTCAACGTCGTTATCGTCAGGGCCGACGCTACCCTTGTTCCGGTGTCCCTCCACATCCTCCCGCGTCCCCACGTCCCCCCGTGTCTCCACGTCCCCACGTCCCCCCGCGTCCCCCCGCGTCCCACCTGCACGATGCGGTCCCAGTCCCCGAAGCACTGGTGGCAAGGCTCGCAGTGCGGGAAGCTCCCGGAGAATCCGCGCGCGCACGTGTCACAGCGCACGCCCGCCACGCCGGCGCGGCACACGCAGTGTCCCGTCGCTCGCTCGCACTGCGCCGTGGAGATCCCACGCGCGTCGCACTGGCACGCTGGCGCACGGGCAGGCGACACACGCGGGTGAGCGGGAGGGGAGGCCGGAGGGTTGGGCGGTGGGTGACAGGCCTGGCGGGTGGTTGGGTGGATGGGTGAGTGGTTGGGTGGATGGGTGAGTGGTTGGGTGGATGGGTGAGTGGTTGGGTGGATGGGTGAGTGGTTGGGTGGATGGGCGAGTGGTTGGGTGGATGGGTGAGTGGTTGGGTGGATGGGCGAGTGGTTCGGTGGATGGGTGAGTGGTTGGGTGGATGGGCGAGTGGTTGGGTGGATGGGTGAGTGGTTGGGTGGATGGGTGAGTGGTTGGGTGGATGGGCGAGTGGTTGGGTGGATGGGTGAGTGGTTGGGTGGATGGGCGAGTGGTTGGGTGGATGGGTGAGTGGTTGGGTGGATGGGTGAGTGGTTGGGTGGATGGGTGAGTGGTTGGGTGGATGGGCGAGTGGTTGGGTGGATGGGTGAGTGGTTGTGTGGATGGGTGAGTGGTTGGGTGGATGGGTGAGTGGTTGGGTGGGCGGACAGGCAGTTGTGTGGACGGGTGCTTCAGTAGGTGGAAGGGCAGATGCGTGAGTGTTTGGGTGGTTCAGCGGGCGGCCGGGTGAGCGGGTGTGCGGTGGGCGCGTAGTTACCGATGCACTCGACGCTGGGATTGCCCCAGAAGTTCTCCATGCATTCGGTGCAGGAGCGGCCCCCGAAGCCGGGCTGACACTCGCACTGCCCTGTGAACTACGCGCACAGAAAACAGAGATCCCCCCGGATCGCGTTTAAACGGACTGCCGGGGCAAGCGGTGACATTTACACACCGCAGCAGGTACTCATTTAAGGCCGAGTCGACTAGGCGAGGCCCAAGACCGGTTCAGATTAGTCGCCGCAGGGTATCGTCGCGCGCGCGAGCGTCGTCCGCACCTCGTTGCAGGCGTCGCCGAGCGCCTTGGTGCGGTCGCAGGCGCACGCCCGGCACCCCTCGCCCTCGGCCAGGCCCCAGTGGCCGGGCGCGCAGTGCTCGCACGCGCGTCCCAGCGCGTGCGGCCGGCACGGGCACTGCCCCGTCGCCGCGTCGCACTCGCACAGCGCGCCGCCCGGCGGGCAGCGGCGCGGGTCCACGCCGTGCGGGCTGCATGCGCAGCCTGCACGCAGAAAAAGACAAAGACAAAGAGCCCCCTCGCAGCCTTTAACACGCTGTTGGGGCAAGTGCCATTAGCAAGCACCTGTAAAGGCCGGCACGGCGCACGAAGGGGTGGGTGGCCAGCACCACGCCTGGCCGCCTTTGTCTCCCCAGTGGCGATGTTTACACATCGCACCGGGGACTCATTTGAGGCTGAGTCGACCTAGGGGAGGCCCAGGACCGGTTTAAATATTCGTCAGTGGTGTTGTCCGTGATTGGGAATCGAACTCGGGTCACCACTAACGCATGCAAGGTACACGCGTACACGAATACGCGCGAATATGTGCGTACGCACGTGGGCACACACGCACACGTGGGTACTTGCGCGCACGTGGGGACGCGCACACGCAGAGCGTTGTTGGACAGCGAGTACAGAATCTGTGCACGGTTTTGTCATCCGCGTCTCGGCGCTCACGTTGGCAGCTCTGCTGCGTGGCGTTGCCGTAGAAACCGGGCAGGCAGGCGCCGCAGTCGGGCCCGTGTGAGTGGTGCAGGCAGCGCAGGCAGACGCCCGAGCGCCGGTCGCAAGACCCCGGGTCGGTCGGGTCGATGTTGCCGTGACAGCGGCAGGGCCGGCACGAGCCGCCCGCCTCGTGCGGGTTGCCGTGGTGACCGGGGGCGCACTCCTCGCAGCTCGATCCTGGCGTGGTAGTTTGGGGGTGGGGGGGGGGGGCGCGTGGTGAGCGGCGGGGAAACCGAGAGCGGCGGCGCGTGGATCGCCGGTGACTCGAGAGAGGCGTTGGGGGTCATTGCCGCTGCTTCGTGTGTGCCGCCCTGATGGGGAGGCGCGGCGTGGTGGGGTGCGGCGAGATCTGGCGTGGTGCCGGCACAGCACGGTGCGGTGCGACCCGGCGTGGTGCAGTGGTGTACCGGTGTATCCTGGACGGCAGCTGCAGACGACGCGCTGCGAGTGCGGGTCCTCGTGGCACGAGCTGGCGAAGTGACGCCCGGAGCCGGGGCCGCCAGGACACGGGCAAGGCCGGCACTGCTCGCCCGAGCCCAGCACTGGGTTTCCATAGTAACCATCCGCACAGCTGTTGCCAGGGAAACGGGGAACACGGGCGCCACGGTTACGGAGAGGAGGGGTTCTACACGGCGCCTCTAGTCGCGCGGGGGCAATCTGTGTGGGTACGGAGACGCGGGGAGACGTGGGGAGGTGCGGGGAGATACGGGGAAATGCCAGGAGACACATGGGGAGACCCAGAAAGACGCGGGGAGACGCGGATGCACACGGGGACAGGTAGGGACGCACAGGGGGACACAGGGAGACACACGCACGCGCCGCGTCACCCTCACCGCTCGCAGCTCTCCCCGGCGGTGTGCTCGCGGCACGAGTGGCAAGTCCCGGTGACCGGGTGGCACTCCTCGGCGTGGCCGTTGCACCGGCAGGGCCGGCACGCCGGGAAGCCCCAGTAGCCCGGCTGGCAGTGGTCGCAGCGCCGGCCGTACGCGCCGTGCCGGCAGCGGCACTGCCCGGTGCGCGCGTCGCAGAACGCGTGGTGGGAGCCCTCGTCGCTGCATTCGCACGCTGCGCAGGGCGGGGGGCGGGGGGCGGGGGAGGAGGGTTCAGGGGGTTACTCGCAGGGGACACAAGCAGGAGGCACGAGCCCAATAATTATCTCCGCGTTGCTAGTCAGCTGAACCACGTGACTAGTCAGCTGACCCACGTGACTAGTCAGCTGACCCCACGTTGCTAGTCAGCTGACCCCACGTCGCTAGTCAGCTGACCCACGCGTCAATAGTCAGCTGACCCACATCGCTAGTCAGCTGACCCCACGTCACTAGTCAGCTGACCTCACGTCGCTAGTCAGCTGACCCACGTCACTAGTCAGCTGACCTCACGTCGCTAGTCAGCTGACCCATGCGTCGCTAGTCAGCTGACCTCACTTCACTAGTCAGCTGACCTCACGTCACTAGTCAGCTGACCCACGTCACTAGTCAGCTGACCCACGTCACTAGTCAGCTGACCTCACGTCACTCGTCAGCTGACCCACGTCACTAGTCAGCTGACCCACGTCACTAGTCAGCTGACCCCGTGTCACTAGTCAGCTGACCCACCTCACTAGTCAGCTGACCCACGTCGCTCGTCAGCTGACCCACGTCCCTAGTCAGCTGACCCACGTCACTAGTCAGCTGACCCCGTGTCACTAGTCAGCTGATCTCACGTCGCTCGTCAGCTGACCCACGTCACTAGTCAGCTGACCCACGTCACTAGTCAGCTGACCCCGTGTCACTAGTCAGCTGACCCACCTCACTAGTCAGCTGACCCACGTCGCTCGTCAGCTGACCCACGTCGCTAGTCAGCTGACCCACGTCACTAGTCAGCTGACCCCACGTCACTAGTCAGCTGACCCCACGTCACTAGTCAGCTGACCCCACGTCACTAGTCAGCTGACCCCGTGTCACTAGTCAGCTGACCCACGCGTCACTAGTCAGCTGACCCACGTCACTAGTCAGCTGACCCACGTCACTAGTCAGCTGACCCCGTGTCACTAGTCAGCTGACCCACGTCACTAGTCAGCTGACCCCACGTCACTAGTCAGCTGACCCCACGTCACTAGTCAGCTGACCCCACGTCACTAGTCAGCTGACCCCGTGTCACTAGTCAGCTGACCCACCTCACTAGTCAGCTGACCCACGTCGCTCGTCAGCTGACCCACGTCACTAGTCAGCTGACCCCACGTCACTAGTCAGCTGACCCCACGTCACTAGTCAGCTGACCCCACGTCACTAGTCAGCTGACCCACGTCGCTCGTCAGCTGACCCACGTCACTAGTCAGCTGACCCACGTCACTAGTCAGCTGACCCCACGTCACTAGTCAGCTGACCCACGTCACTAATCAGCTGACCCACGTCACTAGTCAGCTGACCCCACGTCACTAGTCAGCTGACCCACGTCACTAGTCAGCTGAACCACGCGTCGCTAGTCAGCTGACCCAGTGTCACTAGTCAGCTGACCCACCTCACTAGTCAGCTGACCCCACGTCACTAGTCAGCTGACCCCACGTCACTAGTCAGCTGACCCCACGTCACTAGTCAGCTGACCCCGTGTCACTAGTCAGCTGACCCACCTCACTAGTCAGCTGACCCACGTCGCTCGTCAGCTGACCCACGTCACTAGTCAGCTGACCCCACGTCACTAGTCAGCTGACCCCACGTCACTAGTCAGCTGACCCCACGTCACTAGTCAGCTGACCCACGTCGCTCGTCAGCTGACCCACGTCACTAGTCAGCTGACCCACGTCACTAGTCAGCTGACCCCACGTCACTAGTCAGCTGACCCACGTCACTAGTCAGCTGACCCACGTCACTAGTCAGCTGACCCCACGTCACTAGTCAGCTGACCCACGTCACTAGTCAGCTGACCCCACGTCACTAGTCAGCTGACCCACGTCACTAGTCAGCTGAACCACGCGTCGCTAGTCAGCTGACCCAGTGTCACTAGTCAGCTGACCCACCTCACCAGTCAGCTGACCCACGTCGCTAGTCAGCTGACCCAGTGTCACTAGTCAGCTGACCCAGTGTCACTAGTCAGCTGACCCACGTCACTAGTCAGCTGACCCACATCACAAGTCAGCTGACCCCACGTCGCTAGTCAGCTGACCCAGTGTCACTAGTCAGCTGACCCAGTGTCACTAGTCAGCTGACCCACGTCACTAGTCAGCTGACCCACATCACAAGTCAGCTGACCCCACGTCGCTAGTCAGCTGACCCAGTGTCACTAGTCAGCTGACCCACGTCACTAGTCAGCTGACCCAGTGTCACTAGTCAGCTGACCCCACGTCGTTAGTCAGCTGACCCAGTGTCACTAGTCAGCTGACCCCACGTCGCTAGTCAGCTGACCCACGCGTCACTAGTCAGCTGATCCCATTTTGCTAGTCAGCTGACCCCACATCACTAGTCAGCTGACCCAGTGTCGCTCGTCAGCTGACCCAGTAGCTCGGGTCGGGCACTCACAGAGGCAGCCGCTGGGCCCGAAGCCGTAGGTCCCAGGCGCGCACGCGTCACAGCGCCGCCCCACCACGTTGGGGCGGCAATGGCACTGACCCCCGTTGGGGTCGCACTCCGTGCTCAGCGAGCCCTGCAGGTCGCACTGGCACGCTGTGGGGGGAGGGGGTGTGCAGAGGGGGGAGGGGGGCAGAGGGAGGGGGGGCAGAGGGGGGGGGCACAGGGTGATTGTGTTTGTAATTATATCTTGGAGTTTTATACAGATGCTACTGCTGCTGCTGATGGCGGCGATGAAAACGGCGGTGGTGGAGGAGGAGTGTGCCGGGGCTCTCACGCAGGGCGCCGTCGTGCAGCAGTGCCGACAGGCTGCAGATGAGGCCGGCGCACACCTCCGTCACCGGCTGCTTCATCACGGCCTTGCCGCTCTCCTGGCACAGGTAGCGCTCAAAGTTGTCGCGCCGGCGAGTCGACTCGCGATCGTCCCCGGAGAACATCTCCAGCGACGTGTAGAGCGGCAGCAGCACCAGCTACGGGGGGGTCGGGGGGGGGGGCACAGAGCGGAGGAAGTCGGCGGTGGAGAATGATGGAGATGGCAGTGGTGGTGTAAGTAGTGGTTGTGGTGGTGGTGTTGGCAGTGGTGGTGATTGTGGTAGTGGTGGTGTAGGTAGTGGTTGTGGTGGTCTCAAGGTGCACATGGCCTGGCACAAGCGTCGTGGTGACGTCACCGCCAATTAGTGGCGAATGGCGGTTGTTGTTGCGGTGGTGGTGGTGGTAGTGGTGTTGGCAGTGGTGGTGATTGCGGTAGTGGTGGTGATGGTAGTGGTGTTGGCAGTGGTGGTGGTGAAGGTAGCGGTGTTGGCAGTGGTGGTGATTGCGGTAGTGGTGGTGATGGTAGTGGTGGTGGTAGTGGTGTTGGCAGTGTTGGTGGTGATGGTAGTGGTGTTGGCAGTGTTGGTGGTGATGGTAGTGGTGGTGGTGATGGTAGCGGTGTTGGCAGTGGTGGTGGTGATGGTAGTGGTGTTGGCAGTGGTGATGTCCGCGGTTGTGGTGGTGGTGATGGTAGTGGTGGTGATGGTAGTGGTGGTGGTGATGGTAGTGGTGGTGATGGTAGTGGTGTTGGCAGTGGTGGTGGTGATGGTAGTGGTGGTGGTGATGGTAGTGGTGGTGATAGTAGTGGTGTTGGCAGTGGTGGTGGTGATGGTAGAGGTGTTGGCAGTGGTGGTGATTGCGGTTGTGGTGGTGGCGGCGTTCACCGAGTCGATGAGCACGTGGGCGCTCTCCGTGTGCTCGTGCGTCGTGTAGCGCGTGAAGTCGGCGCGGATCACGTAGCTCACTCCCTTCTCCAGGCACACGGCCTGGGGCAGCACCACGTAGCTGGGCGCACGGGTCACGCACACATGTACACACGCGGGTCACGCACACGTATAAACACACGTGGGTCACGCACACGTATACACACACACGTGTATACACACACACGCGGGTCACGCACACGTATACACACACACACACGCGCGTCACGCACGCGTATACACACACACGCGTATACACACACACGCGTATACACACACACGCGCATCACGCACGCGTATACACACGGGTCACGCACGCGTACACACACACGCGTATATACACACACACGTGGGTCACGCACGCGTACACACACACACACGTATACACACACACACATGCGCGTCACGCACGCGTATATACACACACGCGTATACACACACACGCGTCACGCACGCGTATACACACACACACACGCGCGTCACGCACACGTATACACACACACGCACACATATACACACACACACGCGTATACACACACACGCGCGTCACGCACGCGCGTACACACACACACACACAGCGTGGCGGCCGCGTCTCACCGCGACCCGGGCGGCAGCGACACGGCGAGGTGGTCGTCGGCCGGGATGGTGTTCCCGCACGGCGAGTGCGTGGGGATGTCACTGGGGCGCAGCACCGTCACCAGCACCACCTCCCACTCCTCCGGCAGCTGAGAGCCGCGCGAGGCGGGACGAGGGCGAGGCGGGAGGGGAAGGGACGAGGTCATGCGGGGAATGAGAACGTGCGACAGGGACGTGCGTGGTGGCTGCGCAAGCGTGCGTGCGGGTGCGTGCGCACGGTAGCGCGCGTGTGTGCCGCCCGCTGACCTGCGGCTCGTAGCGGATGAGCAGCTCGTAGTCCATGGAGTGGGGGACGTCGGAGACGCGGAACTCGAGGCGGCCGCCCTCGGGCACCCGCACGAAGCCCGGCCCCGTCCACGTGGGCGCGCGCCCCGGCGTGGGGGCTCGCGGCACCAGCGCCAGGCCCTGCCGACAGACGCGGCGCGGCGCGGTGTGACGACGTGGCGCGGTGTGACGACGTGGCGCGGTGTGACGACGCGGCACGGCGCTGCACGTCGCGCGAAGACGCGTCGGGAGCCGTGCCGGTTCAGGCCGCGCGGTTGCAGCTGAGCGCACGGCGCCGCGTTAATGCGTTAATGAAGCGGACTCCGCGTGGCAAAGCCGGTGTGCGTCCTGTGGAAAGGAGGGGTCGCGGTGTAGGGCTCAGGGTTGGGGTCAGGGTAAGGTAAGGGTTGCGGTAGAGACCATGGGGAGGGTCAAGGCATGGGTTCACGTTAGGGCACGCTAAGGGTCAAGGTCACTGTAGGGGTCACGCTAGGAGGTGCAAGGTTAAGGATCAGAGGTCACAGGAGGGTCACACATGAGAGGCCTTCTGCACTGGCAGCCACGACCCCAAGGCTGGTCTGGCAAAATCGGACAGCGTGGCGCTGTGAATCAGGGTGAGACACGGTGAGACATCGTGGAACACGGGCAGCTCAGGTCTGGTGGGACTTGCAGTGAGGGCAGCAGCAAGCCATGCACAAGCCAGCAACGGGCGGGGGGGGGCAGCGGTGGTGGCAGTGACGAGGGGGCAGCACGAGCGTCCAGGCCACCACCGCCTCTCTCGCGGAGCCGGTCGAAAAAACTTTGAGCCCGGGTCCCGGTTCCACCCGAACCGGGCTCTCGGTGTCGCGGGACGCGGCGTCCGTCTAGAGGTCGAGCGGCGAGCGGCGCTGCCCGCCGCCGTGCGGCCCAGAGGTCGCTCGAAGCGATCTCAGAAGCGCTTTTGCGATATCCGAGGCCGTTCTTTGGCACGAAGCGCCGCGCTGCTCTACGAGATGCCGAACGGAGGCGTCGTCTCACCGAGTTGCGCGAACGGCGCGCAACTCGGGGGGGAGAGAAACACGAAGCGTTGTTGTTGTTGTTGTTATTGTGCTGAAAGCCCGAGGTCAGAGGTGAGTAATACCGCGCAAACTGGACGAGGCCGCGGAGGTTTTTACCCGGCCTGTGGGGAGGCCTTGCTTGACGCGCTCTCGCTCCTCACACAACGAGGGGGTCAGCAGGGACTCCGCCAGCCCCCCGGGGGTCTGGGGCCCAGCGCCGTCCGGTCACGGGGGGGGGGGGGGGGGGCACGCACGGAGGCACACGCGCACACAGAGACACACGCACGTGGATACACACACAGAGACACATGGACATGGATAGACATTGACACAGAGACACGCATAAATAGACACACACACAGAGACACGCATACATACATACACACACACAGAGACACATGCACATGGATAGACATTGACACAGAGACACATGCACATGGATAGACATTGACACAGAGACACGCGCACACTGACACACATGCACGTGGATCCAGATGCACACAGAGACGGGCGCTCACTCAATATCGCACCGACTCACACAAACACTCGCTCACTCGCATTGTCACCGAGACGCCCATGCACAAAGTCACTCACACCCTCGCTCGCTCACGACGGAGGCTGTGCGGACCCAACGTCGCCTGAGCTTGGAGAAGGCAAGCGCGGAGTTTGAGGTGCACGAGGAGGAGATGAACATTCTGGTAGAGGGAACCAAAGGTTACTGCTGAGGCTGAGGGTAAGGTGAGGGGTAGAGGCCGGGCCAGGATCGTATCGGCCATGACCCAACCACAGCCACATCGGAGCGACCGATACAGAACAGGTGGCCTCTCCTCCGGCACCATCCCTGCAAATGAATCGGTACACTCACGACCGCCGGCATCGGCCACGATCGATCCACTGCCGGATGAGGGCCCTCCCCAAAGACCCCACCCCGACGAGCACCCAAACCGATTTCGCGGCTCTGTCTCCGAGGGGGACGTCTTCCTCTCGGGGCGCGCGCTCCCGGCCCCGGCCGCCGCTCCGCCATCGTCCCTCCCCGTGCCCTCCACCTCGTGCCGTGACAGCGCAGCCTCCAGGCGCGCCGCTGACCAATCAGACGCTGCCCACTCGTGGCCCTGGTCCAATCAGAAGCCCCCCCCAGGTGCCCCCAGGTCGATCGACCCCCACCCTGCATTTCCCCAGTCCCCCCTCTTCCTCCGGCCACTACCCCGGTCACCCACCATGACCCTCTCTCGTTCCCCGGAGACCAGAGGTCGCAATCGGGTACCCAATACCCGTACCCTACCCGATACCCGTACCCTACCCGATACCCGTACCCTACCCGATACCCGTACCCGTACCCGTACCCGGCCGGGTACTGGTACGGGTACCCGTTTGCGACCCTGGTGCGGCCGGGTACGGGTAAGGAATCAAAACCCGTTTGCGACCTCTGCCGGAAACCCACCTCCCAACCCCCGGTTCCCGTGATTCCGTGACCGTCCGCCGGGTCCGCCCACGAACCCCCCAAACCCCTCCCCCCCCGCCCCCCCCGCCCCCCCCGCGGGAACTCACGCCGTTGGAGTCGACGGGCAGCGCGGTCTCGGCCTCGTGCGTGTAGTGGTCGAGCGCCATGCAGAAGAAGCCCGAGTCCGGCTGCGAGCACGGCCGCCCGCCCATGTGGCCGCGGCAGTGGCACTGCCCCGACTCCACGGAGCACCTGCGGGCACGCGCGCCGACGGCACCGGTCAAACGGCGGCGCAACACGGCCCGCACCGCGGGGACGTCGCGCCAAGTGACGACCGAGGGGGGGGCGGCCGCGCGCCGCCGGTGCGAGACCCGTACCGGTTGTCGACGGCGCCTCCCACGTCACACTCGCACGGGCGGCACCCGCTCCCGTCGTGGCTCAGTCCCCAGTGCTCCGCCTGCGGGGAGAACGACACCGCGGGTCACCCCCACGGCACCGCGGGTCACCCCCACGGCACCGCGGGTCACCCTCACGACACCGCGGGTCACCCCCACGGCACCGCGGGTCACCCCCACGGCACCGCGGGTCACCCCCACGGCACCGCGGGTCACCCTCACGACACCGCGGGTCACCCCCACGGCACCGCCCGGCGGTCGGCAAAACTCAAAAACCGGAAGAAGCCGCCGTCGGATCGGCGCTCGTCATCGGCGATGTCCGATCCCGCGGCGCCCCGCGACCCCTGACCCCCACCCCCCACACCGCGACCCCTGACCCCCCCCACACCGCGACCCTCACCAGGCACTGGTCGCAGCTGCGCCCCGTGACGAGACGCTTGCAGTAGCATTCGCCGGTGACGGCGTCGCATGCCGCGGCACCACCCACCGTGCCCAGCGGGTTACAGTGGCAGGCTGAGAGCACACGGCACGCGCACGCGGTCAGTACACACGCACGCACGGGGAGCACGAGCACGCACGGGGAGCACGCATGACACGTGCCACGCAAACGCAGCACCACACGGGACACGAGACGCAACAACGATGAGATCGGCTGGCCGTGCGCGGCAGCCAGACGGAGCGTGGTGGCATCGCAAGAAGGTGAGAGATGGCAACGGCTTGTGGAGGCCTTCGTCCAGCAGCGGATAGATCACTACTGATGATGATGATGATTGATTCTTGGTAATAACCGGGCGGCAATGTGTGCTGCTGCTGCTGCTGCTGCTGGGATGAACGTTGGGTGTGGTTATCGGTGTTAACGTGTGCAATGATTCGCGGTAATGGCCATGGTGATTGTCAGTAACAGTTAATGGTGATTGGCGGTGATCATGGCGGTGGCAGTGATGGTGGAGGCAGTGGTGGTGGTGGTAGCGGTGGTGGTGGCAGCGGTGGAGGCGGTGGTGGTGGTAGCGGTGGTGGTGGTGGTGGTAGAGGCAGTGGTGGTGGTAGCGGTGGTGGAGGCGATGACTGTGATGGCCGTGGTGGAGGTGGCGGTTGCTCACGCTGGCATCCGTCGGGCTGCTCGGCGTCGAGTCCGTAGAACCCGGCCCGGCACTGGTCGCACCGCGGCCCCTCCACGTGCGCCTTGCAGCGGCACTGCCCGGACTCGAGCCCCGCCGACGGGTCGGTGTGTCCGTCACACATCCCCCCGTTCAGCGAGCCGTCGGGGTCGCAGTCGCACGCTGCCCGCCCGACGCACGCGCACGCACAAGCACGCACACAACAACAACAACGACCGCCATTCGCCACTAAGTGGCGGTGACGTCACCACGACGCTTGTGCCGGGCCATGTGCACCTTGAGGCTACCACGTGAAGTGTCGAACGCCCGCTGGCAGCAGGAGGTCACGTGGTAGACTCAGGTGCACACACAAGCACACATACCCACGCACGCGCGCAGAAAACGTGAGTGCACGCAACGAAAACGATGACACGGCCGAGTGCGGTACCGCGCGGTGGCACGGCACCGGCGGCGTGAGAGCGACGCGGGGCGTGTTGGCGACGTACGAACGCAGACGGCGGCGTCGCGGATGTCGCGCAGCGGGTCCTGGTAGAAGAAAGGTTTGCAGAGCTCGCAGCTGCGCCCGGCCGTGTTGTGCTGGCAGTCCTCGCACACGCCGCCGCTGGCGTTGCCCGTCGCGGCAAACACCGCGCCGTCAAAGTGGCACCGCACCGCGTGGTTGTTGCAGTTGCAGCCTGCGCGAGGGGGGGTGGGGGTGGGGGTGGTGGGCGCGGGGCGAGACACACACGCATGCACACGCAAAACACAAAGATAAAGATCCCCCGTATAGCCTGAGAGTGCTGTTAGCGAGCACCTATGAAGGCCGGAACAGTACGTGAGTGGGTGGGTGGCCAGCCACCGTTGTCTCCCCAGTGGTGATGTTTACACACCGCTGCAAGACCGATTCAGATAATCGTCACCGGTGTTGGCCGTGAGCGGGAATCGAACTCAGGGCGCCGGGTTCGTAGGGCGGCGCGCTAACGGCCACACTACCGATCCACAAAAACAAAGATCCCCCATATAGCCTTAACAGACTGTTTGGGCAAGTGCTGTTAGCGAGCACCTCCTCACGCGCACGCACGTGCTTGCACGTACACACACAACAACAACCGCCATTCGCCACTAAATTGGCAGTGACGTCACCACGACGCTTGTGCCAGGCCAAGTGCACCTTGAGGCCACGTGAAGTGTCGAACGCCCGCTGGCAGGAGGTCACGGGGCAGACCCAGCCCCATGACCTTCTGCCAGCGGGCGTTCGACACTTCACGTACACACACACACGCACATACACACACGCTCGCACGCACACACACGCTCGCACGTACACACACACACGTACACACGTATGCACGTACACACACACACACACGTACACACACACACGTACACACACGCTCGCACGTACACACACACACGTACACACACACGCGCGCGCGTGATAAATGGAGCGTGCACGCACGCTTGCAGGCGTTGGTGTTGCGCCCCTCGGCCGGGCGCCACGGCATGTCGTTGTAGAAATCCTCGCAGCGCTCGCAGTTGAGCCCCTCGGTGTTGTGCTTGCACACGCAGCGCCCGTGCACCTGCAGCAGAGAGCAAAGCATTGAGAGAGAAAAAAAACGAAACAATGAACGAAGCAAAGTGCCGACTACACCGAGCATCTTCTTGTTTCCTCTGATCGTAAAAAAAAAGAAGAGAGCGACAGACCGCCGCGCCGCGTTGCGTCGTTCGTCACGGCTGCGGGAGGGGGACGCAAATCGACTGGGGGAACTCTGCGGCGTTCGCGTACCCAGGGCGGCGACGGAGGCAGTGGGGGGGTCGGAGCGATGGAAGATGGAACGGCAGGGCGGGCGAGGGCAGAGGGAGCGGCGATTTGGGGTCACGGCGAGCGGCGCCAAATACGCGCAGACACGTGGCAAACGGGTGGGCAGGGAAGCGTGCCCGAGGTGCACGCGTGGAACCCGCGGATCAAGGGGGCTGCTGCCTCCCCAGCGCCGCTGTTCACACACTGCACCAGGTGTTAAGGCCGAGTCGACCTCGGGGAGACCCCAGCGCCTGTCAGATATTCACCGTCCGACATTGTCGGGAACATCGCTCGGCTTGCGGTGCTAAAGATCTCCCGTATAGCCTGTAACAAACTGTTGGGGCAAGTTCTGTTAGCGAGCACCTATGAAGTCCAGAAAGGCACACGAAGGGGTGGGTGGCCAGTACCACGCCCAGCCGCCTTTGTCTCCCCAGTGGCGACGTTTTCGAATCGAACTCTGGTGGCTGGATTCGTAGCGCAGCGTGCTAACCACTACACTACTGCTCCCCCTCTCCCGTGCACCCCGTTATCCCAGCGTCGTGATTCCGTGCCTGCGTCCCTCCCACACGCACGGCCTCTGCCCACTCCATCAACTTGTTGCGTGTGACCTTTGCTTCGCTCGCATCTCGAATCTCTCTCCGGCTCCGCGCGCGCGATCGGCGCGTCTTTGTGCCGCCGCCGCCGCCGCCGCTATCGCTAACCCATCGGCCGCTCGCTCGGATTTTTCCTTGAAAGCCCGAGAACAAAACAACGCAAACAATGCGGCCGCAGCTGCCAAGATTACAGACGCCGGCACGCTCCGCAGGTGCGCCCCGGCGCAGGTGCGCCTGGCTGCTCCGCCGGAATGTGAGGGCTTCTGGGAATTTCCACCACCGGACCTCTCACCGGACGAACCGAGAGGCCCCAGCAGAGGAGATGTGCCGCGAGCAGTGGCACGGGCGTGCGGCGCGTCACGGTGTGCGTGTGTCGTAGGTGCTCCCTAACAGCACTTGCCCCTACAGTCTGTTACAGGCTATGCGGGGGATCTTTGTCTTTGTTTGGTGGGGAGCGGTGGGGCAGTGGCTAGCGCACCGCAAGCTGAGTTATGTTCCCGAAAAACGTCGGCAGTGAATGTTTGACTGGGGGCACCACGGCGGCTAGGAGATGTTAACTACCTCGCCTGGTATACAGGAGGTTGTGGGTTTGATCCTGACCCTGACGTCTGCTGCTGTATATTTGGAGTTTGCGTGTCTCTCTCTCTCCCCGTGGTCACGTGGATTTTCTCCGGGTCCTCCGGTTTCCCCCTCCACATTTAGAATCAACGTCGCCACGCGTTCAGAGTATTGGGCTGCTGCTACAAATTGTCACGTGATAAGCCACTTCCTTGAGCTATCATCTGTAGCCAGATCGCTTCTGAAGAAGAGCCACATAGCTCAGTGGGCATAACCTGCTGAAATAAAAATTAGTTTTAGACTGGCGCTGGGCCTCCACTAGGTCAACTCGGCCTCAAATGAATTCCCGGTGCAGTGTGTAAACAGCGGCGCTGCAGAGACAAGAGCGGGCCTGGCCTGGGCGTGCGTGTGCACGTGCGTGCGCGTGTCTGTGCGTGCGCGTGCGTGCGTGTGTGTGCGTGTGTCCGTCCGTGCGCGTGTCCGTGTGCGTGTGTCCGTCCGTGCGCGTGTCCGTGTGCGTGTCCACGTGCGTGCGCGTGTCCGTGTGCGCGTGATCCGCGTGCACCCACCATGCCGTCGACGTCCCCGCGCACGCCGTCGATGGGCGCGCACTCGCTCGCGTGGCCGTAGCAGAAGCAGTTGCCGCGCACGACGAGCTCGTACAGCGCGTAGTAGTACTTCTCCTTGATCTCGACGCGCGAGTCCAGCAGGTTGTCCCCCAGCGTGTGCAGCCGCGTGAAGTTGATGCGCAGGTTCGTGATCTTCAGCAGGCCTGGGCCGCGGCGACGCGCGGAGCGGAGGAGGGTTGGGGGCCGTGGGACACGAGCGGTCGAGTTAGTCCACAGGAGGCTCGCAACGAATCGGCGATCCAGCGACCGCACGCCGTGACCGTGCCGCGTCGCGTCGACTACTCGAACGATCGCCGCGACGGTCGAGAGAGCGAGAGGGCGAGCGGGCGTGACGGCGCCGGCCGCTCGGGTGGAACGAGGGCCGGCGGTCGAGAGGAACGACAGAGCGGCAGCCAGAGGCGGCGGCGGGGGGCGATACCGAGAGCGCGTCCAACACGGAGATGGGAGCGGTAGAACCAGCTGGCGCGCAGGAGATCGACGGACTGTCGCATCGCAAGGTCCCGAGGGATGTCGACGGCTTAGAGAGGCCCTGATCGAGCAGTGGAGAGATCGCGGCCGATCGTGACGCGATGTGTCCGCGCTAAATGAACATCGCTGAACGGACGAGACGGCCACGGCGCGTGTGGGGTTCCCGCGGCCAGCCGGTCACGTTACAAATCGCCTGGTCTGGACCGGCCACGCGATGGCATCCCTGGGGTTCCCCATCGCGAAACGTCGCGGATCTAACCGCTGCTAGATGTGGTCTCTAAACTCACCAGGTGAAACCTGCTCTCCCTCGCCCGCTATGCAGGAAGTCGTGGGTTCGATCCCGACCCTGACGCCCGCAGCTGTATAGTTGGAGTTTGCACGTCTCTCTCTCCCCGTGGTCGCGTGCATTTTGAAAACATGCGCTGAGATTATTCAAATTATTTGGCTGCTATAAATTTCCACACGATAAGTCGCTTCGTTGGGCTATCATTTGTGGCCAGGTCACATTTGAAAAAAAGAAAAGCCAACAGCTCAGTGGGCTTCGCCTAGTAAAATAAAAATACTTTATTTTAAAACATTTCTTATTTGCCTACCGTTGCTATTCTTCACACTCCTATTGCGTTTGTTGTTTTGTTTCTTGCTGCAACTCGCTGACCCCCCCCCCCACTGGACATGTGTGAAAAAGCGCTTCGCAGCTCATCGAGTTCCTCCTGCAGTCTTCAACAAAGATCCCGAGCCCGATGAGGGCAGTGTTCAGGCGATGAGGGCAGTGTTCAGGCGATGAGGGCAGTGTTCAGGAGCGAGCGACCGCTCTCTCACGCGTCGGTGGCCCGAAGAATTCGAGAACGAAGCGACGAGCTCGCGGTGACCTTCGCCAACCCGCAAGCCCAACGTCTCCCCCCCCCCCCTCGTTAGTCGAAGGCCACAGCGACTCGGCGAGGCCACAGCAACTCGGCGAGGCCGCCCGCCCCTTGGCTAGATTCAGGGTCGAGCCGCGGCCTCTGCCGTCATCCGTCCGGATCCAGGAATAGAACGGAAGGGCGGCGCTTGTGCCGCTGGGGGACGTGGACATCCGCAGGGACCCGTGCTGCGGTGACGGGCACGTCGCCCGTACACCTGCAGAGCGCCGTGGGGCGGTGGCGCGACGGTCACGAACCCGGACACCCGAGTTCGATTCCCGCTCACGGTCATAAACACCCGGTGACGATTTATCTGAACCGGTCCTGGGCCTCCCCCTCGGTGCGCAGTCGGGAGACAAAGGCGGTAGGGCGTGGTGCTGGCAACCCACCCCCTCGTGTGCTGTGCCGGCCTTCATAGGTGCTGCTCGCTAACAGCACTTGCCCTGACAAGTCTGTGAAGGCTACACGGGCGGGGTGGGGGGGGGTAATCTTTGTCTTTGTTGTAATGGGGAGTGCCACCTTCGAGGTGAGTAGACAGCGGGACTTGAACAACGACGAGGAACCATCGAACAAGTGCGCATTGGGGAGCGGTGGCGCAGCGGTGAGCGCTGCGCTACGAACCCGGCGACCCGAGTTTGATTTCCTCTCACGGTCACAAACACCGGTGACGACTACTTGAGCCGGTGCTGAGCCTCCCCCAGGTCGACTCAGACTCAAACGAGGACCCGGTGCGGTGTGTAAAACATCAGCACTGGGGAGACAAAGGCGGCCGGCCGGGCGTGGTGCTGGCCACCCACCCCCTCGTGTGCCGTGCCGGCCTTCATAGGTGCCGCTCGCCAACAGCACTTGCCCCAAAAGCCTGTTTAGGCTACACGGGGGGTCTTTGTCTTTGTAGACGTGCGTGTGTGCTGGGGGGGGGGTAAGCGCGGTGTAAACAGGTTCCATTTCCAAACAAGGTTCCTTTCAAGGCTGGGGCTTTTAGAGACTGTGGGTTGGTGGTGGGGTTGGGGAGGGGGAGAGGAGAGGGGGAGAGGATGTTTGGATTGGGAGGCTGTGTGGGGGTGGTGGTGGTGGAGTGGAGGAGATGGTGGTGGGGGTGGTGGAGTGGGGGTGGGGGTGGTGGAGTGGGGGTGGTGGAGTGGAGGAGATGGTGGTGGGGGTGGTGGAGTGGAGGTGATGGTGGTGGGGGTGGTGGTGGAGTGGGGGTGGTGGAGGTGATGGTGGTGGGGGGGGTGGTGGTGGGGGTGGTGGGGGAGCGGTGGTGTAGCGGTTAGCGCGCTGCCCTACGAACCCAGCGGAGCCGAGTTCGATTCCCGCTCACGACCAACACTGGTGACGATTATTATCTGAGCCCGTCTCGGGCCTCCCTTAGGTCGACTCAGCCTCAAATGAATACCCGGTGCGATGTGTAAAACATCAGCACTGGGGAGACAAAGGCAGCCGGGCGTGGCCATCCACCATCCTCGTGTACCGTGCCGGCCTTCATAGTGCTACTCGCCAACAGCACTTGCCCCAACTATTTTGAAGCTATTCGGGGGATCTTTGTCTTTGTGATCGTGGTGGCGGTGCCGGATTATCCCAGTAGCACAAGTAGCTACATTAGCTACTACATAATGTAGCTACTTGTATATGTAGTAGCTACACGTGTAGTAGTAGTGTAGTAGCTTCACGTGTAGTAACTACTACTACACATGATGTAGCTACTACTACACGTGTAGTAGCTACATCATATGTAGTAGCTACTCATTTGTAGTAGCTACATGTGTAGTAGCTACACCTGTAGTAGCTACTACTACACGTGTAGTAGCTACTACTACACATGTAGCTACATGTGTAGTAGCAGCTACATGTGTAGTAGCCACGGGCCCGCACTTTCAAGGGCCCCGCGCTAAATGCTTTCGAGCTATCAATTCCGGTTCAGTGATTCTGCACTTGCTCTGTTACTATAGTACTATACCGCCTTCAACTTTTATGAACGACTGGGTGTCGAAGGTTAGCGATTGGTCGTATTATCCGTTTGTATAGCAAATGAAAAAAATACAATTACTTTACTGTGCAAGTAAGAAATGTGTGTGTTTTCATATTTACATGTTTTTTTATTTAGGACCCCTTTATAACATAATCCGACACTGCGCGGTGGTGGTGGTTGGTGGTAGAGTGGGAGAGGAGAGGGTGGTGGGATTGGGTTGGGGGTCGCAGTTGGGTGTGGAAAAGTAGAGAGCAGTGTTTGTTTTTGTGTGTGTGTCAAAGTCGCCCCCCCCCCACTTCTCCCCTCCCGCCCCCCCAGTATCCACTTCAAACAGCGAGGAAAGAGCGAGTGCCGTGGGTGATTGTGTGAGAGAGCCGCCGCTTCGCGTGTGCGGAGTGACTGCGTGAGCGCGTGTGGGAGAGGGAGAGGAAGGGAGTGCATTCTTGTGGACAGTGCAGTGGCGTGAAACGTCAGCACGGGGGGGGAGACAAAGGGGGCCGGGTGCAGGTCACCGCACCGGCTCGCGCGCCGTGCCCGCCGCCTTCACGGGCTCCGCTCGCTAACGGCGCTTGACCCCACCACCCCCAACAGCGCGAACAAGGCTCCATGTAGCGTGGCTCCATGTATCGTGGCTCTATGGAACAAGGCTCCATGGAACAAGGCTCTGTGTATCGTGGCTCCGTGTAGCGTGGCTCTATGGAACAAGGCTCCATGGAACAAGGCTCTGTGTATCGTGGCTCTGTGTAGCGTGGCTCTATGGAACAAGGCTCTATGGAGCAAGGCTCCATGCAGCGTGGCTCCATGTAGTGTGGCTCCATGGAGCAAGGCTCTGTGTATCGTGGCTCTATGCAGCGTGGCTCTATGGAGCAAGGCTCTGGAACAAGGCTCCATGTATCGTGGCTCTATGTAGCGTGGCTCTATGGAGCAAGGCTCCATGGAACAAGGCTCTGTGTAGCGTGTGGCGGTGTCTGTCTTTGCCTCTCCGAGTGTGCCGACGCGTGACGCGGCGACCCCACACATCGCCCCCCCCCCGGCACCTCTCGGGTCTCGACCTAAAAGAGTTCCCAGCGATGCGATGGTGGTGACCCCCCCCCACCCCCCCGGCATAGGCGGAGTTCGACTACTGTATTTGGGGGGTGCAGTGGGTTCGCTTTGTCCCTCGAATTAGGAATTGCGTGTCGAGACAATCACATTTTTTTTACATCTTAATTGTAAACTACTGAAAATAAGTTAATTGGTCTTTAACCCTCTTATCTGGCAACAAAACTGACACCTTTTTTTACGAGGAGTCATGTTTAAAAAAAAAAGTGTCAGTTTTGTTGACAGATAAGAGTGTAAAAAAACAATTATCATATTTTTTACTGAAAATAAGTTAATAAAGTTGACCAGTTTTTTTCTTGGGGGGGGGGTTGCATTACCCCCCACCTCTCCAAACTCCGCTCATGACCGCCAGCATACGGGGGGGGGGGGGTGGTGCGCCGAGCGAGACCCACAACCGCCTTGTCTCTACCCCACAGGCAGTGTCACTAAATATCCACTCGAGCGCAACGGCCATATGTGGGCACGAACAGTGGCATCCTTGTGAGTTCTGCTCTGCGGTGAAACACAGAGGCGCCGTTCTCTTCCCATCGACGCACTCGCAACGCAGCCCCCTCTCTCACCCCCCCCCCCAGCTACCCACAACTGTGTTGGACCCGCAAGGCACCATGGGGATTTCTTCCCATGGTGCTGTGCGGTGAGAAAGCAGAGTCCAGATCTCGAACCTTCCCTCCCACGGGTCGGCTGGACCCGGAATTGTCAAGCTCTTTGGTTCGAATCGGGACTCACGTTCACAAACACACACACAAACACACACACACAAACACACACACACAAACACACACACACACAAACACACAAACACACACACACAAACACACACACAAACACACACACACAAACACACACAAACAAACACACACAAACACACACACACAAACACACACACACACAAACACACACACAAACACACACACAAACACACACACAAACACACACACACAAACACACACACACAAACACACACACAAACACACACAAACACACACACACAAACACACACACACAAGTGCTGTCGACGAGCGCCTACGAAGGCCCGGCCGCATTTGTCTCCCCAGTGGCGATGTCTTACACGACGACTCGTTCATCGTCACCGGTGATGCTCGCACGCACGCACGCACTTGAAGCCAACTCTCCCCGGTGGCCTCGCGGACACGAGGCACAAAATTCAAAAAAAGAGTCTGCCAGATTTGCCAGAACACCCTCGTCATAAAACTCTCTCCACTCCTCCACGCGATGTCGTGCATCAAGAAACCACGCGAAAGCCGTTCCCACGAGGGAGGCACCCAGCGCTAGCCCAGAACATCCAACCCCCACCCCACTGCATCATCTCTGGCCCACGCCCCACCGAGGACAAATACCACACTTGGAGCCACTCTTCCCACGTTCCCAAACCTCTGGAATGTCTCTGCAAGTAATTAAGAATGAGCAGCCGGACGGAAAAAAAACCCGAATACACAACTCGGACCCAGCTGGGCCCGGCCGCTGTGGTGAATGCTGACGCCTTGTACCGACAACAACGTGGGCGGGGAGCGGGCCTGGTGGCTACAGCTGTCGGGACCGGCGGCGCCTCGCAGCAAGAGGGGCCTAGGTTCGATTCCTGACTCGGGTGCCGCTTGCTGCGCGGGGTCCGTACGTTCTCCCCCCCTTGTCCTGCACGGGGTTTTCCCTCCGGCTGCCACCACATCCCATAGCTAAACCCACACACACACTCACACAGCGGGAACCGCTGTCGGCCAAAGGTCCCAACGCCGAACAAATCGACCTCCACCATCGCTCAAATTTGGGATCACACCAAACTTGGGAAAACTTGTGAGCCTGCGAGGCCCTCCTGGGTAAACGTGCGCAATGGCGACGCCGTGGCTTCCTCGCCCCGCCACGATCGGTCCGCTGCTGGATGAAGGCCGCGCCCCCAGGCCTTTTGCCAACCTCTCCCCGCACAAGAAACCCGTCGTTTGGCGGACGTAACCTCTGGACGCTCGTGCAGCACTGTCCGCCCAGCAGCGTGGACCGCGCAGCGGTGCGGTACAACGCGGAGGAGGAGGCCAGGCACCCTCTAGCAAGGAGGGGGAGGGGCTCTAAAAGCTTCCTCCAGTGGAGGCTCCTTCGACCAGCAGTGGCGCCAACCAGCCGTTGCAGGGCTGCGCCTCTGCCTATTGTGAACTACCTCGCCTGGTGTGCAGGAGGTGGTGGGTGCCATCCCGACCTTGACGCCTGCTGCTGAATAATTGGAGTCTGCGTGTCTCTCTTTCATCATCATTATCACGGTGGCTAGGAGATG
This sequence comes from Lampetra fluviatilis, assembly GCF_964198595.1. Lineage (NCBI taxonomy): Eukaryota > Metazoa > Chordata > Hyperoartia > Petromyzontiformes > Petromyzontidae > Lampetra > Lampetra fluviatilis. The sequence continues at coordinate 3,612,849 of NC_136318.1, read as the reverse complement.
TTAACTACCTCGCCTGGTGTACAGGAGGTCGTGGGTTCGATCCCGACCCTGACGCCTGCTGCTGTATATTTGGAGTTTGCGTGTTTCTCTCTCTCTTATCATCATCACGGTGGCTAGGAGATGTTAACTACCTCGCCTGGTATACAGGAGGTCGTGATTTCGATCCCGACCCTGACGCCTGCTGCTGCTGAATAATTGGAGTTTGCGGCGTCTCGTGGTCGCGTAGATTTCCATTCCGGGTCCTCCGCTTTTTCCCTCCACATTTAGTATTTGACCGCAATACATTTCCACACGATAAGCCCACTTCGTTCAGCTACCATTTGTGGCCAGGTCGCTTCTGAAACAAAAACGTCCAATAGCTCTATCGGGGCCTTACCTGGTAAAATAAAAAAAATAAAAACGCGTCGATAGTTTGAGAACGCGCCGCCATTCTCTCGGCCGTGCCGCGTGCTGCGGGTTATTTCGGTTGTTCCCACTGGGCAACGAGGGGGGCTGTGCGACCGGAGGCCACGCGAAGGCCGAGCATCCTTGAATCAGCCACGGCGGGCGGGGGTGCACACGTGTAAGGGGGGGGTGGGGGCCGGTGGTGGGGGCTGTGGGAAGGGGTTAAATGAGACCCTGGGGGGGCGGGCGGGGAAGGAGGTGGGGAGGGAGTAGCGGACTAACGCACAACCTCATCCCAAACCGCCCCGCTCTCTCGCAGCTGCGCACACAACACTATCCTGCAGCATGCCGGGCGCAGGGCGGTTAGCGAGCGTCTATTGAGGCCGGGCACGGCGCTCCACGGTGCCGCCTTGATCTCCCCAGCGCCGATGAGTACACGCCGCACCAGATACTCGCTTAAGGCCGAGTCGACCTAGGGGTCCGGTTTAGATAGTTGTCGTCGGTGTTGCCCCGTGAGCGGGAGTCAAATGGGAATCAAATTCAGGTCGCCGGGTCCACAGCACAGCGCGCTAACCGGTGCACCACCGCTCTCAAAAGACGAAGACGGAATCACACACACGCAAAATCGCACACACACACACAGAATCGCACACACACACACAGAATCGCACACACACACACACACAGAATCGCACACACACACACGCGCAGAATCACACAAGCCGGAGGTCACTCACTCTGGATGGCCGGGCTGTAGGGGTCGGTGATCTTGATGGCCGGGTCCAGCACTCGGAAGATGACCTGCGGAGACACCGACCGGGCCACCGCACGCTCACCTCACATCACCTCGGGGACCCCCCGGCTCTCACCCCCAGTGCGTGTGTACGTGCGTGTGTACGTGCGCGTGTACGTGCGCGTGTACGTGCGCGTGTACGTGCGTGTGTACGTGCGTGTGTACGTGCGTGTGTACGTGCGTGTGTACGTGCGTGTGTACGTGCGTGTGTACGTGCGTGTGTACGTGCGTGTGTACGTGCGTGTGTACGTGCGTGTGTACGTGCGCGTGTACGTGCGTGTGTACGTGCGCGTGTACGTGCGTGTGTACGTGCGTGTGTACGTGCGTGTGTACGTGCGCGTGTACGTGCGTGTGTACGTGCGTGTGTACGTGCGCGTGTACGTGCGTGTGTACGTGCGTGTGTACGTGCGTGTGTACGTGCGCGTGTACGTGCGTGTGTACGTGCGTGTGTACGTGCGTGTGTACGTGCGCGTGTACGTGCGTGTGTACGTGCGTGTGTACGTGCGTGTGTACGTGCGCGTGTACGTGCGCGTGTACGTGCGTGTGTACGTGCGTGTGTACGTGCGCGTGTACGTGCGTGTGTACGTGCGTGTGTACGTGCGCGTGTACGTGCGCGTGTACGTGCGTGTGTACGTGCGTGTGTACGTGCGTGTGTACGTGCGCGTGTACGTGCGCGTGTACGTGCGTGTGTACGTGTGCGTGTACGTGCGCGTGTACGTGCGTGTGTACGTGCGTGTGTACGTGCGTGTGTACGTGTGCGTGTACGTGCGCATGTACGTGCGCGTGTACGTGCGTGTGTACGTGCGCGTGTACGTGCGTGTGTACGTGCGTGTGTACGTGCGCGTGTACGTGCGTGTGTACGTGCGTGTGTACGTGCGCGTGTACGTGCGTGTGTACGTGCGCATGTACGTGCGCGTGTACGTGCGCGTGTACGTGCGTGTGTACGTGCGTGTGTACGTGCGCGTGTACGTGCGCGTGTACGTGCGTGTGTACGTGCGCGTGTACGTGCGTGTGTACGTGCGTGTGTACGTGCGTGTGTACGTGCGTGTGTACGTGCGCGTGTACGTGCGCGTGTACGTGCGCATGTACGTGCGTGTGTACGTGCGCGTGTACGTGCGCGTGTACGTGCGCATGTACGTGCGCATGTACGTGCGCGTGTACGTGCGCGTGTACGTGCGCGTGTACGTGCGCGTGTACGTGCGCGTGTACGTGCGCGTGTACGTGCGCGTGTACGTGCGCGTGTACGTGCGCGTGTACGTGCGCGTGTCCTCATCAGCACAGCGAGGTTCTCCCCGGGTGCGCGCGTGCGCGATGTGGGTCGCACGTCTTGTGTTGTGCCGTGTGTTGTGCCGTGTGTTGTGCTGTGCTGTTGTGCTGTGTGTTGTGCCGTAGTGATGTGCCGTGTTGTTGTGCTGTGTGTTGTGCGGTGGTGTTGTGCCATGCTGTTGTGCCGTGTTGATGTGCCGTGGCGTTGTGCCATGCTGTTGTGCTGTGTGTTGTGACGTGCTGTTGTGCTGTGTGTTGTGCCATAGTGATGTGCCATGGTGTTGTTGTGCCGTGGCGGTGTGCGGTGGCGGCGTTGCCGTGCCTCCCCCTCGGTGGACGGCTCGATGTCCGAGTATCGCGACTCGCAGATGACGTCGTCCACGCGGCGCAGCGGCCCCGTGGCCACGCCAGGGAAGGCGGCGGAGCAGTCGTAGGCGAAGTAGCGGTAGATCTGCCACGTGCGGCCAAAGTCGGCGGAGCGCTCGATGAGCAGCGACGCCGGGCGGAACGTCTGCACGCGGCACGCGAAGGGACATCCGTCAGCGCCGTCGTCGTAACGAGAACAGAATCGTCGTCATTATCGTAAAGTTAACACGATCACCGCCGTCATCACAGTTATCGTCATCATCATCAACATCACAACCACCACCATCGCTTTGACCTCTGACCTTGAAGGTCATGATGAGGTGGGTGAAGTGGAACTCAGCCTCCAGGTCGAGACGCAGGGTCACGTTCTCCACGCCTGCACGCGACACGCAACATGGGAACATGCGACATGGAAACTTGGGGTGAGTGGGTGAGCGAGCGGGTTTAGTGGGCGAGCGGTGTGAGCAAAGCGAGCAGGGTGAGCGGGTTGAGTGAGCGAGCGGGTGAGTGAGCGAGCGGTGTGAGCAGAGCGAGCGGGGTGAGTGGGTTGAGTGAGCGAGAGGGCTGATCAGGCGAGTGAGTGAGCGAGCCGGGTGAGCAGTTGAGAGGGGCGAGCAGGCAAATAGTTGAGTAGGTGAGCGGGGTGAGCGAGGTGAGCGGTGCGAGCGGTGTGAGCGTGGTGAGCGGGGTGAGCGGGTGTGGCCGCACCGTTCTCGCTCTGCCACCAGGCCTTCTTGCGGTCGAGGGCGAAGGCCGTGATGACGTTGTGCACGCCGTGGCTCAGGGCGCCGTAGCCGCCGCCGCCCACCTCCTCGCGCGAGTCGCACGTGAAGCACTTCTTCTCATCCTGCCGGGCGCGACGTGACCACGTGACCGCGTGAAACCGCGTGAAACCGCGTGAAACCGCGCAAAAGCGAATTGGCGAGCGCCTATTAAGGCCGGGCTCGCATACACGGACGACCCGCGGACTCGCTTCTCCGGGAAGATTTCCCGAGCAGCGACGCGACTCTCTACCCGCGGAACGTCATCGACGTCGGCTCGTCGTCGCTGCGACGCGGTTTCCTCGCGAGCCGCTCGTCAACGAGGGGCCCCCCGCCGCTCCGTTCCCGGCGCCGGGGGTCGCGCCATCAGAACGAGAAGCAGGCGGCCAATCAGGGGCCTTCTCTCCCCCCTCGGCAAAAAAACTAAATCCAGAGCGGCTGAGAATTTTGGCGCCCGCGTTGGAAGCGACTGAATTGGGGTGTCGCCGCGGGGTCGTTCAACGCTGGCCGGTCGGGACGGAGGCGTTGGCTCGACTCGTATTACGGTCGCTTTGTTCGTGTGTTTCACAGACGGGTGTAGTCCGTGTGGGCACCGTGACTGAACGTGTGCGTGTGTGTGTGGGCACGGTGACTGAACGTGCGTGTGTGTGTGGGCACGGTGACTGCGTGGGGTCTGTTTTGACTCCGGGTGCCGACGGTGGCACCGTGGAATTCGTAAACAGACGGCGAGCGGCGAGCATCGAGTGTCGTGCGTCGTGCGCACCTGCAGGTGGCTCACGATGCAGTACGGCTGCGGCTGCGCGAGGCCGCACGTGGAGGAGGCCCCGAGGCGGTCGCTGCGCCCCACCAACAGGTCGCCCGTGGCCGGGTAGCAGCTGCCCTGCGCGCAGCCGTGGGGCATCTCCGGCTCGCCGGAAACGGGGCCCAGCAGGGCCAGGAGCGCGGACGCCGCTGCGGGAAACGGACGGGCGCGTTCACGTGGCGGTTTCACGTGGCGGGTAGGGGGGGGGGGCGAGCGGCCGCGACCACACGTTCGATGTTGTCCCCACCGAGTAACGGGCGGCGCAATTTGGACCGCGAGCGCTGTCGCGCGATGATGACGTCCGACTCGGTCGGGATGGCGTCGCGGGACGCGTACGACGGTCCGCTGGCAAGCGGACGGCGTTCTACCGGTGGATGCGTGCCGCGATGTTGACCGGGGCGGCCTGCCGGATCTGAACCGCGAGCCTCTGCGGCGAGCGGCGAATCGTTTCAGTGCGCAGCTGCGCTTTTGCTTTTCGCCCAGGGGAACTCGCTGCTGCTGATGGCAGTCTGTCCCTGTGCGCCACCGATTCCCGCCCCCCCCCCCCTGCTGATCATCAAAGTCGATTTTTTTTTATGGGCTCACGATGCACATGGGGGGGGGGGGGCGGGGGGCAGGGGGGGGGGCAGTGGGGGTGCGCACTCGAAGCAGGGGGTCGGAACGAGACGGACGTGCAACCGATTCCAGAAGCGAACCCTGACCCCCCCCCCCCCAGATCACGTGGCATCGTTCGTTTTGGGGCTCGTGTGGGGGGGGGGGTCAATAGTTACAGGGGTCACCCCCTCCTCCACTGCCCTCCCACCCACCCCACCCACTACCCATTAACCCCCCCCACCCACTACCCATTAACCCCCCACCCACCCACCCCACCCACTATCCCTGGGTGGCAAGGGGCTTGATAAATTCCACCGCATGGCCCCACAACAAAGGCCAGAGGGGGGAATAAACCCTCCTCCACCACCACCATTTCCACCACCACCATTACCACCAACAAAGCCATCAATCACCACCATCATGCTGACCTCCACTATCACCACCATCAGACTGTCGGAGCAAGTGCTGGTAGCGGGCGCCATGGGTGGGCAGCACCACGCCCGGCTGCCTTTGTCTCCCTTGTGACGATGTTTACACACCGCGCAAAGTACTCATTTGAGGCCGAGTCGACCTAGGGGAGCTCCAGGACCGGTTAAAATGAATCGCCGCTGGTGTTGGGAATCGGACTTGGGAAGACGGGTTCATAGCGCCCCTGCCACTATCATCGCAAACACCACTACAGCCTCCACCATCACTACCACCATCACTACCACCACCATCACCATCACTACCACCACCATCACTACCACCACCACCATCACTACCACCATCACCACCACCATCACTACCACCACCATCACCATCACTACCACCACCATCACTACCACCACTACCACTACAGCCTCCACCATCACTACCACCATCACCACCACCATCACTACCACCACCATCACCATCACTACCACCACCATCACTACCACCATCACTACCACCATCACTACCACCACCACTCCCCACTACCACTACAGCCACCACCATCGCAAACACCATCACCACCACCATCACTACCACCATCACTACCACCACCATCACTCCCCACTACCACTACAGCCACCACCATCGCAAACATCACCACCATCACTACCACCACCATCACTACCACCACCACCATCACTACAGCCACCACCATCACTACCACTACAGCCACTACCATCACTACCACCATCACTCCCCACTACCACTACAGCCACTACCATCACTACCACCATCACTCCCCACTACCACTACAGCCACCACCATCACTACCATCATCACTACCACCACCACCACCATCATTCCCCACTACCACGACAGCCACCACCATCGCAATCATCACCATCACTACCACCACCACCATCACTCCCCACTACCCCTACAGCCACCACCATTGCAAACATCACCATCACTACCACCATCACTACCACCATCACTACCCACTACCACTACAGCCACCACCATCGCAATCATCACCTTCACTACCATCACCACCACCATCACTACCACCACCACCATCACTACCCACTACCACTACAGCCACCACCACCGCAATCATCACCATCACTACCACCATCACTACCCCCCCCCCGCAAACACGAGCAGGGGCAGGGGGAGGCCTTTGGGGTTTTTTCAAAATCAGATAACGAAAAAAACCCTCTCGTGGCGGAAACCCCCGGTGGGGGGGGGGCACTGGAAAATTGTCCCCCGCCCCGCCCTCCCCCGCCCCCCCCTCATCCCCCTCATCCACCCACCCTTTCTTCTCATCCCCCCCGCCGCCCTATCCTCCCACCCCGCCCCCCATCCCCCCCACTTCAAACCCCAGCCGGCCGGGCCACGGCCCACGTGGTGCGTGGGAGGAGGGGGCCCTCGGCCGGGGAGAGAGACGAGCGCATTCCCAGACGCGCGCGCAGAGGACGAGCGGTGGGGGGCGGTGGGGGCGGGGCGGTGGGGGGCGGTGGGGGCGGTGAGTCTGTGGCGATGAGTTTTCTTGATGAAAGCAAAGAGGAGTGGTGGTGATGGTGGTTGTGGTGTGTGGGGAGCGGTAGTGCAGCGGTTAGTGCTATGCTGCGCTACGAACCTGGTGACCCGGGTTCGATTCTCGCTCACGGCCAACACCCAGTGACGATTATCCGAACCGGTCCTGGGCCTCCCCCTAGGTCGACTCAGCCTTAAATGAGTACTTGGTGCGGTGTGTAAACATCGCAACTGGGGAGACAAAGGCGGCCGGGCGTGGTGTTGGCCACCAACCACCTCGTGTGCCGTGCCGGTCTTCATAGGCGCTCGCTAACAGCACTTGCCCCTACAGTCTGTTAAGGCTAGACGGGGGATCTTTGTCTTGGTGTGGGTGGTGGTGGTGGCCCTAGAACAGGGGTGGGGAACCTTTTCTCTGTCAAGAGCCATTTGGATATTTGTAACATCATTCGCGGGCCATACAAAATTATCAACTTAATAATTAGCCCGTTTATATTTGGTCAAACATTGAATTAACTCACCCCGAATGCGATGGCTGGAACCGCTTCTCTTTGGCGAGACGTGTGATGTTAGCTGCTGGTGATGATGTCGCTGCTACTCGCAACTGCTGCTCCAGGTTTGCTCCGAGATTTATTGAATTTCGAGTCCTGCCTGCGGTTGCCTTGGCAGGGCCACACCAGATGATTTCGCGGGCCTCATACGGCCCGCGGGCCGGACGTTCCCCGCCCCTGCGGGCCTAGATGGAGTTTGTGGCCAGAATGGGCGGGCTGGAGGTCCAAGCCGACAATGCGCCCGCGGCCCTCTCGTTTGAACTGAACTAAAAAAACAACTTTAATTGATTCCACCAGATGTGAGACCCACGGATCTAGAGAGCTAAAAGTGTTTTTGCAAATGATAGCTCAAGGAAGTGGCTTATCGCAACCATCATCATCACGCGGAAATGTATAGCAGCAGTCAAACACTCTAAACGAAGGGGGGATTTCTCAATGTGGAGGAGAAAAACCGGGAGGACCCGGAGAAAAATCCACGCGACCACGGGGACAGAAAGAGACACGCACACGTCAATTATACAGCAGCAGCAGGCATTGTCAGGGTCGGGATCGAACCCACGACCTCCTGTATACCAGGCGAGGTAGTTAACATCTCCTAGCCACCGTGATGATGATGAGAGAGAGAAACACGCAAACTACAAGTATACAGCAGGCGCCAGTGTCGGGATCGAACCCACGGCCTCCTGCATACCAGGCCGCCTTTATCTCCCCAGTGGCGTACCCGGTGTGGTATGTAAACATGAGTACCGGGGGAGACAAAGGCGGCCGGGCGTGCATGGTACTGACCACACCACCCCCTCGTGTGCTTCATAGGTGCTGCTACTCGCTAACAGCACTTGCCCCAACAGTCTGCTGCAGGTTGTGTTTATGCGTCAGGAAGATCACCAACACGACGCCGGACACACGCAGACTGGAGAGGAACCACGGCCGGTGGGGGGCACGGTCACGAGGCGGTGACGGTGGTGATGACGATGGTGACGATGATGGTGGTGACGATGATGGTGGTGACGATGGTGATGATGATGATGGTGACGATGATGATGATGGTGACGACGATGGCGACGATGATGACGGTGACGACGATGATGATGGCGATGGCAGAAATTATGACGACTATGATGGCGCCGATGATGATGGTGACGATGGTGGTGGCGATGATGATGGCGATGGTATAAATAATGAAGACGATGGCGATAATGGTGATGATAGTGGCGATGATAGCTACGATGTGGATGACCGTCCCCCACCCCACCAACACAACCACCACCCCCACCACCATCACCACCATCACCCTCTCCACCACCACCACCACCATCACCACCACCACCCTCTCCACCATCACCACCACCCTCTCCACGATCCCCACCACCACCACCCCCACCACCCCCATCACCACCACCATCACCCTCTCGACCATCACCACCCCCATCACCACCACCACCCTCTCTCTTGACGCTCAAACTTCACCGCCAGAAGCGGACGAGGGATGCGGTGGGGGTGAGCGGCACCGGTTAAAGGGGGGGGGGGGTGGAAACGAACTCGCCGAGATCCACAGGTCTCTGAACGTTTAATTTTACACCCGAGGAATCCGATGAGCGATGAAGCTCTTCGTTTTTTGCGCAGACGCCCAACGGGACAGGCAGGAGTCGTGGTCTCCCCCCCCCGTATGTTGGCGGTCCGCATCGCTGTACAAGTGGGGGGGGGGGGGGGGCGATGTCCCGGTCTGTCTGCGTGTTACTCTGGCGGCTGCACCGAGGGGTGGACGACGCGAGAGAGACTCACCCAGGATGACGGCAGAGACCCCCATCGCGGCTCCGTCCGTCCGGTCGCTGTCAGTGGGCGCGTCCTGGTGGAGGGACAGACAGGGACATCATCGTCTCTCTCTCTCGCTCGACAGACAGATTTGTGGAGAAGTCCACTTGTTTCGTTCCTTATATACAGTGAGGGAAAAAAGTACTTGATCCCCTGCTGAATTTGTACGTTTGCCCACTGACAAAGAAACGATCAGTCTATAATTTTAATGGTAGGTTTATATGAACGGTGAGAGACAGAATAACAACAACAAAATTCAGAAAAACTCATGTCAAAAATGTTATAAATTGATTTGCATTTTAATGAGGGAAATAAGTATTATTATTTTGTTGTTGTTATTCTGTCTCTCACTGTTCAAATAAACCTACCATTAAAATTATAGACTGATCATTTCTTTGTCAGTGGGCAAACGTACAAAATCAGCAGGGGATCAAATACTTGTTTCCCTCACTGTAGAGGCGTAAATGTGACGAATTGGCCACGTTCTGTTTTACGTGACAACCCTCACTAGTTGGCTGTGTGGGGTGGTGGCGGGTTTTAACGACACATTTATATATTTACGCGATCTAACCCCCAAAAACACCCCTCTTATGGATGATATTGTACAACGTGTCCTTGTCTATTCCAACTTAGTGCCGCTTTGTTGCTGGTCGCTTGACGGGTCTGACCTTTGGGCCTTAGTGTGCTGGGCGAGAGGGGGAGTGAAAACTACACAACAATTTAAATTTCGATTTGAAGCTTTCGTGACTGCAGGGATTCATCTTCTTGGTTCTTTCGGTAAAGTCACGTAGAAGGGAAATAATAAAATAATAAAAATAAAACATAATTAAATCATTCTCACGACGTTTCGGCCACAACGCAAGCAGCCGTCCTCAGACGCTGTCTCCCCGACAGACCTGTTCTTCACCTGAGGACAGCTGCTTGCGTTGTGACCGAAACGTCGTGAGAATTATTTTATTATGTTTTAATTTTATTATTTTATTATTTCCCTTCTACGTGACTTTACCGAAAGAACCAAGAAGATACCCAACAATTGTTTTTTATTTCACCAGGTAAGGCCCACTGTGCTACTTAGCTCCTTCTCAGAAGCGGCGCGGTCACACACGTGAGCCCAACGAAATGTGGACTCATCACGTGGACATTGATAGCGACCAAACGCTCTGAACGCGTGGCGATGTCGATTCTAAACGTGGAGGGGGAAACACCGCAGGACCCGCAGAAAAAGCCACGCGACCACGAGGAGTGAGAGAGACACGCGAACTTCAAATATACTGGCTACAGGGTCGGGATCGAACCCACGACCTCCTGTATACCAGGCGAGGTAGTTAACATCTCCTAGCCACCGTGATGATGATGAGAGAGAGAGACATGCAAACTCCAAATATACTGCAGCAGACGTCAGGGTCGAGATCGAACCCATGACCTCCTGTACACCAGGCGAGGTAGTTAACATCTCCTAGCAACCGTGATGATGATGATTGATAGAGAGACACGCAAACTCCAAATCTACAACAGCAGGCTACAGGGTCGGGATCGAACCCACGAAACCGTCACAAACGACGACTCAACGTCTGTGATAGCCTCCTAGGGTGCTGCTGGCGGCAGAGCGCAAGAGGCGACGCGACTGTGCCTCGCTCGAGCCCGGCGCTGCTGATGAGGCACTGAAAGGCGTGAGCGGCTGTCCGCGGTGTGGCCGAGGCGATGCGCTCCCGCGGGCGGGCGGGGAAGGGCGGTCCGTGTGGCTGGCGGGGTCGCGAGTGCGCGAGAGCCTGGCCGCTCGGCTCCCACTCGTTTGGAACTCGAAACTCGTCATCGTCATCGAGACGATCATCATCGAGACCAATCGTCATCATCATCCTGCCGGGGGAGCTATGGGCAGCACCTCTGAAGGGCTGTGTGGAGTCTCCGACTCTTCCACTGGTGGCCAGACGTCTCGACACTGACGAGGGCACCCACACCGCACTCTACCCCCCACCTACACGCGCCACCTCTCCATCGTCCGCGGTTAACCCCGCGGCATTGCGTGGCGGTCATCGGCGGGCAAGGCAGAGCGAGCAGAGTTCGTGGGAGCCGCCCGCCGCGCCCGGGTGGTGACACGGAGCGGTGAGCAGCGCTCGAACTGAAAGCCCCCGTCGGTGCGAAACGCAGATGGGGGCCGCTCCTGCGGAGTTGACGACCCGTGACCCAGCCTGGCGCTGCGGCGAGTCGTAGACTCCCCACGTGACACTCACGCAGACCCCCCCCCCACGTGACACTCACACAGACCCCCCCGTGACACTCACACAGACCCCCCCCCCCACGTGACACTCACGCAGACCCCCACGTGACACTCACACAGACCCCCCCCCACGTGACACTCACGCAGACCCCCCCCCCACGTGACACTCACGCAGACCCCCCCCCCCCACGTGACTCTCACGCAGACCCCCACGTGACACTCACACAGACCCCCACGTGACACTCACGCAGACCCCCCCCCCCACGTGACTCTCACGCAGACCCCCACGTGACACTCACACAGACCCCCACGTGACACTCACGCAGACCCCCCCCCCCACGTGACTCTCACGCAGACCCCCCCCCCCACGTGACACTCACGCAGACCCCCCCCCCGTGACACTCACGCAGACCCCCCCCCCCACGTGACACTCACGCAGACCCCCCCCCCACGTGACACTCACGCAGACCCCCCCGTGACACTCACACAGACCCCCCCCCCCACGTGACTCTCACACAGACCCCCCCCCACGTGACACTCACGCAGACCCCCCCCCCCCCCGTGACACTCACGCAGACCCCCCCCCCCCCACGTGACACTCACGCAGACCCCCCCCTCCACGTGACTCTCACACAGACCCCCACGTGACTCTCACACAGACCCCCCCCCCCACGTGACACTCACGCAGACCCCCCCGTGACACTCACGCAGACCCCCCCCCCCCACGTGACACTCACGCAGACCCCCCCGTGACACTCACGCAGACCCCCCCCCCCCACGTGACACTCACGCAGACCCCCCCGTGACACTCACACAGACCCCCACGTGACACTCACGCAGACCCCCCCCTCCACGTGACTCTCACACAGACCCCCACGTGACTCTCACGCAGACCCCCCCCCCCCACGTGACTCTCACACAGACCCCCCCCCCCCCCCCGTGACACTCACCGCGACTCTCGCCTGAAGTTTTCTGCTGCACGCGGCTTGCCACTGGAGATTGGGCGAGGGTTCTGTGTCTCTGTGCAAGAGTCTCTGTGTGTGTCTGTGTGTGTGTCTCTCTGTGTGTGTGTCTCTGTGTGTGTCTCTCTGTGTGTGAGCGTATCTCTCTCTCTCTGTCTGTGTGTGTCTCTGTGTGTGTGTCTCTGTGTGAGAAGTCTCTCTGTGTGAGAGTCGCTCTGTGCGTTGCGGGGCTCGGAGCGAGCGGCGATGATTGGGGAGGGGGGGAGTCAGGAGGAGGAGGGGGGTGAGCATGGGGGGAGGGGAACACGGGATGAGAGGGGCATGGCTGGGCGGCTGGCGTGGTTGGAAAAAAGTGGTGGTGGAGGTGCTGGTGAATGTAGTACAGTGTTGGTGATGGTTGGGGGTAGGGGTCGGCACGGTTTGGCTCAAACCACCAAACCGCGGTTTGAACCGAACCAAATCGGTTTGGTTTGGCTCTGTTTGAACTGGTTCGGTTTGGTTTGGGGCTACGAAAACCGACTCGGTTTGGCTTGGACAGGGTGGAACCGGCTCAAACTAGTTTGGTTCAAGCCAACTTAAGAGGTTTGGTTTAGCTTAGTTTGGTTTGGTTTTGGTTTGGTTTGGTTCAGTCGTCGCTGGTTTGGTTTGGATTGCTCAATTTGAAACCAGTTTGAGTCGGTTCAAACCGTGCCGACCCCTAGTTGGGGGTGTTCGGGTTAGCGGCCGTGTAGCGGTTCAATGCCTTGCGCAACGAACCCAGCGAACCGAGTTCGATTCCCGTTCGCGGCCAACACCCAGTGACGATTATCTGAACCGGTCCTGGGCCTCCCCTAGGTAGACTCAGCCTCAAATGAGTAGCTGGTGCGGTGTGTAAATATCGCCACTAGGGAGACAAAGGCGGTGGGGCGTGGTGCTGGCCACCCACCCCCCCGCGTGCCATGCCGGCCTTCATAGGTGCTCGCTAACTGCACTTGCCCCTACCGTCTGTTAAGGCTACACGGGGGATCTTTGTCTTGTGTTGGTGATGGTTGGGGGTGTTCGGGTTAGCGGACCGGTTCAGTGCCCTGCGCTACAAACCGAGCGAACCGAGTTCGATTCCCGCTCACGGCCAACACCCAGTTACGATTATCTGAACCGGTCCTGGGTCTCCCCTAGGTCCACTCGGCCTCAAATGAGTACCCGGTGCGGTGCGTAAACATCGCCACAGGGGAGACAAAGGCGGCCGGGCGCTGCGTCGGTCAACCCACCCCCTCGTGCGCCGTGCCGTAGGTGCTGCTGGCTAACGGCACTTGACCCCAGCAGTCTGTCGATGGGTCATAGGGGGGTGGGAGAGATCTTTATTTTGCACTTTTGAGTGCACTTTAAATATAAAAACGTTGTTTAAAAAAATTTTTTTACGGAGTTTATGGGATTCCTGTTGGTGAGAAAAGTGTTGTGGCTGGCGGCGAGGGAGGGGGGGAAGAGGCCGCGGTGTTTTTCGGGGGTCGCCGATTGCCCCCCCCCCACACACACACAGGGAGAGAGACTCCGCCCGCGTGCATGTGGCGGTCCAAATCATCGCAGTTGGGGAAGGATCCTCCCGGGGGGGGGGGGCGACTCGCTGCGTGGAGTTTTATTTGGTGAGAGGTTCACGGGGGGCTCTGCGTGCGCGCGAGGCCACGTGGAAGCGGCACGTCCCGTTCGCCCTTCGGAATCGGTGCCCTCCACGTGAACAACAACAACAAACAACAATCAACGCGTCTTTACGCATCCCGTCAGACGCATCGGCCAGTGTCTCTTCATCATCAGCAGCAGCATCATCAGCATCATCAGCGGTGGCAGCAGCAGCAGGAGGAGGCTCGAGGTGACGACTCCGTCACGGCTGAGAGACGTCGCTCGCAGAGGCCCCGCGCGGCCTGGCGGGATGAGTCGAACGACAAAGACGGCGGGCGACATCCCCCCGGCGCCTGCGTCGTGTTCGTTGGGCGGACGCCGGAGACGACTCGCGCGCGTTACAGGGGGGGAAGGAGTGGGGGGGGGGCAGGGATGGAGGGGAGGGAGGGGGGGCAGGGAGGCAGGGGAGGGAGTGGGGGGGGCAGGGATGGAGGGGAGGGAGTGGGGGGGGGTGCAGGGATGGAGGGGACGGGCAGGGAGGGAGTGGGGGGGATGGAGGGGAGGGAGTGGGGGGGGCAGGGATGGAGGGGAGGGGCAGGGAGGGAGGGGAGTGGGGGGAGGGATGGAGGGGAGAGAGCGGGGGGGCAGGGGTGGAGAGCAGGGAGGGGAGTGGGGGGAGGGATGGAGGGGAGGGAGCGGGGGACGGGAAGCGGAATGTGACTCCGGATTTCTTTGTTCATCGCTGGCGGGGAAGGGGGGGATGGAGGGGGAGGGGAGGAAGGGGGGGAAGGGGGGAGGGGAAGAAGGGGGAGGGGAGGAAGGGAGGGGGGAGGTTGACCTCGCCAGGAAGGCGCGAGGCTGTGGATGTTTTGGCCGCGCGGGTTTTTATCTCAAACCGGAGCCCCGCCGCCATTTCACTCTGATGATGAACTGACTGCCCTGATGCTCTCCCGCCACAACCAACACCACCAGCACCAGCCACAACACCACCAACAACAACACCACCAACAACACCACCAACAACACCACCAACAACACCACCAACAATAACACCACCAACAACAACACCACCAACAACAACACCACCACCAAAAACACCACCACCAACAACACCAACAATACCACCAACAACATCATCGTCATCATCAATACCAATTAAACCGCCATTCGCCACTAAGTGACGGCGCTTGAGCCAGGCCATGTGCACTTTGAGGCCATCACGTGAAGTGCCAAACGCCCGCTGGCAGCAGGAGGTCTCGGGACAGACCCAGCAGGTGCCACGGGTCGACTGACTGAGACGACTGGCTGATGCACCACCTGTGCCCCCTACTGTGCCAACTTGCTGCATTTGGGCCGCCCGGCGCTCCGCTCATTGTTGTGAGCGTCGTTCCTCCACCCTCCGTTGTTGTTGGAGGGCGACTGCCTCCAACTGCCCAGTAGCGTCCTTCACGAGCCTCCTCCACAGAGGCCGATCTTGACACCGCTGGTACCAGTCATCGGCAAGTCCACTCAGCTCCACATCCTGTACCACATCACTCCATCTCTTCTCCAGCCCATGTCGTACCCGTTTAGCCCCCTCTATTCGGCCAAACAGAAGCTGCTTGGGCATGCGGTGGCTGGGCATGTGGGATACATGACCCAGCCAAAGCATCCTTGCCTGCCGGACGAGCTCACTGATGGGAATGTGTCCAGATATTTCAAGGATTTGTGAGCTTCTCACACAATCCAGCCTGGTTAAACCCAGGATGGATCGTAGCCATGTCAGCCTGAATGTTTTTAACCGGCGCAGATGATCCATTAGAGGGGTCCATGTTTCACAAGCACAGAGAAGGGACGGCATGACTGTGGCCGAG
Source organism: Lampetra fluviatilis (assembly GCF_964198595.1). Lineage (NCBI taxonomy): Eukaryota > Metazoa > Chordata > Hyperoartia > Petromyzontiformes > Petromyzontidae > Lampetra > Lampetra fluviatilis. The sequence continues at coordinate 3,596,947 of NC_136318.1, read as the reverse complement.
AAGACCCGAAGCTTCGTGCAGAGCGACAGACCAGGTAGCTTTTACAGAGTATTGCACAGCCGATTGAAAGATAATGCCGCCCGATTGATTCGGAGTAAGACTTCTACTGTCAAACCGGAGCTGGTCATAAGCACACTGCTCAGGTATGGGAAACTCTCCACTCTCTCCACAACTGCTCCATCACCAATGGGGAGCTAAGGGGGTGGAGTGTTTGGTGGCACAAAATACCCAGGCAGGTGCTTAGTTTTGGTGGGGCTGATGGTAAGGCCCCACCTCTTAGTGGCACACTCCAGGTTCAGCAGCAGCGCCTCCAACTCCTCTGAGCAGCAATCACCAGGTCATCGGCATACATAACGTGGTTGACCAATAGGGAGCCATGCCCCGACCACACCCGGGCATCGATCAGCCTCCCGTTGTATCTGTACCAGATGGAAATTCCTCCGGTACAGCCATGGAACAACACCACTAACAACACCACCAACCACAACACCACCAACACCACCGCCACCAACACTACCACCAACAACACCACCACCAATACCAGTTCCAACAACACCAACAAAACTATCACCCCCAAGAACAACAACCACTACCACTCGGCTGCTGTAGCTGCTGCAGTTAAACATTTTAACCACAACCTCGGAGGTGCACACTGGGCAACTTCTTGTAAATGATATCACGGGGTGTTATACAGACTGCTGTCGTAAACAAGATCGATGGTGGTGGTTATGACGATGATAGTGGTGGTGGTGAAAACTATGAGAGTTGGCGGTGGTAGTTGTGGTGGACACGATGGTTGCGTGTGGAGCGAGTGATGGAGATGACGCGAGTGATGGAGATGACGCGCGTGGTGGCTTCTCTCCCTCGTGGCAGCAGCGACATCGCGCAGGGCCTGGGGTCGTGGGTCTCCTGGCCACGACGGGAAGTGGCTGGCCACGAGGCCAATCGGGCCCGAAGTCCCTCTCAGTGGTCAGTCTCCCTGTGCCAAATGCCGTGTTCGGTCATTCCCTTATCCTTGCACCACTGGAATCAGAATCAACTCCCCCGTGTATATCGCTGGCAGGGGAATGGGAGGGGAGGGAGGGAGGTAGTCATTGTAGTGCGTATTTAATGTGGCGCTGCACTCTGATGTTGTAGGAGAAAACATGCATTAAAAAGTCTATTTAATTAAGCAGAACGTCTTGTCTATATTTATTTAAAGTTGCGCATTTTGATGTGGCGTCACATTTCTCACCCCCCCCCTCGTCACACATCGTCACAAATGTCTGACCCCCCCCCCCGGTGCGTGACGTCATTTATGGACGGCCCCCAACACCCAGTGACGAGTATGTGAAACGGTCCTGGGCCACCCCTAGGTAGACTCAGCCTGAAATTAGCACCTGGTGCGGTGTGTAAACATCAACACTCGGGAGACAAAGGCGGCCGGGCGTGGCACTTGGCTACTAGCACCACGGGTGTGCTGCCGTGCCGGTCCTGGGCCACCCCTAGGTAGACTCAGCCTGAAATTAGCACCTGGTGCGGTGTGTAACCATCAACACTCGGGAGACAAAGGCGGCCGGGCGTGGCACTTGGCTACTAGCACCACGGGTGTGTCGCCGTGCCGGCCTTGTCAAGGATGCTGCTACTTCGCCAAGAGCACTTACCAAAGGTCTGTTGTGGCTATAAGGGGGGTCTTTGTCTTTGTTGCGGTAGTGTTGTTGTGGTGTAGTTATAGAGCAGTTGTGGTGTCGTCTGTGGTTGTGGAGAGTAGTTGTGGTGTGTGTAGTGTGTGGTTGTGTAGTGTGGTTATGGAGAGTAGTTGTGGTGGTGTGTAGTTGTGGTGTTGTCTGTGGTTGTGGTGTAGTGTTGGTTGTGGTGTAGTGTGTGGTTGTGATGTAGTGTGGTTGTGGAGGGCAGTTGTGGTGTAGTGTGGTTGTGAAGAGTAGTTGTGGTGTAGTGTGGTTGTGGAGAGTAGTTGTGGTATAGTGTGTGGTTGTGGAGAGTAGTTGTGGTGGTGTGTAGTTGTGGTGTTGTCTGTGGTTGTGGTGTAGTGTTGGTTGTGGTGTAGTGTGGTTATGGAGAGTAGTTGTGGTGCAGTGTGTGGTTGTGGTGTAGCGTGGTTGTGGAGGGTAGTTGTGGTGTAGTGTGTGGTTGCGGTGCATTGTGTGGTTGTGGTGGCGTGGTTGTGAAGAGTGGTTGTGGTGCAGTGTGGTTGTGGTGTAGTGTGTGGTTGTGGTGGCGTGGTTGTGAAGAGTGGTTGTTGCTGGTTGTTGACCTCATGCCGCCAGACCACCGCTCACCTCCCCACCACCAGAGCCGCGAATCGATCGCGAGGTTGCAGGCGACTGGCAGAGCGGCTCCAGCCACAGCATCGGATTCTTGAATCCACCTGTACGGAGTTGTCACCCCTCTGAATTAATGGAATTCATGGCCAGGCACCGCAACGTGGCAGTGCCCGCAGTTGGGTTTAACTCTCCAACACACCACACAGTCAGTCGGTAGGGCGCTGAACTATTAACTTATTGCTCACGTGACATAGATCCTCACTAGTTGGCTGTGTCAGGTGGTGGCGGGTTTAACGGCACATTTATTGATTTATTTACGCGCTCAAAACCGCACCCCCCCCCCCCCCCCGATATTATGGACGATATTAGTCGCGAAAGTCTTCGTGTGAAACAACGGGTTCGCCTTGTCCTGGTCAAACCGCGTCACTGCCTCGCAAGCTCGAGTGGCTCCATGGCGCCACCTGGCGGTGGCCGCGGGTGCCGTGCCCGCGGTGCTTGCGGCCAATCGCCACCAACACCTCGGGCAAAGGGCCCGTGCCCGGAACGTCCCAAAAAAAAAGTAATATTAAAAAAAAAACTTCTTTAAAAACACGCTTTTTATTAAATGTACTGGCAATGGCAGAACTCCACGACTCTAGGAAGTGGCCCCGAAGCCATAACGCAAGGGACCGTGGTGATTTACAGCCAACGTCAGTTGAGCGTGGACAATTAGAGCCAAGCCGAAACATAACATATAAAAAAATAATGTTTAAAAATATATATATTCTTATGATAGAATATAGTTTTGTCATCAGTATGACATAAGTATACCAAGTTTGCAGTCGATACCACATTGGGAAGTGGGTAAAAATTGAGTTACAAGTTACACCATACTTCACCGGGCTGGTAAGTGTGGTTCGTGAAGACGGAGGGCAAACATAAAATGAACTTGAGAACGAACGGGAGGATTTCTCCACAAATCTGGCTGTGGCCTGATGAGGCTGGTTGCAATTACTGGTGAAACGTCATACTCTTGATTGTAAATGTTGTGGATTTACTCTAAAACACACCACTGTGCTGTACTAGTATACTACACTATACACTACACACTACTATACACTACACTACTATACACTACACACTAGTGTTGTACTAGTGACGAATTGGCCACGTTCTGTTTACGTGACACAACCTTACTAATTGGCTGTGTCGGGTGGTGTCGGGTTTAACGACACATTTGAATATTTTCGCGATCTTACCCAATTAAAAACCTCTATTATGGATGATGTTGGTCGCGAAAGCCTCCGTGTTAAACGGACTTGGCTCCACTGCCCTCGAGCAGCCTATAGCACCTGGTACGCACCTCGGGGTTCCCATCGTCGTGTGGCCGGCTACGGGAGCGCTCGCCATTTTTGGCGAGGCCCGAGTAGGCAAACGCACGGAGCGAACAGCGGATTATATAATTGTTCGCGGACAAATGAAACACACTCGTAAGTCATGCCGAAAAAGATCTTCAGGAGGACCGCGAAGCTTGGACAAACGTTGGCACCGTCCGGCTCGTCCACGATGACTCTGCGACCGTGGGGGGCAGTCCGCACGACACTGCACACGCGCGTCGTTTCACGCGACCGGGCAGACGAACCATCGGAGACCCGACCGCGGGTTGCCCGGGATATTTCTTGACCATTTCCTCACCGCTCGAGAGCTTCCCCTCCCCCCCTCCCCCCTGAAGGACATCTCAGCTGGCAGGCGCACTCCGTCACCGACGTTTAATGGTTTTTTATGGTGGGTAACGCACCTATTACACACACTTTATACACAAGACAGCAGCATTTCAGGGTTTTGAGTTAAGACGATCATAATCACAGCGAAGGGTTAATAAATTCGCATTCAGTTTCTTAAGAAGCTCGCAGCACGTGGATGGAAACGTCGGGGCATCGTACCGTGCAGCACGCGGTGCAATCGGAGAACGCACGGGGGGGGGGGGGGGGGGGGAAGGGGAGCTGTACGGCGAAGTGCACCTGCGGCAGAGGTCGCAAACGGGTTTTGATTCCTTACCCGTACCCGGCCGCACCAGGGTCACAACCTACCCGTACCCTACCCGAAATGAGTGACAAACGGTTACTCACCAGTGACTCACGGTCTACACGTACCCGGCCGCACCAGGGTCGCAAACGGGTACCCGTACCCGGGTATCGGGTAGGGTACGGGTATCGGGTACCCGGTTGCGACCTCTGGGCGTTCCCCTGACTTGCCGAGTGACTCGGGTGACCGCGCGCGTTGGGCGGGGCTTTCCCAGAAGCCCTTGCGGGTGGAAGGCATCACGAGTGCTGCGGCGGGTGGAGGCCTCCTGCCAGCGGTGGCTTGCGCAATCGCGGGGCTGCACTTTGACCTTTAGCTACTTGCGAGGAAAGGTCAGGACCGCGTTGCATGACAACATTAAATACCGAGTGTTAATTGTTACGTAATGTATTATCACGCAGGATGTTTACGCTGAAACGTGTGATCGTGACATTAAAAGTGTAGAGGCGAACGTCGCGGCCAACCGACAAGCCGCCCACTTTGAGCCGCGCCGTTTGTCGACATCGGATCGCTGCCGAGTTGTTGCCAGGGCGGAGTGATGCCGGGCCGGAATGTTCTGGCTGCGGCCTGAACCCCTGCCCAAGTCGAGTTGAAGAAACTGAGCAATTGGCGACGCGGTGCCGAGTCGGCAGCTCCAGTTCAAACTCGAGTGGAGCGGCTCAGGGCAACCGGGTGCAGACATCCGAACGCGGCAGTCGCCCAGCACAGCTCCCAAACAAGACAGCCGAAAGCAAACCACAGGCGGTTCTGTTTATACTGCGGCAGAGGTGAAGCCGCTGCAGCGAGACAGGGAGGTTGCGACATTGACCGCGATGTGAAATAAACACGAGTTCTCCGATCAAACCGCGACTCCGAATCGCACCGATCCATTGCACCACGGAGGAAAATTACTTGCACGCGCAATCGTTACTCACAGATTACTTTAGATTTGGGACAGCAAAAACTATTTCACAACTTCGAAGCCATTAACATAAATTCACAAGTTAAGTAGTTACACTGAGAAGACGAGAAATAACACGCTGGCTAAAGACATCACCGTGACTGAGTGGGCAATGGCAGGGTCGCGTCGCCGCTACGAGGGACGACGACCGACGGTCGCCACAGGGGTGCAGCCGGGTGGATTAACACATCGCAGGGTACCGCGCGAGATGGCGACAAGTTTGGGGGAAGCCTTCATCCAGCAGTGGATTGACCATGGCTGAAGATGATGATGATGACTCAGTAAGTGGGTAACACTTCAGCAATATAGCGACAGATACTGGGCGTGGGTTGACGCACTGGTAAGCGGACGAATGGATGAGCGAGGGGTTTAGCGAGTGAGTGAGTAGGTGTGCAAGCGGATGAGCGAGTGGGCGAGCAAGTGGGCGAGTGGGTGTGCAGGCGGATGAGCGAGTGCGTGAGCAGACGAGCAAGTGGGCGAGCGGTTAAAACGGGCGAGTGGGTGGTCGAGCAGCGATGCGGTGGAGCGGGCGGGCGAGCTCACTACCGCGCGTCTTCCGCGCTGTACATGCCGCGTGCGCGGCGCAGCACCGAGTCCTTGGTGGCGTCGTAGGGGTGCTCCTTGGAGGGGATCTCCAGCACGGCTGGGATGGAGCGGTTGTGAGCGTCCACCACGTGGCGGATCATCTCGGCGATGAACTGGTTGATGAGGATGATGGCGATGTCGTCGCGAACGAGGAAGCTCCTGTCGCGAGACAAAGAGAAACAAAGCACGTGAGTGAAGGTTACATTTACCATCCCCCCAACCGCCTCGCCCGACGTTACCCGGACCGTGCCATCGGCATCACGGGAAGAAGCATCCGATCAGAACTTTAGCACGGCAGGGCAAACTCACCAGGCCACAGAAGCGGCACAGCACCAAGAGACCTTTGGGATCCTCTTCAGGTGACCTGAGCCTCACACTTCAAGGGGGCATCTCTCTTCCACCCATCCACATCCGAGCAATGTTCGACCGTGTGACGGCACAACCGAAACCCAAGCATCGCAGGTGGATTTAGCCACGGCACAGAGAAGAACCCAACTGAACAAGGTGTGTTTGTTGTTGTGGTCAAGGTGCGTTTGTTGTGGTCACTTGGGGAGATCTTTTGACTCACTCACTCCACTTGAGAACCCCGATCCCAACCCAGCGTCTCAGCGGTGCCAGCTCAACGCTCTGACCTCTGAGCAAGTGCTGTTAGCGAGCACCACGTGCCGTCCACTTCGGTCTGCAGTGTTGATGTTTAACCCACTGCACCAGGAACTCGTTTAAGACCGAGCCAACACAGGGCAGGGCTTGGACAGGTTAAGATGTTAAATCACCACTGATGATGGCCGTGGGCAGGAGCTGAACTGGGGTGGGTGGGTTCATAGTACAATGCGCTAGCCACTACACTACCGCTCGCCCCACACACACCTCAACACAACGACTCGTACAATACCCACTGGCTAACCATTGAAACCGGGATGGTTATCTGGGTTATGGCCAGGATTGAGGCAGCTTGCATGAATCGCCCCTCTACGCCCGTTGGAGCCAAGTGCTGGGCCGACAGGCACCTGCAATAAAGACGCAGCACGAGACACGCAACACCGTGCACACCATCGCCCGCCATGGTCAAGCCACTGCTGGATGAAAAGGGGGTCTCTCCCCCACATCACGCGGTACACAAACGGGGCTACAACCACAAATGGGGGGGCACATTCAACTCGTAGCGACGTCTCCCGACTCCGACCGTTGCAGCCCATACTAAGCCGGCGGTGGAAATTCGACATTTCTCTGGCCGGGACCAGTGATAGAAAAGAAAATGTGTTCGTAAAAAAGAAAGTGTTTGTTAAGAAGAGTTAGATTCCGGGCTGGTGTCAGTGGCGAAATGAGAATCGGTTCCAAGTCTCCCCACTCCAGCCTCCCCAAATCCGCGGTGACCAGTGTGGTGAAGTATGGCCAAACAGCATCAATGACCGACACGGCCAGGTGGACGCAGTCATCCAGCAGTAGATGAGGACACAAACACACAGAGACGAGTAGACAAACACAGAGACAATGACACAGACACACAAGAGACGTGTACACACACAGAAACGTGTACACAGACACACAAGATGCGAGTAAACAAACACACAGAGACGAGCACACAAACACACAAGAGGCGAGTACACAAACACAGAGACAAGAACACACAGAGACGTGTACACAAACACAGAGACAATGACACAGACACACAAGAGACGTGTACACACACAGAAACGTGTACACAGACACACAAGAGGCGAGTAAACAAACACACAGAGACGAGCACACAAACACACAAGAGGCGAGTACACAAACACAGAGACAAGAACACAAACACACAAGAGGCGAGTACACAAACACAGAGACAAGAACACACAGAGACGAGTACACAAACACAGAGACGAGCACACAGCGACTGTAATCACGTCGAGTATCCACCGCTGAGGCCGCGAAACGGAAATTTTCTCTCGAGCGAGAAGGCGTCGGGCATTTTAAAACGCCACCACCGACAACGACGATGATGATGATGACGACAACGATGATGACGATGACGACGAACACGATGATGATGACAACGACGACGATGATGATGACAACGCTGATGATGATGACAACGATGATGATGACGATGACAACAATGATGACAACGATGACGATGATGACAACGATGATGACGACGACGACGACAATAAGGATGACGACGACGATGATGACAACGACGATGATGACGACAACGATGATGACGACGATTTCCGTGCCGAGGTCTTAGCCGCGGCGGCCGTGTCGAGGTTCAGCTCAGCTCCATGTAGATTAGACACAGCCCTGTGAGCCAGAGGTCGCAACCGGGTACCCGATACCCGTACCCTACCCGATACCCGGCTACCCGTACCCGGCCGGGTACGGGTAAGGAATCAAAACCCGTTTGCGACCTCTGCTGTGAGCCCTGCGGCTCTTGACTCGGGTGTACCCTCAACAAACACGAACAAGAAACGACTTAAAGTGACGATGAAGATGATGGTGGTGGGGACCCCCCCCCCGCCCCGCTAGGCCGCAAGCCGCAGGCGCCTCGCGCGGGGCTCGCGAGCTCAGGAGGGCGGCAGAAAATCTATCCGAGCGGCGGCCACTCACCCCCCCCCACCACCACCACGATTCTCTTAGTAACGTGGAACTTTAGATTTGAAGCTTCTTTCGTGACTGCAGGGATTCATCTTCTTGGTTCTTTCGGTAAAGTCACGTAGAAGGGAAATAATAAAATAATAAAAATAAAACATAATAAAATTATTCTCACGACGTTTCGGCCACAACGCAAGCAGAATTATTTTATTATGTTTTGTTTTTATTATTTTATTACTTCCCTTCTACGTGACTTTACCGAAAGAACCAAGAAGATAACGTGGAACATTAAACTCTTTGGTTCTTTGGGTAAACTCACGTAGAAACATGATAATAGATCACTAAGCTTAGTTTTTGTGTACGCAGTCATCTATTTTATTTTTATTCTTTACCGAAACAACCAAAGGGTATGGGGGTTCCTTAAGCCACGAAGGCTTCGAATCGAGACGTGGAACATTGTTTGAACGCGGCACGGACGTACAATAAATTTACGTACGTAGATTGAACTTCTTTCGCACCGTACGTAGCCAACCGTGCTTATCAACCCATTCAGAGAATGATTTATAGGAGCGTTAACCCCCTGTGCGTCTTCATTCACAAACCCAAACAATCATTCGGCCTACAACCCTCCCTCCTCCTCCTCACTTGAAGGTCTCCTCGATCTCCGTGACGCTCGTCTCCTTCTCCACCACGAGGAAGTTGGGCTTGCGGTTCTTGTTCAGCTCTCCAACGCCGCCCAGCAGGAAGCCCGTGCACGTGTCCTGGTCCCCGATCACAGCGATCAGCTTTCCGCGGCCCGCCATCGAACAACCGCCTTCTCCTCCTCTACCACCACGGCGAGTGAGACGGAGAGTCACGTGACCCGGCAAGCCGGCTGACACGTGACCCCCCCCCGCTCCTCCCCTCCCTACCCCCTACCCGATCCTCCCCCTCCTCCCTCCCTCCCGTCAGGTGCCGTGGGTTGATTGACCGAGATGACTGGGCAGTCAGTCTCACAAAAAGACAAAGATCCCCCGTGTAGCCTTAACAGACTGCAGGGGCAAGTGCTGTGAGCGAGCACCTATGAAGGCCGGCACGGCACACGAGGGGGTGTGTGGCCAGCACCACGCCCGACCGCCTTTGTCTCTCCAGTGGCGATGTTTGCACACCGCACCGGGGACTCATTTGAGGCCGAGTCGACCTAGGGGAGTCCTGGGACCAGTGCAGATAATCGTCACCGGTGTTTTCCGTGAGCGAGAATCGCCGGGTTAATAGCGCAGCGCGCTAACCGCTCACCACCACACAAGTACACACACACGTACACACGCGTACACACACGCGTCTTTGCACCACACTGTTACCGCCCCCGACGCTGGAATTCGCGTTGTTTATTAATCGCAGCAACCCACCGCTCCCATCTCGTGCGCAATGAGGCGGCCTCCGGCAGCCCGAGCAGAGCTCAAACCGGCCGACTCCGCCCTGCGAGGCCGTTCCGGCTCCCTTCCCGTGTGGAGTGACTCATGCGGCCAGCTATGGCTGCAGAGTTTGGTAATACATGTTGTTTAACGTCGTTTATTGTGAACATTCGGTCACAGTTCCAATGATCACTGTTTCATTGCTTTTATGGCTTTATTTTGGTGATTTTTGAAAAGTTTTTCGGTTTGGCCATGTTTGTTTGTTGTAGTACAGAGTTAGACTGATGGCCTTAATCTAAGTTGTCTTGTGGTTGTTGTTGTTTGACTTGCATCCCACTGGGATTTTTGCACACAGTGTTGGTGTACGGTGTTTTTTCTGCAATATTTTGCTGTCTTTTCTTGGATTTTCTGTTTGCACATAGTCACGTTAAGATGTTTTCTTGTTCATGTTTTTGTTTTGTTGTTTGTTGCGGTTGCACCCGATTCAAGAGCCGAATGGCTCACAGGGCTCTACCTAATAAATGAAACTTGAAACTTGTGTGCCCACAAACAAACAACAGCAGCAGCCGCCGGCTCGCACCGGCCCGGGCCTGCGGCCTCACCGTGGCCGGCATCTCCCTCGCCCACCATCTCGGTAGTGGCGGCGAGGAGGGGAATCCAGGGGACGCGTTCCGATATCGAACTCCCGAATCCGTGGCGGATCAAAAGCGCGGCGCGTATAACCGCAGTGGCACCCCGCGCCGCGCTCTCTTTAACAGGAGGGATCGCGATCGTCAAACTCGGGCTGCGGCGTCTTCATTCTGCCCAGGTCAATCCGCCTCGTCACACAGTGGTCGCTTTGACCTCTGGCGGGGCGAGACAGTAACATGATAATTTCTCACGTTAACATCACGAGCCCCGGCCACTTCTTGATGACCCTTGGGCTACACCCATTTTAAACCTTTTAAAAGTCTGCCTCAGCAGCAGAACCATGGCTTTCCCACCTGATGACGGACGCTTGTGTTGCGCCCGAAACGTCGTGATCTATTTTATTTTCTACCTACGTGAAAGAACCAAAGAGTATGGATTCCTGCAGTCACGAAAGCTTCAAATCAAGATTGAAACAGACTGCAGGGGCAAGTGCTGTTAGCGAGCACCGAGGAAGGCCGGCACGGCACACGAGGGTGCTTGGGTGGCCAGAACCACGCCCGACCGCCTTTGTCTCCCCGGTGGTGATGTTTAACACAGGGACTCATTTGAGGCCGAGTCGACCTAGGGGAGGCTCTGGCGGGGCAGTCACCGCGGGGCTCTGCGGTGCATCCCCTCCCGCCCGCGTGCTCACGGCTCGCACCGCGCGTTGGTCAGCGTGAAGTCCGACGTTTCTCTCCGCGTGCCGGTAGCTCTTTCAGACGAGCTGAAGTTCCTGTGAGAAATCTGTAAATGTCCCGACGAAGCTCCCGGCGCTAAACGTCGGACACCACCACCACCACCACCACGCTGACCAACGCGCGGATGTTTCCATAGCGAGAAATTCCGCCACCAAATCGTGACCTCTGGGAGAGAGAGAGAGGCACGGGGTGAGGAAGCAACTTGAGCCTTTATTCCACATGCACACCCGGAGCCGTTGTTAGTGCAATGTCATCACCCACCCACACACGAAATACGATTCTCTTAAGAGTTCTCTATTCATTCATTAATTCATTTATTTTTCAAACTTTTTTTCATTTTCTTTCTTTTAAACTTCTGTTTATAACCCACGGCACTGTTTACAAAATAGTTCTTTTCAACCATTTAACTTTACAAAAAGGAGAGAGGTCGCCGCCGCCGCCGCCGCCGCCACCGCACAGCTGTGAGACAAATATTTCCAAACGCAGTATTTACACGCGCGACGGCCAGCAGACTGATCCACGGGGGGGGGGGGGGGGGGGTCAAGAGTTCACAAACCCAGATACGAGCGGGGAGCTGGGAGAAGCCAACCCAGGTGTGTTGCACGCACCTGTGGTGGCACCACTGACACTTTTGTTGGGATGATTAACTTGTTACGGGGTTTCGTTGTGGGTGCCCACAACACACGATGTGTCCTCGCGTGTGTATACAATACACGCGCGTGCGGAGTGATACACCCATGCGTTCGCACGTGTCGACCAAGACAAAGTCCCCACCCACTCGAGAGCGCTGTTAGCGAGCACCTATTTAGGTTGGCACGGCACTCAATGGAGTGGTGTGTGGGGCTCGCTCCACACCCGACCGACTTTGTCTCCCCAGCGCGGATGATTTACGCAGGGCACCAGGTATCACTTCAGACTGAGCACACCTAGGGGTGGTACAGGACCGCTTGTGTAACCGGGGTTTGTGCATTTCGGGAGAGGTGGGCCAAGAGAAGCCCACGCCGACTGAGGCCACGCACCTTCAGCGCACGCCGCCAGCGCGCGGAGCGAATTCTCTCGCGGTCAACCTGTGCGCTCACAGTCACCCTGCACGCACGCGGTCACCCGCTGCGCCCCAGTGTCTCCGTGTAACCCGCTCGTCCGTGGCACCGCGCGTCTCTCATCACCCCAACGGCCGCCTTCGCCAGCAGTGGTCGGGCGCGACCCCCCGCACCCCCCCCCAACGCATGAACCGTGGTGCCCGCCCCCCCGCCGCCGCGAGCTCTAGTGTTAAACATCTCCCCCAGCTGCACCATAAACTAGTGTCTTACAACAGCGCCCAGCCTGGTCTGCGTCACCATGGCAGCAGTGCCACCCCTGCCCCCGGTTCACATCGCCGCCGTTAGCCAGGTACTTCCTTGGTTTAGCCGACTCCCAAGGCCCCGCGCGCTTCGTCGCGGCTCGGCTCTGGCTCAACGGAGCCGGCTCCGAGCCATGCGCTTCACTTGAGCCGGCTCCGAGTCACCGTCCCAGCCACGCTCAGGGTTTCCGCGAGCCCGAGCCGCGACGAAGACTTGCGGCCGTAGTTGTGGAAACACTTTACACCCCCATGTGCTGGCCACCACGCAGCACTTGGGGGTTAAGAGGGCTTTACAAATCTCTACGTGACCCACCAACCCTCGACCGCAGGCACTCACAGCCACCACACCCGGCCGTTCTTGCGGCCTACCCCCATCCGCAGCGAGAAGCCTGGCGAGACGATCGTAACCCCTCCATCGCCATTCGCCCCGCTCGGCGTGTCGGGGTCTCCACACACCCCCCCCACCCCCCAAGGCTCTGTGGAATCCCGTAAACGACCAAGGGACCTTCTGAAAGAGTGCGGTTTTGACACCGCCGAATGTCTCGTCGCGTCCACCACCGCACCTCACCTAGGGCCGTGCGCGGCACAACGCGGGCACGCGGAGGGCGGCGACCGCGCGTGACGCCGCATGCACAGCAGCTGCCCTGCGCTCTTGAAGCTCACGGCCGTTTTCACGCCGCCTCGTGCTGCCCTCCGTATAATTATTTTCTTAAAATGTACAAATATTTATAATCCCGCGTGTTCTGCATTGTCAAAAATTGGCAGCGACTCCCCCCCCCATCCCAGCCCGTGGAATATTTACAAACGGTGCCCTTCACAAAAACTCCGAGCGCAAAGCGCCAACAGCAGTGGGCGAGAGCAGACAGCAGCCGTGCACGTCGCCCGAACCCCTGCTCGCCCACACTCCCCCTGCCCATGAGTTCCTCCCCGCAACGTCGCCACCACCGCCACCAGCACCACCGCCAGCAGCGCTACCACCAGTGGATGCCAGCGTTGACAACAACCGCACGAGCACCGTCTCCGTACGAGGTCCCAACGGTGGGACTAGCCGGAGGCTCGGCTGAGCTAGAAACCAATAACGGCCAGGGTCGGCTTCTCGGGAGACCACGAACCCTGGTGGAACGCCGGCCCTGGTGGAACTCCAAACCCGATGGAACGCTACCCTCAAGCGGGACGTCAATCCCACGTGGAACCGGACGCCGGCACCGCCACCCACAGCCGGCGGCAGACCTCAACACGGGCGACACGGGGCCGGGGGCGGCGGTGGGCGCAGGGCGAACGCGGCCTGAGAACAACGCGGACCGCCGGGGATGTTCGGTGGGCGGAGGCGGCGTGCGGGTTTGGTGCAGCGCCGGGTCCTGGACGCCGGACACGGGGGACCGGTCGCCACGGCGAAGAGCGGGCCCCGCGCACGCGTCCCCCCCCCCCCCCCCGCCCGACGGCCGCGTGAAGGGAGCGGGGCGGCCGGGCCCGCGAGAGAAGCGGCCGCCGGTCAGCGCTGCCTCTGTAGTGTTTGGCCTTTCATCAGGATGTGCAAAAACAGAGTTGGGTAAGAACGTCCTCCCGCCTACGCAACGTTGAACGCGGCTCTCCGCAGCCAAACGCGACTTGTCACGACGTTATTTACAGCATCGATTCGTTGTTAACCGGCGGACGGGGGCCGCTCGTGACAGCGCAGAGGCCGTGCGTGCGTGCGCGCCTGTGTGTGTCCCGTGCACAGACAGCCTCACGTCGTGGTGCACGCCAGCTGTGATTGTAGCTGCGAGTGTAGTCCGTGTGGCCCTCTGTGTGCACGATGCGCATGCAGTTGCATGTCCCTGTGTAGTGTGTGCCAGGGTGCATGCGTTTCTGTAGTCTGGCCGGAAAGGTGCACCCAGCCTGGCACAAGCACTGTGGTGACGTCACTGCTAATTAGTAGCGATTGGCGGCTGTTGTTGTTGTTGTCAGTCTGTGTGCCAGTCATAGGTGTCTGCCGAGTGCCTTGTTAATGGAGTCTGGCGAGTGATGGGAGAGTGTCGAGTGGTGAGCAGGTGAGGAATCTGGTATGTGTGGCATGTCCAAACGCTGCCACGTGTCAATCAGTGCAGGGAACACGAGTACCGTATTCTCCTTAAAACCATTACCGAGTCTTACTTTAAGGAGCCTCTTATAACCCAGAGAATATGGTACTTACAGATATAGCAGACAAGGGGTACCCCAATGCATTTACAATAACAAGGTGCAATTATATCATAGCCACCAGATTATAGGAACGAACTCCCCCCCCCACCACTGCATATTAAAACAAAAGTTGGGGGTGCGTAGTATAATCCAGAAGGTGCGAGCATTTGTTAGTGGGTGTCAGTGTGTGCGTGTGTCAGTGTGTTACAGTGTATGGAGGAGACTCGTGAAGGACGCTGCTGGGCAGTTGGGAGGCAGCTGCCCTCCAACAACAACGATGGCCAGAGGGGGCGACGCTCACAACAATGAGCGGAGAGCCGGGCGGCTAAAATGCAGCAAGTTGGCACAGTAGGGATCACTGGTGGTGCATCTGCCAGTCGCCTCGGTCAACCCGTGGCATCTGGGTCTGTCCCGTGACCTCTTGCCAACGAGGCTTCGACACTTCACGTGGCCTCAAGAGTGCATCTGGCCTGGCACAAGCGCCGTGGTGACATCGCCGCCACTTAGTGGCGAATGGCAGCTGTTGTTGTTGTTGTGTCAGTGTGTGTGTTAGTATGTGTGTGTGAAACTTCATAGACCCCGGGACCCATTTTGGGGTGCGCTTTACTCTCCCAACCAGGGGGATTTAAGAAGGAATTCCTCCCCCGCGGGTTTCCTGCGCAGCTCCCCGGCCGGACGGCTGCCCCGTGGATCCCGAGGGAACTGCGTCAAGACTCCGCGGGGGGCCGCCATCAACGTAGAAAATTCACGCTGCTGCTGCCCCCGACGTCACCCGAGGCGACGGAGCGTTTGCCTCTTGCGCCAGAGGCTTCATTTCAGCCGGGTTGGCGGCCCGGTAAACCATTTCCGCGCGCGGCTTTTATACCTCTTGCAGCGGCGCCCTGGCTGATGCGGCGGCTACGAACCACGCGCCACCGGCTCCCGTCTACCGGCGACCCGGGAAAATATTCTGCATAAGACGTGGTCCTGGCGGACACGGAACGCGGGCGGACTTTGGGGGCCTGGCGCGGTGGACGTGCCGGGGATGGGGGGGGCGGGAGAGTTGGGGGGGGGGGGCATCGTTCGTTGAGGCCGCCGGGGGCGCGGTTACTCCGGGCGGTAGAGCATGGTGAGCGTGACGGCGACCACCAGGCACATGACGGGAACAATCCTCGCCCAGGAGGTCTGCTGCTGACGAGAGGGGGCAACAGGTCACTTGCGCACTCAGCGCCCACTCTTTGTCATCATCGGTCAAGGTGACAACTCAGCTCCTCGTTAACCACACAGCTGTCAACCCCTTGTCAGTGCTGCCCCTACCTTGTTACAGACCGATTAAGACCTTGTCGGTCACCCCGTGCTCCTTGTAAATCTCAACATTCATCAAGCCCCAGGGAGAAACACAAACAAATAGACAAAAACATGTTTTTACTCAATTTCCCTGTACGAGAATACGGGTAAACTGTATGGGTTGACAGATATGTAACCACAACACTCCCACACCCTAAACGTATGTACAAAGACAAAGATCCCCCACGTAGCCTTAAAACACTTTGGGGCAAGTGATGTTAGCGTGCACCTACGAAGGCCTGCGGGGCACACGAGAGGGTGGGTGGCAGGCAACACGCCCGGCTGCCTTTGTCTCCCCAGTGGCGATGTTTACACACCACACGAGGTACTCATTTGAGGCTGAGTCAACCTAGGGGAGGCCGAGGACCGGTTCAGATAATCGTCACCGGCTGTTGGCCGTGAGCGAGAATCGACCTCGGGTCACCGGGTTCGTAGCGGAGCGCGCTAACCGCTTCATTGTTGTGTTTTTGCTGCGCAGAATCAACTGCGATGTTGACAGATGCAACCGTCGTGCCTCACCTGTTGGGCTCGCTTGCGGGATTCATCCAGGGAGGTCTGGAAGTGCGAGATCTGGGTGCTGAGCTCTTCCTTCTGCTGCTGAGCCGTTGCGAACTTGCGCTGCCAGCATTCGGCCTCCTCCCGTACCTCCTCCACCTGTGACACCGAGCGGTCGTGGGCGGGTGGGCAGGCGACGGAGCAGGTGAGCGAGCGAGTCGGTGGGTGACAAGGTGGGCGAGTGGTTGATTGGGTAAAGGAGTGAGAGAGAGATTGGGTGAGCGAGCGTGTGAGCGGGGAGTGGGCGAGTGGGTAGGTGATTGGGTGAGCGAGCGAGTGAGTGGGCGAGCGACTGCGTGAGCAAGCGAGTGAGCGGTCGTGTGATTGGCTACTTCTGGTGCTGCTGCTGAACACACGTGTTCAGGCGAGTATGAGTGTGCGTGCGCGTACAGGTGCACGCGTGCATTTGCGTGCGTGCGTACTTGGTCTAGCAGCGCTTGTGTGCGATCCTTGGCCTGGCCCAGCTCGGCCTCGAGTTCGCTCTGCAGCCGCTGCTGCTGCGCTGCCAGCTGAACCTCCAGGCTGCGCTCACGGACGCCAACGGAGAACCGCGAACAACCAAGCACACCGGTTAGCAACCGTGGGCCCTCGGCAGCGAACTCGGCAGACAGAACGGGCGACACGTCTCTGGCAGCGGCCCTTCCTCGCGGCACAGAGGCACGCGGGGTATTCGCGCCGCAGGGAAATGGCGCGAGCGGCCATCGCCGGGGCCGTGATGCTGTGCGCGATCCCAACCGAGCCAACCGCGGAGGCGTTTGTCGAATTTGGCAAAACATTCGGACGCGACGCCGGCGCGCGATGTCCAACTCGGCTGGATCCGTACCGGGCTGCCGCGAAGCTGACGGCGCCGTAGTATTCTACGGTTCATGCGCACCGCGGTATTAACCGGGAGCCCGAGGGGGATATGGAGGAGGGCAAGGACGAGGGGGAGGGTGACGAAGAGGGGGCAAGGGGGGCAAGCGGGGGGAGGGCGAGGGGGAGGTGGGGCGTTGACGAGGAGGGGGAGGGTGGCGCTGGCTACCTGCGCAGCGCCTCCTCCCGTTCGGCGAGAGATGCGCGGAGCTGGTGGCCGGACTCGAGCAAGGCCGCCCGGTGCTCCTCCTGGGCCCCGGCCAGATCGGCTGCACACAGACGCGGCACAGACGCGGCACAGACGCGGCACAGACGCGGCACAGACGCGGCACAGACGCGGCACAGACGCGGCACATGAGGCTTAGAGAGGCGCTCGCCTAACGGTCGCGCCCTCACGGCGAGGCACCGGCGACGCTGGTGCCACCGAGCCGCCCGTGCTACCCGGCGGCACGCGGCATTGTGATGGGGAGGTCGTGACAGGTGGCGTTATGGTGGCGGTGCTGCGGTGGTGGCACTGTGGTGGTGGCGTTGTGGCGTTGTGGTGATGGTGCTGCCAAGCGCTCGCACCCCTGAGCTGCGCCATCTCCTGCTGGTGCTGCTGCTGCAGGGCGAGCGAGCGCGCCTCCACCTGCTGGCGCAGCGCCGCCGTCTCGTTCCGGTGCCGCACGACCTCGGCCTGCAGCCTCTCCAGCTCCTCCCGTGCTCGCCTCAGATCCATCTGTTCGACATCAAACGCAAACAGACCCGCAGACTCGCACCAGAGACCCATAGACTCGCTTGGACTATCGCCGATCGCCTCGACAACGGATCGGGCTGCGCGATGCTGATCGCGCGATCGGCATCAACGTGGGGGAGAACTAAACCCAAGACGGACGCAACGAGATGGAGCCACGCCGACGGCCCTTCCACGGATACGTGGCTGCGGCGGTGGTGGTGGAACTCGTGATGTCGGTGGCAATGATGGCGGTGCTGTGGCGATACTCGTGGAGTTTGTAGTGGTAACGGTGGCCCTGATGGTGATCGCGGTCGTTGACGGTGGCTCTCGTAGCGGTGGCAATAGTGCCGGCGCTCACACCTGCAGGGTGAGTGCACCTGCAGGGTGAGTGCACCTGCAGGGTGAGTGTACCTGCAGGGTGAGTGCACCTGCAGGGTGAGTGCACCTGCAGGGTGAGTGCACCTGCAGGGTGAGTGTACCTGCAGGGTGAGTGTACCTGCAGGGTGAGCGTACCTGCAGGGTGAGCGTACCTGCAGGGTGAGTGCACCTGCAGGGTGAGTGTACCTGCAGGGTGAGTGCACCTGCAGGGTGAGTGTACCTGCAGGGTGAGCGTACCTCCAGGGCGGCCGTCTGGTCGTGCTGCCCGGCCTGTGCGGCCTCGACGCGACGCTGCAGGTCGGCGTTGTCGCTGTGCGCACGCGCGAGGCGCGACTGAGCCTCCTCCCGCTCGCTCTTCTGCTGCGTATGCAACCCCGACAGCTCCTCCTGCGCCTGCACCAGGAGCTCTGCATCACCGCACAAAGACAAAAATCCCCCCGTGTAGCATAAACAGACTGTTGGGGCAAGGTGCTGTTAACGAGCATCTGCGAAGGTCGGCACGGCGCACGAGGGGGTGGGTGGCCAGCACCACGCCTGGCCGCCTTTAGCTCCCCAGTGCTCACGTTTACACACTGCACCAGGTACTCATTTAAGGCTGAGTTGACCTAGGGAGAGGCCCGGGACCAGTTCTGATATTTGTTACCGATGTTGGCCGTGAGTGGGAATCGAACTCGAGTCGCCTGGTTCTCAGTGCAGTGCAGCAATAACCACTACGCCACACACACGGACATACAAAGAGACGTGCAGACACCAAGAAGAAACAGACACAGAGATAGATATACATGCATACACACACGCGCAAACACAACAACATTCGCCATTAAGTGGCGGTGCTGTTGCCACGCTGCTTGTGCCAGGATAGGTGAACTTTGAGGCCACGTGAAGTGTCGAAGGATCGCTGGCAGGTTACGGTGACGCAAGTCACACAGGCAGCTGGGACTCACCCTGCAACCTTTGAATCTGCTTGAGGTACCCCTCCACCTTGGCCTTGCTCTCAAGCTGGTCCTTCTCCACGGTGGCTGTGGAACGACGAAGACAGAGCACGTTCACCGTTTGTCACCACCGCCACCACCATCGTCGTCACCGCCACCGTCACCGCCACCGCCGCCACAGCCGTCACCACCGTCACCACCGTCGTCGCCACCGTCACCGCCACCGTCACCACCACCGTAACCACCACCGCCGCCAGCTTTTTAACCACGACGACGCCGCTCCGTCTCCGCCGTGACGGCACAGCGGTAGAGCGAGCAGCGCACCGTTGGCAGTCGACTCATCACCCCTACGGGGTAGATAAAATCACCAACCAACTGTGTGGAAAAGTCAACAGTGGTTGTCCTACGGATAGACCCGCCCCTCCCCCCGCCATAGCAATGAGGAATTTCCATCGCGGGCCCGTGGCTGCAAACAGAGGACGAGCAACGCCTTCGGTGCTCGTTTGAGCAGCAGGAGATCGCTCCGAGTTCCTCCGCGGGGGAACGTCCCTTCGGCTGCCACCGTGGCCCTGGCGGACGCCCTCGCGCGTTCCTCTCCGTCCCCAGGCGGACGCGCGCCCCACACGCGCCCCACACACGTTCCTCTCCGCGTTGTCAGCGAGCGCCCTTGAGGAGCGGCGGAGGAGGGGCGTGCGCCGGTGCACGCTACGCATGCATGAACTCGTTTCGCACCGTACGCAATCGGAGGTGCGGGGGAAGGATAGCAAACTAAACGCAAAAAAAGCCGTTCGAAAGAAACGGGTTTTCAATCGCCACGACTTAGAAGTTGCCATAGCTCCCAGTGGCGTCCTAATATCGGAAGGAAGAGCGTTCCAGACGGCCGCAGAAGCGCATCTCAAAGCGCTCGATGTGGTGACCGTCTTTGTTCGACAGGCAATCAGCCAAAAATCCGCCGCGGCCGCGAGGTGCGATCGGTACCCAGCGTCTGCCGCATCTGCTCCTTGCCGGACTGCGCCGCGTCACGCGCCCGGCTCAGCTCCTCCTGAAGCCGCTCCATCTCCCCGAGGGCGGTCCCCGGCTCCCCTGTGGCGACAAGACGTGGCACTTGGTCAGCGCGCCGTAGCTTTCCTCCCGTCCCTTCAGATTGTTCTACGGGCGAGGTTAAACTTACCCCTCCCGAATGGAATCGGAGATGCGGGGAAGAAGTCGAAGGTGTGGGAAAAGAAATCGGAGATGCGAGAGAAGGAATCGGAGATGCGAGAGAAGGAATCGGAATGGACACGCAGGCCGCTCCCCACCCACATCCCAGAGAATCAATGAATACGTGCTTTTAATTGTGTGCACACGTAAGAGATAAAACAGTAATGATGCTCGTAGCCCTTTGTGCTGTGCGCACGGCATCCTTGGGAGCTCCCTGTACGCGGGGGCAGGACTCTGAGATACGGGGGAAGGAATCGGAGGGGCGCAGGAAGAAGTCGGAGATGTGGGGGAAGGAATCGAGGTGCAGGGGATGAATCGGAGGTGCGGGGGAAGGAGTTTTCGCATGGAGGCGCGGGGAAGCGGCGGAGCGTCCAGAACCGGCGCTACCAACAATGGGCCAAGCTCTGTGCTCTCGTAGTGGGAAATCTCGCCACCTCCATAAGAAGTTTTTTTTGGGGTTAGATCGCGTAAATATATAAATGTGTCGTTAAAACCCACCACAGCCAACTAGTAAGGGTTGTCACGTAAACAGAACGTGTTGAATTGACATGTTCTGTGTTTTTTACACGATCTAACCCCCAAAAAACCCCTCTTATGGATGACATTGGTCGCGAAAGCCTACGTGTTCAACTGGCCAACTCCATTAACGACGGATCATAAACGAGGGAGGAAACCGGAGTGCCTGGAGAACACCCACGCATGGAAGGGGGGGGGGGAGCTAACGCTCAATCCCTGCACAGATGGAAATTAACCCACTGGCTGCACTGCCATGGTGCGCCCTGGCAAGCCAGGAGATGACAGCAATGGCCACGTGGAGGGAGGGAGCTTTCCGAGCGGCCGAGCGATCCACCAACCCTCGCCGCTGCTGCCTCCAGCGCTGGGTCCAGCGCTGGGTCACGGTCCACGTGCAGCACCGCGACTCGCGCCCCGCTCAACCGGGGACCGCATCGTACAACAACCGTACCGTGCGGAGCAATAACCGCGTGGCAACAATGTGGCAACCGCGTCGTGCCGCATGGTAACCGTGGGGTCCCACGTGGTAAGCGCGTGGCAACGACGCGGTGCCGCGTGGTAACCGTGTAGTGCCGTGTAGTGCCGTGTAGTGCCGCGTGGACTGCCGGGGACGTTACCGGCTATCGGCGCGAGTCTGTCCCGAGGGTCCGTGTCTTCGCGTGAGGAACCTGGAGCAGCAGCAGCAGCAGCGGGGTTGGAGACAGAGAGGGAGTCGGTTCTTTCCCTCCCATCGCGCTGCCAAGTGGAGCATGTTGCCCGAAACGTCGCCGATTGTACACGTTTCCTTAAGGCCACAGAGCCTTAAGGAAACGTGGACAGGGAGCTCCCACGGATGCCGTGCGCACAGCACAAAGGGCTCTGAGCATCGTTACTGTGTTATCTCTTACGTGCGCACACAATTAAAAACACGTCTTCATTGATTCTCTGGGACGTGGGCAAGGCTGTCGGAGCGGCCTGCGTGCCCATCCCGAGCGGGGCTCCACCCGGCGGGGGGACGGCGCCAAGAGCTGCACGAGGACACCCCCCCCCCGCGCCCCACCGAATACCGGCGGCGAGTTCGGTGGCGGCGGTCACGTGCAGTGGGAGCGGGGTGGGAGGGGGGGGGGGGGCGGGGGGAAGGAACGGGGTCCCGGCCGGCGCTTGGGGCGGCCGCTCGGGACGGCGCAGGCGCAACTCACTTGAGCAGCTGGACACGGCGTCCTCCTCGCAGGCGGCGGCCGCCTCGCGCTCCTCCAGCCGCCCTGCCGAGCGGCAACGGCGACGTTTAACACCGCTCAACACCGCTCAACACCGCTCAACACCGCTCGACACCGCTCGACACCGCTCGACACCGCTCGACACCGCTCGACACCGCTCGACGCCGCTCAACGCCGCTCAACGCCGCTCAGCGCCGCTCAACGCCGCTCAACGCCGCTCGTACGCACGGAAAGATCCTCCCCCCGGCACAGGCCGCGCACGCCGGCGGTGCCGTTAGCGCGAGCGGCGCCACCCAAATCTGCCACGCCACGGGGCTGTCCGGCCGACGCCACGCCCGGCCACCTTTGTCTCCCCAGTGCTGGTGTTTGCACACCGCCAGAGCCGCAGAGGCAAATCCTTTTGAGCTCTGGGTTTTTTGATCGGATCTCTCGAGGGAGAGTCCCCGAGAGCGACGCAACTCGCTGGCTGGGCTCACGCCGGGTCATTTATATGTTGCGTTAAATCGTGACCCCCGCTGCAGGCTGATAAACAGAGAGACAGACGGACTTGACAGATGACGGATAGATGGATAGACCGACAGATGAACAGACACAGTCAGACAGATGGACACAGACGGAAGGACACAAACAGATGGATGGATATAGAGGGACAGTTGGCTGATAGATAGATGGATAGACAAACAGACGGACGGAGCGACAGACAGAGCTAAGCACGAACGCCGTCACCTTCGTTGTGAGACGCGACCAAGGCCTCACCTTTGAGGCTCTGGATCTCCGAGTTGGCTTGGCACAGCTGCTGTCTCGTGTGGCCGAGCTCCTCTGCGGTTAAGAAAACACAAAGCAATCAACGCCACGTTGGACACGGGGTGGGCGGAGCACACAAAGATCATCGATCGCACTGCGACTGTTTCGACGAGGCGGTGCTTTGCTAACGAGGCGGGACCGCAAAGGGGAGGTTGGCCTCTTCGCGTGTGCGCGCTCATTCTAAATGTGGAGGCAGAAACCGGAGGACCCGGAGAAAAAATCCACGCGACCTACAAATATACAGCTGGCGTCAGGCTCGGGATCGAACCCACGACCTCCTGTATACCAGGCGAGGGAGTTAACATCGCCTAGCCACCGTGATGATGATGAGAGACACGCAATCTCCAAATATACAGGTGGCGTCAGGCTCGGGATCGAACCCACGACCTCCTGTATACCAGGCGAGGGAGTTAACATCTCGCCACCCTACGTCACTCCACTGCTGGATGAGGGCCTCCCCACACATCGCCACACCAGTCAGCGTGGGCTGGCGGATGAGGCTCACCTCTCAGGGTCTCCACGGCTCCCGATTGGTCATTGGAGTGTGGCTCAGCTCCTGGGGGGCCCGGCTCTGAGCAGACTCCTGTGACGCAGCCACGCACGGCTCATCAGGGTGGGGTGGGGGGGGGGGGCAGGGTGCTACCAGGCAATGCGCCATTGACAGAGCTGGCTCACCTGAGATTAGATCTGCACTACCGGTAGGCCTGGCTCATCTGAGCTAAGAGCAGCGCTACCAGTGGGCCTGGCTCACCTGGGCTACCAGTAGGCCTGACTCACCTGGGCTACCAGTAGGCCTGACTCACCTGGGCTACCAGTAGGCCTGACTCACCTGGGCTACCAGTAGGCCTGGCTCACCTGGGCTACCAGTAGGCCTGGCTCACCTGGGCTACCAGTAGGCCTGACTCACCTGGGCTACCAGTAGGCCTGGCTCACCTGGGCTACCAGTAGGCCTGACTCACCTGGGCTACCAGTAGGCCTGGCTCACCTGGGGCCCAGCCAATCCCCCGAGTGGCCTCCCAGAGATAATCAGCGCTCAGGAGTTAACGATGTTGCTTCGTTTGGGTTTGTTCACGGCAGTCTGTTTTTGGAGTGGGTTTTATTTCCAGACATGTAGACGTCGGTGCAGATTACTGGAGTGACATTCGTTTAATCGTTCTATTTTATTATCATCATCAACCGTGATCTATCCGCCGCTGGATGAAGGCCCCCCCCTCCCCCCCAACAAGCTGTTGACATCTCACGGAATTTCAGTGCCAGCGATCCACCTCGCACCTGTGCGAGAGCCGATCCCATCGCTCCACCTCCACGGTGGACGATCCCATCGGGCGCGTCCCACCCTGCCTCGGTCGTGTATCCCCAATCCCTTCCCTCAGCTTCACCTCACCCCAGCCTTCCCCCTCGCCTTGTCCCCCCCCCCCTCCCCCAACACAAGTAACGTTGCGGCCATTCAAGCTCCCAATGGGCGAATGCCGATTTGGTGGCAGCGGTGTCTTTGCGGCGCGACAGCGACGCCCAGCGGTAGCTCTCACCGTCCTGGGTGGATGGGACCAGCTTCCTCTGTGCGGCCTCCACCAGGGCCCTCAGCTTGGCTGGGCGGGCACAGGCGGCGGTGCACACAGACGCACGCACGCAGACACACGCACGCAGACACACGCACGCAAACACACCCACGCAGACACACGCACACAAAGATAAAGATCCCCGTGTGTTGCCTTGACAGACTGTTGGAGCGAATGCTGTTAGCGAGCACCTATAAAGGCCGGCACGGACACGCGCATGCACGTACGCACACAGAAATGCACGTACAAACAAAGACACACACGCACACACACGCATCCCTGAAGCAGGCAGAACACGGATCAGTTTCAACTTCTCTCCGTGTCTCCTCAACAGCAGTGGATTGACCGTGGCTGATGATGACCATGCAGCAACTGGTGACTACCGGTCTTCCTCGGCGCACTGCGGCCTCTTAACACCGCTGCTGAACGACCTCCGTCCTCACACGCGGGGATTCCGTCTCGACGCACGACGAGCCGTGGGTGGGAGTTGCGTAGCCAGCGTCACGGCACTCACAGTCGTCATTGACGTCCACTCACAATCGTCGTCGTCATCACCGTCGTCCACTCACAGTCGTCGTCGTTACCGCCGTGCCAACGCGCTCTTACAGCCACTTCCTCGGCAAGCGTTTTCCCTGACCGATTTCGCGAATCGAGGCTCACGCCGACCGGCGCCACTCGGGTAGCTCACGCGCCGGGTAGCCCACATGCGGCGGCGGTCATTAAAGCTCGCTTCAAAAACTCAAACTCTTCAAAGTTACCTCTCCCACAGTGGGGGGCGAGGGGAGGGAGGATGGGTGGGGGGTGGGTCCACGTGGGGGCACGCGGGGTTCGCAAAGCGGACGACGGGAGGAGTGGGGCGGGCGCGAGGTCACGGAGAGGCGCGGCGCCGGCGGTCACGGCGCACACACGAACCTTGCAGGTCGTTCATCTCCGCCTCCATCGAAGGGTTCGAGTCGTTGGAGATTCCCAGCTTCACTGCAACGGGCACAGAGCGAACACGGCGTCACCCCGCGAGCCTCGGGTAATACGGGCAACTCGCGCAACTCGGGCAACTCGGGCAACTCGGGCAACTCGCGTGCCCCGATGACGAGCGGCCAGCGACAAACAGTTCACAGTAACCGTGGCAGCAGCGACACGAGAGCGACGAGGAGGCGACTGACCGCCGGTGAGCGGGTGACCGGAGTGAACCGGTGAGTGCCGCACCATGTAACGGACCGGACTGCTTTTCGCCGAATGCCGGGCACGGTGAAGGGCGCATTTAGGGGGGAGGCCGCTTTTAGGGGCATTGTTTGGGAGCCAAAGTCAAAGTGCCCCACTGCTCGAATGAGCACTGGCACATTGGGTGCTCCGTTTCCCGTTTGCAGCGCTGCGGATTGAGCGGAGGAAATTCCACATTTCTATGGAGGGGGGGGGGAACCAATTTGGCGCATTCGTGGCGATTAGGCGGTTAGACAATGGGGGGGGTTGCGCTACGGAGAGTCGGGCCGGTGGAGCGCGAGGGTGTGAAGCCCGGAGTGCGGTGACGGGCGCTTACTCTGATGCTGTACGATCTGCTGCACCAGCTCCGTGCAGGAGTCCACGCCGGGTGGTGCTACGTGCGCTACACACGCGCACACACAACACACGCACAAAGTGCTGTTAGCGCACGCACACGCGGGCACACAGACGCGCACACGTGGGATAGTGGGGTACGGGTGAGCCCCGGGTGCGGGTGAGCGCGGGGTGCCGCTCACCTTCGTCGATGCTGCCGTTGATTTTGGAGGAGAGGTCGTCCACCCGGTCGTCTACGAGGCAAGGGGGGAGGGGAGGGGGGCAGACAATCGGCCTCCGCACCTCTGAAGTAGGTAGCTGCCTATGTGTCGTGGGAAGCGTCAAGGGTTGGTGTGGCAGCTGCCGCGTGAAGTTGAATTGGCAGCTGCCTATTTGAAGTGGGAAGTGGCAAGGTTTTATTGCTGCTCTCCGGCGTTGGCCCTTCGTCACCAAGTGTGTGTGGTGCATGGCGAGGGTGATGCAGGTGTCACCTCGCCCCGCACATAGGGCGGGCCGCCTCAAGCTGTTTGTAACACGCGTGTGCGTGCGTGCGACACGCGTGGCGGTGAGTGTCGCTACTCACCGAGCGAGGCGCTCTCCTCCTTCAGGCTGCTCTTCTCCTGGATCTGCTCCAGTCGCGCTGAAACCAAACAGAGCTGCGAGTCAAGGGCGATGCAGCCCCTAGAACACTATATCCCGGACCCTATATCCCTTGCCCTATATCCCTTGCCCTATATCCTGGACCCCATGTCCCCTCGCCCTATAACAAGAAATCCCGAACCATAACCATAACCCCAACCAGCGCACCAGTCACTCCGTCGCCAGGTGGCCATTCCAATACCCTACACCTATAACCCAAGCCAAAGTCACTAAAAAAAAATTTAAGTGAATAAAAAGAATAAAAATAAAATAATAAAAACAAAAAAACACTAATAGACTGTAATGTATAAACTGCCAGTACATTCACTCCGATTAACAACCAGGCTACAGTCTACATTAGTGTTTTTATTATTATTATTATTATTATTTTTATTCACTTATTTTTTTCTATCTCCGTGACTTTACCGAAAGAACCAAAGAATATGAATTTCTGCAGTCACGAAAGTTAAGTAAAAATGTAACCAAATCACTGACAAAAAGCCTTCCCCCACCGTCTCTACCCCCACCCCCACCCCTAGTTCACCGTGTGGCGTAGGCGGTGGCGTTACCCTTGACGGAGGCGAGCTGCTGGCGCGTGAAGTCGTTGTCGGCGGTGAGGGCCTCGACGCGGGCCTGCAGGGCGCTCTCCTTCTGCTCCAGCTCCTCCAGCTGGGCCTGCAGCTCGCGCCGCTCCTCGCCGCCCCGCGCCACCGCCTCCTCCTGCCGCTCCTCCGACACCTGAGGTGGGGTGGGGGGGCGGCGTCGTCGTCGTCGTCACGACGAGGTTCGCGGCGCGGAGAAACCGTTCGTCGCACGCAATGGATTGCACCTCCGCCTCTCCCCGCCATGGGTGGACGTCACGGTGTTCCGACCGCACCGGCCGTTGGTGGGAACTGCCGGGATGTAGAGCGCCTCTCGGCACCCTGTCGGCTGCCAGCGTCCGGGATCGCGGCTCAACTCGCGCATTCGCCCGCGCCTAACCGTCTCTCCCTCCCAGTCGCGGCGACGGCGCCAGCGGGAACGGGGGCACCGGGCGCCGCGCCGCGAGAGGCCGCCGCGGCGCCGCCTTGCGCGCGCGCGTGTGCCGAGAAGCCACGTACCCGGAGTTTTTCCGTGAGCTCCTTGACGCTCTCCTGGGCGTCCGTGTGGCACCGGGCGATGTCGAGCACCTCCTCCTGGGACTTCTCGAACATCTCCTTGAGGTGCGAGCACTCGTCCTCCGTGTTGCTCAGCGCCCTCTGCGCGCGCAGGCGACCGCGGGGACAGAGAGGGGCGCACGCTCAGCGGGGCCTTCGGGGGGGGGGGGGGGGGACCGCGATCGCTCCGTCTCTCTCGCGGACTCAGACCGTCGCTCCGTCACGTCGCCGGCGGCTCGGCGTGTCGAGCCCGCGCACGGCGACCGTGCTCGAAGCCGGGCCCCCCACCTCGACGTCGGAGAGCTTGCGCACCACCTCCAGCTTCTCCTGCAGCACGCGGCGCAGCGACTCCTTCGCCGTCGTCTCGTAGCTCAGCTTGTCCTCCAGCAGCGACGTCAGCTCCTTGCGCAGGGACTCCTCCGTCTGGTTCTGCGGTCGTCGCGGGGACGGCCAGAGGGGCGCAGGGGTCGGGGCGAGGGGGGGATGGCAACGTCAGCATGGTCGGCAAGCTCGCACGGGGTCACCCTTACTTTACCGTGCTACCCGAGTAACTCTCGCCATCATCACCATCGCCAACCCTTGGGTCTCCGCCGCTCCCCTTCCCAGTGCCACCGACACGCGTGGCGGCGAGTGCCGCTGCTCACCGAGTGCGGCGGCGAGCGACGCACTCGCCAAACCGATTCCCGCTATTGTCTGGCGGCGCTCGCTCCACCCTCTCACTTTCCCACCGCTGCCGTGCCGCCACCACGGAGCGGGGAGGAGGGGGGGGCGTGCGAGTGCAGGAGGAGGTACCTTGGCGTGCGCTTGCAGCTGACTCTCCAGGACCTCCAACCTAGACAGCAGCCGATCCTCGTCCATCAGCGCCTGCCGAGCGGTAACAGGGACGACGCGCGGGGGTCATCGTCTCCGCACCTCCCACCCCACGGTCATCCCCACAGTGTCCGCGTGTACACGCCTGTGGGCCCCAGCGTGCCCGTGTGTTTCCACGTGCTCGTGCATTTGGGAACCCGCGTTCGTGCGCGTGTGTGTGCCTGCGCGTGTGCCTTCGACAGTTCACGTGGCCTCGCAGTGCACCTCGGCTGGCACAAGTGCCGTAGTAGTAGTGAGTGGCGGTTGTTGTTGTTGTGCGTGTGTGCACCTGTGCACGTGCGTGCTCCCGCGTTCCCGTATGTGCGGTCTTGTGTGATGCTGTGTGTGCGTAGATCTCTGCGGTCCAGTGCGTATCAATGCCCTGTGTCTGTGTGTACATGTGCGTGTTCCCGTGCGTGTTCCCGTGCGTGTCCACATGTCCACGTGTCCGTGTGTGTGTCAGCTGACCTGCCAGCTGCTCTCGGATGCCTCCTGGGTGCTGGCCAGGATGCGCTGCAGCGTCGCCAGCTTCTGCTCCAGCATCTGCTCCCTGTGGAGGGCCTCCTGCACCAACACAACCACCACCAATCACCACCACCAAACACCACAACCACCACAACCAGCACCATCATCACCACCACTGCCAGAGTGCTGCAATGGGCAGCAGCACTCTTGCCTTGCAATCCAGAGGTCGCCGGGTCCATCTCCCAGCGTGGGAGATGAAGTGATGGGGCAAAATATATAAACCCCCCCCACCCCCCAACCACCTGTCCCATCCAGCTGTGTAAACGGCTTCACCAGAGTTATTTTATCAGCAGGTCGCCTGCGGAGTAGCCCAATGCATCTTCCGCGGGGCGTTCCAGAGCTCGCTCGCGTGGAGGCGGCCCCCCTCCCCCCCGCAGTAGCGCGAGCAAGCAGCCGCCGCTACCCTTACCATCACGAGCGTTACGACATCGTCGCCATCTTCATCTTACATCCCCTTTGTAAAGTCCGCAGCTGGATGAAGGCCACCGCAAGCCTTGCAGGTCATTGCGGTTGATCGACCGTGCCTCACCGCGATAGTCAGCGCGGTGAGGCGGAGGGTGGCCCCCGGACCGATTCGGTCACCGCTCGCCGTCGAACCCGGGATATCTGGTTTGCGGTGCGGCGTGCTAACCGCTGCACCACCGTTCCCTCGCGTTACGGCGCACGCACACGCGCACACGCGCACACGCGCACACGCGCAGACGCACGGCGGAGGTGGCGGCGGCGTCCCTTACCTTGAGGCACTGCGAAATCTGGTAGAGCTCCTGGGAGTAGGCATTGGCTTGCGACGCAGAGACCTGGAGAGGCACGGCAACGACAGTGAGAATCGTTCGGAGTAGGCCAAACATCCTGATGTAGGCCAACAGAGCTTGGGCAAAGCGTTGGCAGCACCGGATCTGGCTGCCTTCCCGCTTCGTCTGCGATTTCCCTCGAGCCTCCGCGTCAAATGCCGCGCACCGTAACAAAAATCGCACAGCTCGCTCTCGCGTGCGTCGTGCGCAACACCAGGTACACGCAGGACACGTGGGCCCACCATCGGTGGCCCCTGGGCTGCTCAGTCTTCGGTTGCAGCTGTTGTTGGGCCCTGGTAACGAGGCACCCCTCCCGGGCTGTGCCGCAGGGTTGCCCCCCCCCCCTCTCCCCCTCTCAATCTCTCACACCGACGTTGCCCTCTGCCCTCCACCGCCTCTTCCAAAATCGATTGCACTGGAGACGCGGGGCGGAGCGGCTTGCAGCCGCGCGCCGCCCGCTCCGTGCCCGGCTCCCGGCGCCGCTTGGCACGAACCCAAGGCCCCGGCGACGGCGCCGCCGCCGCCGCTCGCGACGTGGCAAGAGCTCCGCCGCCTGCGCCGCAGCGCAGCAGCCGGTCCAACGTAACCGCAAAGCCACCGGCCTAGCCGGAAATGCCCCTCTCGAGCCTCAAAGACTCCGCTTTCAGGAGGGTGTTGCTACTGTTGCTGCTGTTGCGTCGGCACGATTGATCAATTCCATTTAAAATGGCGTTTCGTTTTCTTGTGCGTGTAAACCGGACGGGCCGGAGATACCCCACCAAACACAGCGGGGGATAACACTCAAACCCCGCACAGACGGATTCACAAACCGACCTATTCTACGCTGCCACCTTCCGAGACCCATCCCACAGCCAGGCACGTGTGGGGGTTATCTCTACGCGATCACCACAGCCGGCCCCGGCACGGGCGCGGTCACCCCGGTGTCACCCGCGCTCCCCGCGGGAGCATCAGGTGACGTGAGGCAGCCAACGTGGGGGCGGCCCAGCGGCCTCCACTTCCTGCCGGCAGCCGGCCGCGGAAACGCGAGCAAAACAAATTAACGCAACGCGCGCGGCCTTGGGAGCGCTCACCTTTTCCAGCGTCATCGCGGAGACCGATACCCTGCACAGAGAGACACACGGGGGGGGGGGTTGGTGGGCGGGGGGGGGGGTCGAGACGGGGGGACACGCAGATAGAGAGACAACGCTGCGTCAAGTCCCGCTGCGACGCCGGCACGGCCGTGGCGTTTACAGTTTTCACCGAGCCTCCGCGCCCCCTTCCCCTGGGCGACGCGCGATCTTCCAACTGCGCGCGGGCCAAATCTCGATCTTCGGGTTTGCTCGGTTCCCGCGAGCGAGCCGCGTCAGCGCCGCGGAATGCGCGCCGCTTGTTTACGCGCGCGGCAATTTTGCCGACGGGAGGTCAAGGTGCACGGTGGGCGGGCGAGGCAGCCCGATCCGGAGGCCAGGCCGGGCGGCTCCCTGTGGCACCCGCCGCCGCGATCGGCTGGGCTGCCAAGCTGCGGAACTCGAGGTGAGCTCGAGGGCTACGCGGTGAGCGGGGGGCGGGGGACCGGAGGCAACCCCAAGCCAACAGAGCAGAGCCCCGCAACTCGCAACCAATCTGTTCTTTACCACAACCCACGTAATTGGGTGCTATAGATTTCCACGTGTTAAGCCACTAGGTTGAGCTATCCCTTGTGATGGCCAGGCCGCTTCTGAGAAAGAAGCTAATATAGCTCAGTGGGCTTTACCTGATAAGATAAAAATAGTCGAGTTTCTTTTGTATTTTTGTGATTTGTTTACCTTTCTTATACATTGCACACTCCTATCCGTGCTTTTTGTATTGTATGTTATGACCTGCCCCCCCACCCCAACTGTAAACTCATCGAATTCCTCCAAGATAAATAAATCAATATTCTGCTCCTGATCTGGCAATTCACCAGCACCGCTTCAGGTGAGCCTCACTCTTCTGCTGATGAGACACTGAATCTCAAAACCCATCTCACAGTTTTGCTTCCGGTGAAACCGGTGAAGATCCACTCCCAGAATGCCACGTAGTCGCCGATGGGAAGTACGCTTTTGTTTAAACGTTTTGTGTGGGTAGACGACTCCGGGACGACGGGGGACGTTGTTTACGTCGGGGTTATTATTGGCATCTGGAGCCAGGGGGCGTTCTGGGGCTCTGTGATGTCACACGCGGGGGGCGGCTCTTGTAGGGGCGGGCGATCTTGTTAAAGGGCTCGGATATTGCTTCACGGGCCAAGCAGCCGGCCTTATTCACGGCGTTGGGCGGGCGCACGCGTGGAGCGGTGGCGCAGCGGTTAGCGCACTCGCACCGCTTTAAACTTGGCGTCGCAAGGTCAATTCTCGGCCACGGACAAAATCAATATTCGAGCGACACCGACACACCGGCTCCCCGTTCACCGACCCGCACTGATCAGCACGGTGAAGTACGGCCAACCAACAACCCCCGTGAGCGGCCCAGAGTGACAGGATGCCTTAATGAAGCGCTCGTTATAATTAGAGAGAGCGGGAGCGATACGGCCACGGAAGTAACTGCACCCCCGCCCAACCCCCCAGAGTTCTAGCAATGCACAGGACCCCCCGGTGGAGGGAGGGGGGGGGGCGGTCACCGCTCCCCCAAGGCGCGAGCCCGGTGGGAGGTGGCGGGAGGGGCGTCCAGATAGCGCAGCGTCCCCACCCCGGGCCGGTTTCTATTTGAGCAGGAACCACCACCCCCCCACCTCCCTCCCCCCCAGGACGCAGAGCGGCGCCGCAAGCGAGTGGAACCGCGCGGCACAGGCAACGTGAGCGGTCGGGGCGGTGGCGCGTCACGCACTCGGTTCTCCTCCGCGTCTCCGCGCCGTCCGGCAGGAACAGCTTCACGGCCGAGATGATGCAGCTGTGCGTCACTGCAGCCACACACAAAGACAAAGATGCCCCCCGTGTGGCCTCAGCGGAGCGCGTGGCCAAGTGCCGCACCTCGGCGAGCACCTGGGAAGGCCGACGGCAGCGCACGAGGGGCTCGAGTGGCCAGCAGCGCGCCTGGCCGCCCTTGTGTCCCCAATGCTGGCCAGGTACTTGTGTAAGGCTACATCGACTGAGAGGAGGCCACAAATTGGTTGAGATATGAGTCACTGATGTTATGCCGCAGTGTGGATACTGCGCAGGAAAATAAGTGTGGATCAGGGAACGCTTGCAACGTGTTGCGGTAACACTCACTAATACACAATGTGAAACACACCTTACTAAAACACAACAAAGACAAAGATCCCCCGTATAGCTTGTAACAGATTGTTGGGGCAAGTGCTGTTCGGGAGCACCTATGATGGCCGGCACGGCACACGAGGGGGTGGGTGGCGAGGACCATGCCCGGCCGCCTTTGTCTCCGCGGTGGCGATGTTTACTACACACCGCACCCAGCACTCATTGAGGCCGAGTCAACAAGCATGAAGCCCATGCCTTACCAACAAGCGCATTGACACGAGGCATGGACACGCATTGCAGCCGTGGTAACCGGTGGGGGTGGGTTAGCCTCGTGCCCCACGTGGCGCGGATTTCGTTCTGCAATTTGTTATCCTTTTAACGGGAGAGATATTGTTCTTTTGTCGCCCCGGCGCTGCCCCGATCGGGCTGCCGCCGATTGGCCCACATTCACCCCCCGAGGGTCCAATCGGATCTCTCGCACGGCAAAGCAGCAGCGCTTCGCGTCCGAGAACGCCCCGCGGGAGGGGGGTCCTCTTCCTGCGCGGCCACCTCGGGGTATCGCGCGCCCACCGGTAGCGAGAGCAGACCGCGCCGCCTGTTTTCCCGGTGGCCGGCAGGGTTCGAGCCGCGAACTTCTGCAACAAGTGGCGGAAGCGCCACCGACCGGTGGGTCGCCGTGAACCCCGAATCACCGCGACGACCCCCAGCATCGGCCCCCCCTCCCCCCCCCCACCGGCCCCCGTCAATCGCTCACCCCTCCGCGAGTTCTCCATGACGTCCACGCCGAACTGGATGACATCTCCGGAGAGGATCTCGTAGGGCGGGCTCTCCTCCGAGCCCTTGCTCAGCCGCTGGTTGTTAACGAACGTCCCGTTGCTGCTCTTGGTGTCTTGCAGGTAGAACTGCGCGCGCACGCGGAGAGCGAGCGAGAGGCACAGAGAGAGAGAGGGAGTGAGAGGAAATGGCACGACGTGCCGCACGGTGTTAGTTAATCCGTGGTAGTTCCCGTGTTGACGTAATCCGCACTGGGAAGACAAAGGCGGCCGGGCACGATGCTGGCCTGGCGTTCCCTTCGTGTGCCATGCTGGCCTTAATAGGTGCTCACCGACGCCACAAGCACTCACAGCTCTGTACAGCTCACGGGGGGAAGTGGTGAATTGCACACACACAGGCGTGCCTTTTTTGGCGAGTAAGTGCACGTGTCTGTCTGTGCGAACGACCGTGTGCACATTTGTACTCCCGTGTAGTTGTGCGAGTACAAATGTGTATTTGCCGGTGTGTCCGTGCGTGCGTCGGTCTGGATTGCGG
Source organism: Lampetra fluviatilis (assembly GCF_964198595.1). NCBI lineage: Eukaryota > Metazoa > Chordata > Hyperoartia > Petromyzontiformes > Petromyzontidae > Lampetra > Lampetra fluviatilis. Next base: position 3,562,267 of record NC_136318.1, on the reverse strand, counting down.
TTGTGCAGTGGTTACCGAACCCGATGACCAGAGTTTGATTCCTGCTCATGACTAACACCGGTGACGATTATCTGAATCGGTCCTGAGCACCTTTGTGCGGTGTTTAAACATCGCCACTGTGAAGGCAAAGGCGGTCGGGTGTGGTGCAGACCACCCACCCCCTCGTGCGCCGTGCCGGCCTTCATAGGTGCTCGCTAACAACACTTGCGCCCCAACAGTGTGTAAAAGTATATGGGGGATCTTTGTCTTCATGTGCGTGCATCGCAACGATTGCACAACTGACACCAGCGTGATTTCCTGCGTAGGTACAGCGCACGCACGCACCGCTACGCTCGAGACCGATAGACTCACCGAGAGAACCAGGAATTCACAGACACGAAAACGTACAGCGTGCTGAGATGTGGCCGCAAAGAGGTGCCACTACGCCAATTCGGAAACCCACATACGGGGAGAACGCAGAAAGTGCGCCCGAGCCATGAATGAAACCTGAACATTTCTCGCTGTGGGGGCCATGGTGCTGTCACCACTGCTGCTCCAAATGCCCCCTTGTTGAGCCAGACGGCCGTCGAGATGAATCACTCGGAGAGATTCGTAGCGAGCCAAGCGGCGGGACCCACCACCTGGTGAACACAGTGGACCTTAATAAACCTCCACACACGAAAAGATACACGGGGCAAGGAACCTTTGAACCCAATTGACGCGGATGACATCTTTACTGCCTACTTATCAGACCGAGAGGACGGGTGGCTGAGCGAGTGTACGAGCGGGGAGGTGGATGAGTGTTTGAGTGAATGGATGAGTGGGTGAATGGGCGAGGTCGACGATTATTTCAACTGGTCCTGGGCATCCCCTAGGTCGACTCAGCCTCAAATGAGTAGCTGGTGCGATGTGGAAACATCGCCACTAGGGACACAAAGGTGGTGCTGGCCACCCACTTCCTCGTGTGCCGTGACAGGCCGTCAAAGGTGCTTGCTAACAGTCTGCTGTTTAGGCTATACGGAGGGGTCTTTGTCTTGAGTGACTGGGTGTGTGGGCGAGTGAGTATGTTAATAAGTGGGTGAATGAGCAGGTGTGCGAGTGAGGGGGGGGTGGGAGGCGCAAGCGAGCAAGTGAATCAATGAGTGGGTTGGAGGTGAGCGAGTGTGTAAATAAGTAGGTGGGCGAGTGGCTGATTGAGTGGGTATCTGAAAGAGTGATTAGGTGAGTGGGTATGCAAGGAAGCATGTGGGTCTATGGGTGATCATTATTTGAACGAGTGGGTGAACAAGTGGGCGAGCAAGTGGATAACTGTGTGGGTGGGCGGGTGAGTATCTGGGCGAGGTGGATAGGTGGGATGGTGGGTTGAGCTTGTATGTTAATGGGGGTGGGTGGATTGTTGAGTGACCGATTTATTGGGTAAATGAATGGGCACACATGGGCACAAACACACACACACATACGCATTCCCACACAGACACATAAATCGGACACCAAGAGACACACACACACGGACAACACACAATCAGGAAGAAGCACTACTGTGCAGGGACGCTGCTCAAGGTGCTTATCAGCAGTGCGGTGACACTGCACCATAGCCGGCATGGCGTTACACATCGCTGTCATTGCGCCGCCGCCACCGCCGCGGCAAAACCACCCAGCGTGCAGACCGCGGGAACGGCGCAACACCCAACTTGCTTCTCAACGACCGAACTCGTCGCCGGAAAGTGCGGATTCTGCCGGAAAGGTGCCGAAATTCAATCGCCGCTCGAAACGCGACCGTTCCCGGCTTGCGCTTTTGAACGCTGAAGCTGCGGTAGCAGCCCGGAGTGAAATATCTTGAAAAATCGGACGGCCCAGGGCTGGGCTCTACCGATTAAAACCCAAGCAATCGATGACTCTGCTGACTATCGAACCCATTGCTCGACCCGTCAGAGAATGGAAAAATCATTGCATGGCTCATGAGCTGGAGGGAGGTGACGGTAAAGGCGCAGCCCTGCAATGGCTGGCCTCTGCTGGCGGAAGGAGCCTCCGTTGGAGGGAGCTCTAGAAACGCTCTAAGAAGGCGTTTGGCCTACTCCTCCTCCACCTTGGCCACACGGCTCGGGAGAGGTGGACGCACCCACGCTTTACCCCCTCAACCACGCGCGGCCTGCCGATCGTTTAAGGAAACTTGCCCCGCTGTGTCAACTGCCGCGCCCAACTGGCGACCTCTGGATGCATGAAAAAGGGCCTCCGCCAGAAACGTCGCCTATCGTACACTTTTCCTTGTAAGGCGACGCACAAAACAGTTGTTATCGTTGAAAGTGTCGAGTTGTTTTCGTTACGCTTGTGGACCGCTGCCAATGCAGCAGCGGCGGCGTTCCAGCCAGCGGACCGCTACACACTGCACCAGGTACTCATTTAAGGCCGAGTTAACTTAGGCGAGGCCCATGACCGGCTCAGACATTCGCAACCGTTATTGGTCGTGAGCGGCAAACAAACTTGGCTCGCAGGGTTGGTCGCGCAGTGCGTTAACTGCTGCGCCACCACTCCCCAAACTGACCTACACACACACACTGACTTACAGACACACACACAAACATTGACCCACAACACACACAAACACTGACCAGCACACACAAACACTGATCTACACACAAAACACAAAGATCCCCCGTATAGCCTTAACAGACTGTAGGGGCAAGTTCTGTTAGCGAGCACCTATCAACGCCGGCACGGCACACGAGGGGGTGGGTGGCCAGCACCACACCCGGCCGCCTTTGTCTCCCCAGTGGCGATGTTTACACACCGCACCAGGTACTCATTTGAGGCTGAGTCGACATAGGGGAGAGGCCCAGGACCGGTTCAGGTAATCGTCACTGGTGTTGGCCGTGAGCGGGATTCTAATTCGCAGGGGTTCATAGCACAGTGCAGCGCTAACCGTTACACGACCGCTCCCCACACACACAAACACACACTGACACACACTGACGCACGGTGACACACTGACACACGCTGACACGCTGACACACGCGGACACACACTGACACACACTGACACACACGCTGACACACACTGACACACACGCTGACACACGCTGACACACGCGCAGACCAACACAGGCGGGTGGCTACGAGCGTAGACGTGGCGGCGGCGATGCTGTGAGTCACGGAGTAGGAATGGTGCCCACACCTGGTGCCCATTGGCCGGTTTCACTGCAAGTTTCTGCACTGGCCGAGCCAAATCAAGAGCCGACGTCGGCCCGGCACGCAGGCGTTCGGTCTGACATGGCCGCAGGATCGCCGATTGGTGAAGAAACGCGACCGCGGTTGGGTGAATCCCCCCCTCCCCCACCGAACCGCCGGTCAGAGTTCACTCGTTCCATTCCGCTGCTCCCGGCCTGCAGCTCACTTTTGTTGGCGACACGATCATCGTCGGCGTCGTTATGGCTATGACGACGCACTGATTTCACAATCAAAACGTGTTTGTTTTGACGGCAGGGACTCGCTACACCGAGTCTCTACGCGAGTAGGTGGATCTTTATGCAAGGTCAATATGTGAGTCTGTGGATAGCTAAGAAAATGTATGAGTATTTATTCGAGTCCACTGGTCTCTATGTGGGTCTAAGGATCTATACGCGAGTTTGTTGGTCTCAACGCAAGTCTATGAGTCTCTATGCGAGTCTACGGGTCTCTTTGAGAGTGGGGCGGTTGAAACCCAGATTCAAACCCGGGACTCCGGTTCCGTGTCTGCGACGCATCGCTGCCCAGTTCCCCAGTCACGTTCTTATCGCTAAACTATATGAAGGTCAGATTTGCATCAGGACAAAACAGAGACAACAATATGTTGCCTGGAGATTTACCCGCATCGCTGGTTGAGACGCAAACACACACGCGCGCCTCTGATGAGCACGGTTGGCTACATACTGTGCGAAAGAAGTTCAACGCACACACATACAAAAACACGCGCATACACACACAGGGCGCTTCTGCCGAAAAATCTGATGACAGGCAATATTCGCCTCGAAATTCTAGAGCTGTAGCAGCGGCGCTTCCCCGTGACCTCAGCTGACGCCGAAACCAACGTCAGCGGACATCCTTTGTCATCATCAGCAGCCGTGGTCGATCCACTGCCTTTCGAAGGCCTCCCTAGGTCGTCGCCACGGTCTCCCAACGCGACCATCCCGCCTCTCGGCGCCTGCACGGCGAGCAGATTTACGGCTCCATCTCCGCGGTGCGCGTTCCTTTTGCCTTGGCTGCCGCTGCGACGTTCGCGTCGACCACGGCCACCGTCCCACCCCACGCGCCACTCTTCACAACCGCCCCATTTACTATTTTTGTTTTGCAAGGTAAGGCCCGCCGAGCTAGTTTTGCTCGTTTTCAGAAGCGACCAGGCCACAAATGATTTCTCAACAAAGTGAATTACCGTGTGGAGATGTTTTAATCGGCCAGAGACTCTAAACGCACGTTGATTCTAAATGTGGAGAGAAAAACCAGAGGACCCGGAGAAAAATCCACGCAAACTCCAAATATACAGCAGGTGTCAGGGTCGTGATCGAACCCACGACCTCATTCATACGAAGGCGAGGGAGTTAACATCTCCTAGCGACCGTGGCGCCCCTATGTCTCCGACTTGTGTTTGTCTGGTGGTGTCACGGTTATCGCGATGGATTTGCATTCCGTACGATTCCATTTCTCGGTACGGCGGTTGAAACAAGAGGGCCACTTTCTTCAATTCTACCCCCCTGCCACCCACCCCCCTCCCTCTCAGCTGCCTCTGTCCTCCCAGCAGCGTACATGGGAACTCGCCACGGTTCGTGGATTGCCAGGTTGCGTGCGGTGGGGTAAAGTATAGGTGCTCACACCTCTTCCAAAACGTGTGGCACGCGTGGAAGAGTAGGCAAACGTATCCTGTAGTGGAGGCCCCTTCCGCCAGTAGTGGAGTAATCCAGCCATTGCACCTTCATCACAAGTGACTCCTCTCCTGTCTCCCAGTGTCATCCAAAGCACCAACTTCTGCCTTGTTTATCGGTTCCACGCTCGCACGCTTTCAGATGCGCTTCTGCGGCCATCTGGAACGTTCTTCCTTCCGATATTAAGAACCCGCTGGAGCTATGCGCTTTTAAATCAACATTGAAAAGGAATTTCTTTCGAAGTGATTTTTGTGTTGAATTTGTTGTCCTTTCCCCGTACCTCCGATTAAGCACGGTTGGCTACGTACGGTGCGAAAGAAGTTCAACATACACACACTGCTGGACGAACATCAACAAGACAACTCGAACTATGACCTCTGATCAACATGCGATCCTCTTGCTCCTCTCTCTCTGTGTAATTCCAAGCATGCATCTCTCGTCCACGCTTCACGGGGTGACGCACAAATATAAAAATAAAATACAACCTATTTAGGCGCCGCGCCAGGGCCACCTGACATGGAGAGTTACCCTAGTGACCCCACAGTTTAAATCGCACCCCCCACTTTGTTTTGACTTGTTTCACACACGCACGCTCACTTACACGCGTGCACACGCACGCACGCACACACGTTCATACCGGACACGATGGGCGCGACGACTCGCGTCCCACCGTGTTCGGCGCTCGCTCACACCTTTGCAGAAATCGCCACGATTAGCGGCACGCGTCGGCCGGTACCGCGCGGAAACCCGACGGTTTTACCCACGCAAGAGTTCGGGTCGTTCGGCTTGCGTTCCTTCCGCGACGGCAACAACACTTCCCCATTCCTCGGCGGTTCCGTCTTTATTTTTAAACGACGCCCCTGCTCGCCGCTCGGCAACGTGGCCCTCCCGGTGTTCGTGAGCAAAGCGCGGGTCCCAACCGACGCTATTCGCGGTGCCGATAACCGCGACTCGGTGAAACGTGCGGTGACGTCGCGAATGGCCGGGCAGGGAGGAACGAGGAACAGGGGCGGAGGCCACAGCTGGAGGGCCGCCATCCCATGCGAGCGAACGCTGCCGGGTGGTTACCGCACTCTCCGGATTAAAGGAAACCTTGGCAGTGCGGTAGCTGTGTGCGTGTGTTCAGGTGCGTGTCAGTGTGTGTCAGTGTACGTGAGTGAACGTAAGCTCCAAAGATGGACTTTCCAATGACCAGCGGTGTCAAGATCGGGCTCTGTGCAGGAGGTTCGTGAAGGACGCTGCTACTGGGCAGTTGGGAAGCAGTTGCCCTCCAGCAACAACGGAGGGCAAAGGAGCAACGCTCACAACAACGAGTGGAGTGCCGGGTAGATAAAACACAGGAATTTGACACAGTAGGGAGTACAGGTGGTGCATCTGCCAATTATCTCAGTCAATCAACCCACGGCACCTGGGTCTGTCCCGTCACCTCCTGCCAGCAGGTGTTCGACACTTCACGTGGCCTTGAAGTGCACATAGCCTGGTACAAGCACTATGTTGACATCACCACCACTTAGTGGCAAATGGCGGTTGTTGTTGTGTGGGGAGTATTGTTCACCTTGTTGCGTTCTTTGGTCTACAACTGGTGGGACAAGGCCATAAAAAGGCTGCCATCTCTGGTGCAGGCCAATCAGTTTCAGGGACTGTGCGTGGGTTATTGTCGGGGCATGTTTGTTTGTTTCCTCTGCCGCAGGTCTATGTGGTTGATGAAAATGCAATGCTTTGTAGTATATATAGGTGTCTCTTTGGTGTTTGAACATCTTGGCGCCTCCTGCGTTGTTGCCGGAATGAGTAGAGCATTCATTTAAATAAAATATGCTTGTACCATATATAAGCATGTGTGTAGAGCCGCCGGTATAGACGTGTGCGGCATGTGAATGTGGTCTTACATAAACACACACATCCACGCTAAACACACGGGGGGCGATAGCGGAGCGGTAAGCGCGCTGCGCTACGAATGCGGCAGAGACCCGAGTTCGATTCCAGCTCATGGCCACCAACACCAACACCAGTGACGATCATCGGAACCGGTCTTGGGCCTCCTCCCCTCGGTCGACTCAGCCTCAAATGAGTACGTAGTGTGGTGTGTAGTAAACATCACTGGTGAGACAAAGGTGGCCGGGCACGGTGCTGGCTACCCACGCCCTCATGTGGTGTCTGCACGTGCCAACCTTCACAGGTGCTCGCTGACAACACTGTTGAGGCTGCATGTGGGATTGTTGTCTTGTAGCAGTGCAGCGGTTAGCTTCTTGCACTACGAACCCGTTGACTCGAGTTCGATTCCAGCAGTCCTGCAAGTGAGTTGTTCCCGGTGGTTACTGGGAAGATTACAGGCAGAGCCAAGTTCGTCCCTCACTGTATTGCGAATAAGAGGGCATTTTCGTTCTCTTCTAGCATGTGCACCAACAGGTGCTTGTGCACAAACAGGTCCACATACACCTTTTGTTCTCTTTTAGCCCACCCCCCTCCCAATACGTTCCATTCATTGGCTACCACATTCAGATAAGCCCCCCCCCCCTCCTCCCCCTTAACTTGTATTTAAGAACTTGTATCTTGGAATCTCTGCCTCACTTGATACAGTAAATCTAGCTGTGACGGTCCCACCTTAATCGGAGACTTGTGTTGCCTCCGAAACGTCGTGATTTTTTTTTATTTTATTTCTATTATTACTTTTATTAATTTTATTTTTATTTTTCACCTACGTGACTTTACCAAAAAAACCTGAGAGTATGAATCCTTGCAGTCACGAAAGCTTCAAATCTAGAGTTCTGTGCTTTCACCGTCTTTATCACGCGTAGTTAATCCACTGCTGGTTGAAGTTATCCCCAAGCCACCGCCACCACCTCTCACGATGCTGTGATGTAGTCATCTACTGGGCACCCGCACGCGAGTTGGTTTCATGCCTCCATCTCCTCGGTGGACGTACTCTCGGACGCGTTCCCTCCCCCGTTCACCGACTCGGGACGGGGCCAGAGTGTTTGTGCGCGTGTGCGCATTGCCGCATCGGTGCAATCATCACCGACACCGCCTTGTGGATCGGTGAAAAGCGGCGGCTCAAAATGTCACGAATTTTCTGTACATTTTTGTGGGCATCACTTAGTCGTGTCTGAACATGCTGTGGGCGTCTCTAAAACTACATCTATACATTCTATTGGTGTCTCTTAGCCATATCTAAACATTCTGTGGGCGTCTCTTAGCCATATCTAAACATTCTGTGGGTGTTTCGTAGTCACATCTAAACATACGGTGGGTGTCCGGACAACCGCGACACCCAGTGGATACGCCTCCCCCACCCCGCCACCCCGCGTGTGCCAAGGGGCAGAATCCACCGCACCATCCAGCGTTTGTAACAGCGCTGCGCTCGAAACAAATTCTCAAGCGCTCAACCACTCAAGGTTAAAGGCCTCTTCACAATCACTCGGCCAAAGTCACTTATTCCTTATTCTGTGACCAGCCAACGCAGTCGAAAGTCTCTCTGGAGGGGCAGAGCTGGGTGTAACGTTCAAGGAAGTGAGAGCTTGCGCTAAAAGTGCAGCCCTGCAACTGCTTGCTCACGCCACTGCTGGCAGAAGAGGAAGCTCTGGAGAGAGCCCCTTTATAGAGGGCATTTGGTTGGCTCTTCCACACTGGTGGGAGTACCCACCACATGGTCCTTCAGTTTCAGTTTTCAGTTTCATTTATTAGGTATAACCCTGTGAGCCATGCGGCTCTTGACTCGGGTGCAACCGCAACAAAACAAAAACATGAACAAGAAACATCTTAAAGTGACTGCTTGACTGAGTGGACAAGCGGCGGTAAGGGGGGGGGATTCAAGAAACCTTTCTCCATTGTTTCTGACCGTTGCACCGCAGTGTCAGTAAAGGGCTGGGGGTAAGGTTCAAGACGACTTAGACTCGTGATAACCAAACGTGAGTAGAGAAGGAAAAAAATCAAATTAATCCAAAGCGATGGTGCGCAAGCGGTAAAACCAAATACAGTCCAACGGTGCACGTCCGACTCGCTCGGGACTGGAAAATAGGCAGATAAGCGAACAGGTCGGATTTGTGAACTTGTGTACGAAATGACAGTTTCACCACCACACTGCATACACTGCAGACGGTTAACTGGTCAGGGCAGACGTGCGACGGGCGGAATACGCAATGCGAGTCCGGTGATCCGGCTGAAACGACTCGCTCCACTCGAGAGCGCCGTACAAGCACAGGCGGCTGCTGAGACCAGGATTCGACCGCAGGTTCTCAGCAGAGCCGGCTCGGCATCTCCGATCTCCGGGCCACTCGTTTCCCTGCGGCGCTACGATTTGTCACGGCGTTTCAATCTCCCCCGAGTGAGAGTGGGGGGGGGGTGTGGAGGGTGGGGAGGGCGGTGTTCCCGGCTCCGACACCGCCGCCAACGCCGTCCAAAAAAAACGTTGCACGAAATTAACAGCGGTTGCCTTGTTCCGTCGGCACTTGCGACGGACATTTAAATGAATTACAGGAACCAAGCGACCGGCCCTCCTCCACCACCGTTGAGACCGGCAGACTGTCCACATTTGTTACTCGCCGAGGCGGCGGCGGCGATGTCAACAGACTCCCCCCCCCACTGCCACGAATTCTAAAAATAAGCCTGCTGTGCGCAAATTTGGAAAGGTAAGTGTAGCCCCCCTGCCACCATACCGACGGCCGTCCACCCCCCCAACCACTTCCTGGCTCCGTTGTGCATTCTGGAGCATGCCGAGGTGTCGTCCATCATTGCCGGTATGGCCGGCACAAAACCAACGAGCCAAAAGTTTCTCCTACGGCAAAACGATCGTGGCTTTGGCGATGTGATGTTTGCCGGTTGTGGTCGTGCACCAGTTGTGGTGGGGTCTTCGTGCCACGGGTCCACGCAGCTACGGTAATCGGCAGGTAAACTTAACTCTCTCAAAAACACTGTCGAGCAGACTCGCTCTTCGGCCGAGACTCTCAAAGGAAGTGACGCTCTCTCCACCGGACACACACTCGCTCTCTTCACACACACACACTCATTTATATTGTTGTCATATCTTGGGTGAAGCACCCAGTTTCCTACCTCACTGCACTTGATAGAATTCATCGTGAAGGAGTCGGGGTAAGTGATGATACGGCACTCTCGGATTTATCGCTCCAGTGACTCGTTCAACGGTGATCAGTCACCACTCATCTATCGCTACGAGCAAAGTTAACATTGCCGTAGACTTCACGCATTGATCTATCCGCCTGTTGAGGTTCCGGTCAACCAGAATGGATATTTAGTCTCATCCACCGCACTGTGATCGACCACCAACACCGCAGGTCACAAGAACTCACCCACCCACTCACCTGCCTATCCACTCACCACACCGCAGGTCTCAATCATCTTTCTGCGTCTTCCCTCAAACTGCTCCACTGTGGAATTTCCTCTCCCATCGTCATCTCCTTTACCCAAGCTCTCGCAATAATCACCTGTGATTCAAACAACGTGTTCGTAACTCTTATCTGTAACAACCTTGATACCAGTGCTGCTTATTGCTGACTGCTTGACGTTTTGGCCCTTTGGGTCTGTGTGTTGAAAGAATACAACGACTCTCAGACAGTCCCTGTATGCAACAGACACTCTTCCTAGCGACCATTGTATCGTGAGCACACTCCCCCGAGGCACCATGCGTGGTATTGACAAAGCCAGGCTAGGGTCGTTTTCTTCGTAAAAGCGTGACCCTGAATCGTGCCCATCCATCGGATTGCCGTGGGGAGAATCGTTAAACAGTGGCCATCGTTTATTGTTTAATGATCTGATGTCGGTTGATTTTACGATAAGAGAAGTATTACTCGTTTTCCGCCGTGATGTACTCTGCAATGCACATTCTCTGTTTTTCGTCCGAGGTCTCCTCCATATCTGAAGAGTCTCTTTTCTCAAATTGCTCTCGCCTGTTCACAAACACAGTCCGCATGTGCGCGTGTGTGCGCACGCACGCGTGACTTTACCAGTACCTTACAGCCTGATGGGGCGCCACGGTGGCGCGGTGGTTAGTGCACTACGGTATGAACACGGTGACCCAATATCGATTCCTGACCACGGCTAGTATCGGTGGTGAGTGCCGTTGTTAATTAGTTTTCGTAACACTGTCTTTCGGAAGACGTGTTCTAATCTAGTTGTTCAGAATTTTCTATCAGTAGATGGTTCTCCATCGCAATACCCAACCAATCAAGAGGACAAATGATGTCAGAAGACGTCCAGAGTCATTTTCCAGAAGACATCTGTGCGTTTTACATTCTGGAAAATCTTCTTATCCGGGGAATATTAAATGTACGACTCTACACAAATTTACAACGTGACAGCTGACGAGGGAAATCCCGACTTTGTAGTACGGGGTCTCCCAAACTGTAGGTCACGATCCCCAGCGGAGTTCAAGAAGTGACCTCACATTTCTCCAAAATAAACACGGAAGTCAAAAACACAAAGCCTGACAGACGATCCCCCTGAAGCTCACGCCTCTTGAAGGGAGTCACGGCCACACGGAATTAGCAAAAGACTGGCCCCGTGAGGTCAGGTTTGTGTCAAAGTTGAGGTGCAAAGCATGGAGCAGCCAAGGTAAAGCCGCAGCTCTGCATATAGCTCGCTCGCGCCACCGCTGGAGGAAGGACATCTGCCAAGAGGAAGTGCTAGAGAACCCCTCAAAAAGGTGTTTTTGGCCTACTCTTCCACGCTGGCCAGACGTGTTGGAAGAGATATATGCAAGATCCTATGAAATTTCATCCAGACCAATGTTTATCCAGTCGTAGAAAGTGTTTAAACTGTCAAAACTCTGCACCGGGCTAGATTTTCATGAGCCTCGTCAGCAGTCGTAGCCCGTTGAAGAGATGCCGCTGTCTGCTGCTCGCGGAGCTAGTACTGCTGCTGCTTAAAATGCCAAAGCTGCGGTAAAATTCCACTCGAGGCGTTAATAAGCAACCGGGTTACCGGGCTCTAAGCCACAACACAAACGCCTCCCAGATTTGGAAGTGGGAGCTCGAGCAAATTAGCCAATTAGGTAATTATCCCGGGCCTAAACCTCGCGAGACGGTGGCCAAGCTGCAGACTAAATCAGCGACCCCCCCCCGCCCCAACCGGGAGAGCGAAAAAGAGTCCCTCTAACCACGATTCCAACGAGCGAATTCACCCTGAATGCGCCCGGTCTAGTCAGTATCTCAACATCATCATCAGCAGAATCATCGCCGGTACGTTTTGGTTATCATTTTACCGAGTCTTGGAGAAACAGAAGTCGAGTTTGGGTTTAGTGGTGCGGTTTAGAGGTTTATGGGTTAAGGGGCAGGGTTGGCGTTTAGGGTTGAAGTGTTCAGCGTTGTGGTTTGGAGTTTGGCGTTAAGGTTTAGTACCAGGGTATGGCGCTAGGGCTTAAGATTTAGGGTTGAGGTTTAAGGCTGCGGTTTCGCGTTAAGTGTTGGGGTTTCGGGTTAAGGTTAATGGTTTCGGGATCTGGGATTTAGAGTTGGGGGTTCGGTTTCAAAGTTTCGGTTTAGGGGTTCGGCTTTATACCCAAGACCACTTTACGTTCCCCTGCATCTCACAGGGACCGTCGTCTCGGCTGACAGCACCGACGGCAATCAGCGTCACTGCCATCGCGATTACCTTGTCGTTCTCGAACCACAGCAGCGCGTGGTTTCGCGACAGGACCTTGCAGTCGAAGGTGGCGTTGTTGGGGCTAGGTCGGCATCGCGCCACGGAGCGGCCGATCTTGACCGACTCGTCCAGGTAGACGTGGCGCTCCTGGAAGGGGTGCGATGCCGGGCGGCAGGTAAACACGGCCAGGGCGGACGGCATTGTCTCTTCGGGGGTGAGTGGCAGGGAGGAGGATGAGAAGAAAAATGGAAAACAAAAACAGTGGAGGTCTCGCTGTAGGCGAAGCAGGTTTGCGGACTTGACGAGACTCCGGGTCTCCGTGTGATTCCACTGGTCTCGATTATCTCCGTGGCTCCGTCTCCACGTTACGGAGTCTTCACCTGAACGCGTCTCGACGAGTCCACCGCGAGTCTGTGTTGACCGGACTCCACCGTATCTGCGTGGTCTTCGCGTATCTCCACGTCTTCTTTTCCGCGTCCGTGTCTTACGCACACGTACCGACGACGAATCGCTGCCTCCGTCTCAACGTTTTCACGTCTCTGTCTTCACGTGTCACCGTCCGTGTCTCCCACGTATCCGTCTCCCCGTCTTGCCGAACATGTGTCTCTCTCCAAGCGTTGCCCGTGTCGTCTTCGTGTCTTCACGCGTTCCAGTATCCGCCCCCCCCGTCCCCTTTCCTCAACGCGTCTGTCGCTCCACGCGTTCCCACCACGCGAATCCACGTCCCAGTCTCCCGCAACGCATCAATGCATCCACGTGTCTTCCCCTCCCGGCTGTCATACGCCTCTCAGCGCCTCGACGTGCCAAGTGTCTCCACGAGTGTGCCCGTCTCCCCGCGTCTCACCTGCGTCTCCCTCGTCTCCGCCACCGACACCGCCACCACGGAGCCAGCCGTGAACCCCGCGGCGTCCCTTCAGCATTCACCGCCGCGCTCACAGAGCCGCTCCCTCCTCCTACCTCCTCCCTCCTCCTCCTTCACAACCCGCGCCGACGCTCACATCACATTCTGTCGCCGCCGCCACCGCGCATGTTCGCCCCCTTCGTTCGCAGGGGAGACGACGATCGTCAACGTTCACTTCTTCCGCAGCTCCCCCCCCCCCCGCGGGTAATGGAAGACCGAGGACTAGGCCTGAAGCCTACGGCTTTGCCTGCGGCGTTTGGCCGAGATGGGGGCCGTCGGTGCCGGCCAACCTTTAGCGGACGTCCGCTACCCCCCGTCCCGCTGGATTCTCGCCGCAGACCCCGAGCCGGACTTTGGGCGCCAGCGAAGCCGACGGCGGGTCCCGAGACTGTGACGAGAACTAAGATGACGAGATGAAGGAGGAATCCGGGAGGAGAGAACGGTGGGACCCTCCGACTCGGCCGCTGCGGCCGCTCAATTTCCCACTGCGGATGGGCGCAAGCGCGGTTCCGATTGGGCCAGCTGGCGGTCACGTGGGTAGTCAGCGGCCAATGCAATACGAAGGGAGGCGTGAAGGATTCCTGTGTATCTGCGCTATGGATTCTAATGGGACCTCTCGACGAGTTCGTCGAGTTGGGCGATACCATTCGCGAGTAAACGGAGGGGGGGGGCCGAACATTTAAATTAAAGATATTTCAGTCTGAAATCGTGGACGCATTAAAATCGTGCATTTAACATTAACTGAAAACATGCATAATTCCCGCAGGTACTATTGTAACATGTATACCGATCGCAGTGCAAAATAAAAAAATATTTAACGAGACGAGCGTTGTTAGTTACCCCCTTTCCCCGCTTAAGTCGCTCCTTGTTACTTTACAATCCCCCTCCCATAACTGTGAATGGAACGCGCCTTTGATTGACAGGCCAGTCAGTGGTAGTGGTGGTGGGTGACGTATTGAGTGGGCTAGGCGGTGCCTGACAGCATCGCAATGCATATGCATCACGGCAGAAGCGCACGCGGTGTTCCTGCCGGCACGCAATTACAGACCCACGTGACGTGCACAGACTGCACAATATTCTTGGTTCTTTCGGTAAAGTCACGTAGAAGGGAAATAATAAAATAATAAAAATATCAAACTATACAAATTCAGGTGTGATGATGATTGCTCAAAACGTCGTGAGAATTTTTCTTGTTATATATTTATTTTATTTTATTATTTCCCTTCTACGTGACTTTACCGAAAGAACCAAGAATATGATTTCCTGCAATCACGAAAGCTTTAAATCAAAATTTAGACTGCACAATGTTACAGCCCCGCACCCTCCACACCCCCCTGTTGCCCTGTCCACAGCTTTGAAATTGTGGCAGCGGTGGGGGTGGGACAGGTTTATTTGAGCGCCGAGATGGCGAGGATGTTAACTACCTCGCCTGGGTGTGCAAGCAAGGGCGTGGGTTCGATCCCGACCCTGGCGCCTGTTAATTTGGAGTTTGCGTGTTGTGCCGGTGGTCGCGTGGATTTTTCTCCGGATCCTCCGGTTTTTTTTTTGTCCGTCCACATTTAGGATCAACATCACGCGTTTAGACTATTTTGGCTGGGCTGCTAGAAATGTCCACGTGATAAGCTACTGCGTTGAGCTATCATTTGTGATGACCAGGTCGCTTCTGAAAAACAGCTGTATAGCTCAGTGGGCCTTACCTGGTCAAATAAAAAAACATATCATGAATATTTTTAGGTTTGCCCATACTTTACCACGCTGGACAATGCGGGTTGATTAAGGTGGATGAGAAGAAAAATGGCTCAATTTTCTCATGGAATAATTTTTCATGGGAGAAAACAAACCCAACTCCCGCGGACCAGGCTTCAGTAGATGATGATGGGGGGGGGGGATATTTTCCAGAGCTCGGGCCCAGGCAGGGCCAGCTGAAATTAAGCCCTGGTGGAGAGCATAGCCTACGGAGCATAGGAGTAGAGTACAATAATGCGTTCTGTAGGCCAGCCGCAACATGGATGGGCGATCATTGTGTACACAGCAGGCTTTGCAGGTGTTAAAAAATCGGGCACTCGATGTAACCATTACAAAGCGGTCTGCACCCATTCAAAAAGGCACGATCCTGTAGACTAAAACACCACATAGCAGATTACATTTATTTCCGCAAATAAATAAACGCCAACATCGAGTACAGTTATGTTGTAGATTGCATACACTGAAATAAGGAATATATGTTATTATGCAAACGCATTAGCAGCTTGTACCCCGGTAGAATATTACATTTAAAATACTTCAAACGTGTCCTGTAACTGGTCTCGGGCCATACGAATGTGGAATTTCCACCAGTGGCTCAGGACGGCCAACGGAAATGAGCGTCTTGCATTGAAAATTCCCACACAGATGGACACTTTGGCTGCAATGATTAAAATTACAATCCCGTAGAGCGAACCGGGAGATTGGGACCGGTGCTCTCTGGATCGCAAGTGCGGTGCCCTGACCATTGCACCGCTGTGGCAGGGCCCCCCTAAAGGGGCAGGACGTTGACTTCACTTCACAAATGTAAATACTGTACATGTAATGTAATAGCAATTTCCAATGACGTGGTTTGTATAAAGTAAATCAAGACGCCACTCCCACGGACCCCGCGTGTGGCGAACGTGAGCGAGCCTCCGACGAAGCGCGGCTCATTTTTAAACAAATACTGCAACTTCTAGATTTGAAGCTTTCGTGACTGCAAGGATTCATACTCTTAGGTTTTTTCGGTAAAGTCACGTAGGTAAAAAGAAAAATAAATAATAAAATGATTAAAACATTTTTTATTATACAAATTAAATAATAAATCACGACGTTTCGGAGGCAACACAAGTCTCCGTTATCAGGTGGGACCGTCACAGCTAAATTTACTGTATCAAGTGAGGAAAAAATCCAAGAGGCAAGCTCTTAAATACAAGTTAAGTGGGAGGGGGGGAGGGGCCTATCTGAATGTGAATGGCACAGGGGGGGCGCAGCTTGGAGTTGCGGCCGATTGTTGGCTGACAACTAAAAAATTCAAATAGCAGTACTGTTCAACGCTGGGGATGTCAACACTCTGTAAAGTAGAATAGTACCTGTCAAATAAGAAGGTACAAATATGTGTAGTTAAATCTTTTTTTTATTTTTACCTACGTGACTTTACCGAAAAATACTGCAACACCACCTGTCCTGCCCTCCACCCGCCACGAACACCACCACCACCAACAACCCCTCCGCCTCCTCCACAACGAAGTCAAATCCACAGGAACACGACGCGCACAATCGCGCGGGTGTCAGCGGCGTGTGTCAAGGCGTGAGCCCTCGTTAGCCTAACGGGGTAATTGGATCCTTGGGCCCGGTTGCTTCTTTGCGTTGTGCAATATAAAGTTGAAAATTGACACGGGCCGAGCGGCTTGTTGAATCTTTTTTTTTTAAATCGATGTTTACAACGCCCGTTCTCACGGCACATTCACCCGTGGCAAAAGGCATTGGCGCGATTGGCAGTCTCATCGATTGAAATGCAAACATGGGAATCGTACGCACAACTGATCGGAGTTGGTGATCGGTAAACGTGTAAAACCGGCGATGAGTCAAAGCAGATTCTGCCCGGCACCACCAAAGGTGGCACACATTTAGAATGGCCGTACCTGTTTCTGTGTGCTATATGGATAAAAGTGGATAATGTGATAACATACTTAGTAAGTGATGTGACTGCATAATTCACTTTCATTGGCGATCTAACGATGTTGGTACAAGCCATGTGTTGCGTCTCAGGTGGTGCTTACCTGGACAAACGTTGGGTCTGGGCCAATGGAGTAAGTGGTGTGGTGTTGGGCCTCCAGTGAGCATCGATTAACGCTGATTATTTCACTCACGATACGTGCATCGAATCGTGTGCGTAACAATACATTTACTTTTCGATTTAAAGCTTTCGTTACTGCAGGGATTCATCTTCTTGGTTCTTTCGGTAAAGTCACGTAGAAGGGAAATAATAAAATAAAATAAAACATTAAAAATAATTATTTTTAAGAAGGGAAATAATAAAATAAATAAATTTAAACATTATACAATAATTATTTTATAGAAGGTAAATAATAAAATAAATAAAATTAAACCGAATAAAATAATTACTTTATTATGCTTTATTTTTATTATCTACGTGACTTTACCGAAAGAACCAAGAAGATGAATACATTTACTATCAATGAATGAATGCAAATTGTGCGGTTCAAATCCAGCAGGCCGCCCCGTTTATTACTGCGGAGTGCATTGACCGTACAACACTCGCCATCTGCTTCACAGCGGACATTAAAGATCCCGCGATGCCATTCGAAAAGAGTCGGGCATCGTGCTTTGGCGACACGGCCAAAATTATAAAAAAAAAAATACCTGCGGTTGGCTCAATTGGGATTACATGGAAACATCGCCCTCCTGCATCCGTTGCATGTGAAACAAAACGCCTTCGCGGTAGCCTTGTGCTATTAGGATGGCTTTACGTGTGCTCAATAATAATTACGTGAACTCGGACTCATAGAAATGCCAGAGTGAGAGAAAACGGGGCACCAAATCTCCAGCTGCAGCACAAGTCCAGATCATGGACATTCACGAATCGTAGGTGGAGGCGCGGCGGTGAACGCGGACAGGCCGGGTGGTGGGACTGGCAATTAAACGGCACGGCTAAAAAGCCACAATTGTTGAATTCAGGCCATGTGCAAGAGCAATAGCACAGCTGGCAAGGGTCCCGATGTATGGAATGCATTGGGGCAGCCTGTCCAACATTCCACACCCCGTGCTTCACAGCCTGGTGCTTGGGTACCACCTGGCCAATGGGTCTCGGTGCAGATGCACTGCTTGTACACATTGTGTTAGTCTATAGGCTCTATGTTAGTCTATGGGAACCTATTCTAGTCCGTGAGTCTCTATGCGAGTCTCCGATCAGCACCTTCGATTAACGCGGTCGGCTACGTACGGTGCGAAATCAGTTCAACACAGACGCATACCGCGGGTCTCTATGCGAGTCGATGGGTCACGATCACGATCCTCGCAACGTCTGTGGGTCTCGGTGGCATAGCACGAATGTGCGGCACGAACACGGTGCAAGCAATGAAACGGGTCCCAAACCCACCCTGTCCAATTTCACTCTCCCCCCTCTTCGTAGCCCGGCACTTGGTGTCCCCCCCCCCAAACCGATCGGGAGTTGAACCCCGGGCGGACCGGGGATCGCGTCGCGGTGTCGAGGGCCTTGCGACGCTGTTCTCCACGTCGCGTGAACGGACTCGACCGTAACGACTCGCAAACCGTCCGTGGGAAGCCTGGCTTGCACCGACGCCACTGACACCCCTTCCCCCCGCCGCTACCATGCTCTCCCCCCCCCCTACCCGATCGCAGGTGAAGAAACCACAGGCTGGAAAGGAACTGTTGCACACAGAGCGACTCGTGTAGGAAATCTGCGTGACATTTGTAGGGAAGATGAGTAAACCCTGTTTCAGACTGAAGGAGGCTGCTGCAGCCCGAGGTGCAGAACGCGCGTGTCCGTCCTTCCGTCTGCTTGCCTGCCTGTGTAGCCCAGTAGTCTGTCCCTCTGTCTTTCGTTGCGTGTCGGGGTCTGTTGTCTGTGCTTCTCTGGTCAGAGTACGCTTGGTCTGACACAAGCATCGTATTGACGTTGCCGCCACTTAGTGGTGAGCGGTGGTGGCGGTGGTGGTTGTTTTTTTATGCGTGTGCATGCGTCTGTCTGCTACTCGGTCATTGTGCCTGTGCGCAAATGTGGTTCGTGTATTGTGTGTCTGTCTTGCTGTGTGTTGCGGGGAGCGGGGAGCGCACAAGGTGCGCTACAAACCCCCGGCGACCCGAGTTCGATTCCCACTCACGGCCAACACCGGTGACGATTATTTGGACCTCAAATTAGTACCTGGTGCGGTATGTAAACATCGCCACCGGGGAGACAAAGGCGGCCGGGCGTGGTGTTGTCCACCCACCCCTCGTGTGCCGTGCCGGCCTTCATAGGTGTTGGCTAACAATACTTGCCCCAACAGTATGTTAAGGCTATAGGGGGCTCTTTGTCTTTGTAATGCTGTGTACGAGTGACTGTCTACGCTGTGCCTGTCTGTGTGGCTCTTTGCACTCCTCTCGTTCATTGTATATGTTTTGCTGTTGTGACTTGCAGACCCGCCCATACTGGAACATGTGTGAAAAAGAGCTTCAGGGCTCATCGGATTCCTTCAATATAACAGAAATAAAGATTCTGATTCTGTGCCTGTCGGCTTGTCTGTGTCCATCTGTCTTCACGTCCATCACTTCATCTGCATGCCTATGGTCCGTGCGACTGTCTGTATTTCCACGTGCACCTATTATTGTGTCTATCTGTCTGTGTGTTACTCGTCACCGTTAATCTGTGTGTGCTCTGCGTGAATGTTTACCTGTCTCTGCAGTGGTCTGCTTGTCTCTGCGTGTGTCTGTCTGTACAGCGATCTATCGTGTCTCGACATTTGTCGCCTGCATCTGTGCAGCTGACACTTTTGCCAACGCTTCATCCGTGTGCCTGTGGTCTTGCGTGTCCGTCCGTATACGTCCCGTGGTCTGCGCGTCGTCTGCCTGCGTGTCTTCCTGTTTTCGTGTAAGGCAGCCAGCAGAGCTGTGCTCCTCGCCGAACTCTGACATTGAGAAGTTTATTATATTAAAAAAAAAGATTCGGATCAACAAAACACCGTGATTCTCGGAACGCTCCCTTTGCCCGCGTGCGCCGCACCACGTTCCAAGGCGTGAACAAGATTGATCGTTCCACTCCGCCCAGCGATTGCGCACAACCATTCACAATTAAGTCGTCTTATGATTTCTCAGACACATTGTTAGCATCACACACACACACGCACAGAAAGAGGCGGCAATTGTCTAGCGTGCAGAAAATCCCGACACGGTGACTATACTTCCGTGTGTCGCCGATACCGAAGGTCGGATGCTGGAGCCCCCCAGATCCTGGAGCGGCTTTTGATTGCAGCGTTCACGACATCAACTTGTTGATCCTCGGGATCACCGTCGCCATGGCAACTGCGATCACTATGGCCAGCATGGGGATACGTTTGATCCACGGTTTCTGGGAAATACACATGTGGGTTTGATTCTTACCATGTGTGTCATTCTCATCCTCAGAATGTGTCTATATACGTCTCATTATATCATCTTTTAATGTATACTAACGGTAAGTACCCGGCGTTGCCCGGGCGAAAAAGACAGACACACATCGACTTACACACAGACATGGACCCACACACATAGAAACACATCGACTTACACGCACACACACACACATATGGACTCACACAGACAGACATCGACTTTAGACACACACACATGGAGTTAGACACACACATCAACTCACACACACACACATAGACTTACACACACATGGATGCTGCTTTGGTGTAATGATTAGCAAACTGGACTTGCATCCCAGTGGTCGCCGGTTCGATCTCTTGGCAGGGCAGCGTAACTGGGTTCTCTACAGTTAGTTGATCGGCGGGACATGCGTGGTGGGGTGAAGTGTGGGTACGTCCACCTCCTCTGAGCCGTGTGGCCAGCGTGGAGCAGCGGGGCCAAATACCCTCCAGAGGGGCCCTACATCTCCCTCTCGTGGAGGCCCTTCTGTCGGCAGTGGTGTGAGCCAGCCATTGCAGGGCTGCACCTTTATACTGTTTTTTCAAAAAATAAAAACGCAACATTCAGGCTAACAGAAAGGAAGTGAGGGTGGGGCGTATGAGTGAAGAGGTGAGTATCCAAAGATACAAATTGAGGTGGAGGAGCATTGTGAGAAGTGGCACGTGAGAAGAGGTGATGGGTTGTTGACGGCTGTGGGCGACGGGAGGCGAGGATTGGTAGGTGCAGGGTGAGGAGCACCGTGGGAGGCTCGGGCCAATGGTGATACCAGTTCCACTGTGGGTGTGGGTTTAGCTATTTCGGAGGGGAAAATCGGAGTGAGCGGGGAGGGAGTGAGCGGGGAGGGAGTGAGCGCGGGGAGGGAGTGAGCGGGGGGAGGGAGTGAGCGGGGAGGGAGTGAGCGGGGGGAGGGAGTGAGCGGGGAGGGAGTGAGCGGGGAGGGAGTGAGCGCGGGGAGGGAGTGAGCGGGGAGGGAGTGAGCGGGGAGGGAGTGAGCGGGGGGAGGGAGTGAGCGGGGAGGGAGTGAGCGGGGAGGGAATGAGCGGGGGGAGGGAGTGAGCGGGGAGGGAGTGAGCGGGGAGGGAGTGAGCGGGGAGGGAGTGAGCGCGGAGAGGGAGTGAGCGGGGAGGGAGTGAGCGGGGAGGGAGTGAGCGCGGGGAGGGAGTGAGCGGGGGGAGGGAGTGAGCGGGGAGGGAGTGAGCGGGGAGGGAGTGAGCGTGGAGGGAGTGAGCGGGGGGAGGGAGTGAGCGGGGGGAGGGAGTGAGCGGGGAGGGAGTGAGCGGGGAGGGAGTGAGCGGGGAGGGAGTCAGCGGGGGGAGGGAGTGAGAGCGGGAAGGGAGTGAGCGGGGAGGGAGTGAGCGGGGAGGGAGTGAGCGGGGGGGGGGAGTGAGCGGGGGGAGGGAGTGAGCGGGGAGGGAGTGAGCGGGGGGAGGGAGTGAGCGGGGGGAGGGAGTGAGCGGGGAGGGAGTGAGCGGGGGGAGGGAGTGAGCGGGGGGAGGGAGTGAGCGGGGAGGGAGTGAGCGGGGAGGGAGTGAGCGGGGGGGGGGGAGTGAGCGGGGGGAGGGAGTGAGCGGGGGGAGGGAGTGAGCGGGGAGGGAGTGAGCGGGGAGGGAGTGAGCGGGGAGGGAGTGAGCGGGGAGGGAGTGAGCGGGGAGGGAGTGAGCGGGGAGGGAGTGAGCGGGGAGGGAGTGAGCGGGGGGAGGGAGTGAGCGGGGAGGGAGTGAGCGGGGAGGGAGTGAGCGGGGAGGGAGTGAGTGGGGAGGGAGTGAGCGGGGAGGGAGTGAGCGGGGAGGGAGTGAGTGGGGAGGGAGTGAGCGGGGGCAGGGAGTGAGCGGGGAGGGAGTGAGCGGGGAGGGAGTGAGCGGGGAGGGAGTGAGCGGGGAGGGAGTGAGCGGGGAGGGAGTGAGCGGGGGGAGGGAGTGAGCGGGGGCAGGGAGTGAGCGGGGAGGGAGTGAGCGGGGAGGGAGTGAGCGGGGAGGGAGTGAGCGGGGAGAGAGTGAGCGGGGGGGGGAGTGAGCGGGGGGGGGGGGAGTGAGCGGGGGGAGGGAGTGAGCGGGGAGGGAGTGAGCGGGGAGGGAGTGAGCGGGGAGGGAGTGAGCGGGGGGAGGGAGTGAGCGGGGAGGGAGTGAGCGGGGAGGGAGTGAGCGGGGAGGGAGTGAGCGGGGAGGGAGTGAGCGGGGAGGGAGTGAGCGGGGGGAGAAAGTGAGCGGGGAGGGAGTGAGTGGGGGGAGGGAGTGAGCGGGGGGAGGGAGTGAGAGCGGGGAGGGAGTGAGCGGGGAGGGAGTGAGCGGGGAGGGAGTGAGCGGGGGGAGGGAGTGAGCGGGGAGGGAGTGAGCGGGGGGAGGGAGTGAGCGGGGAGGGAGTGAGCGGGGAGGGAGTGAGCGGGGAGGGAGTGAGCGGGGAGGGAGTGAGCGGGGGGAGGGAGTGAGCGGGGAGGGAGTGAGCGGGGAGGGAGTGAGCGGGGGGAGGGAGTGAGCGCGGGGAGGGAGTGAGCGGGGAGGGAGTGAGCGGGGGGAGGGAGTGAGCGGGGAGGGAGTGAGCGGGGAGGGAGTGAGCGGGGGGAGGGAGTGAGCGGGGAGGGAGTGAGTGGGGAGGGAGTGAGCGGGGGGAGGGAGTGAGCGGGGGGAGGGAGTGAGCGGGGAGGGAGTGAGCGGGGAGGGAGTGAGCGGGGGGAGGGAGTGAGCGGGGAGGGAGTGAGCGGGGAGGGAGTGAGCGGGGAGGGAATGAGCGGGGAGGGAGTGAGCGGGGGGAGGGAGTGAGCGGGGAGGGAGTGAGCGGGGAGGGATTGAGCGGGGAGGGAGTGAGCGGGGAGGGAGTGAGCGGGGGAGGGAGTGAGCGGGGAGGGAGTGAGCGGGGAGGGAGTGAGCGGGGGGAGGGAGTGAGCGGGGAGGGAGTGAGCGGGGAGGGAGTGAGCGGGGAGGGAGTGAGCGGGGGGAGGGAGTGAGCGGGGGGAGGGAGTGAGCGGGGAGGGAGTGTGCGGGGAGGGAGTGAGCGGGGGAGGGAGTGAGCGGGGAGGGAGTGAGCGGGGGGAGGGAGTGAGCGGGGAGGGAGTGAGCGGGGAGGGAGTGAGCGGGGAGGAAGTGAGCGGGGAGGGAGTGAGCGGGGAGGGAGTGAGCGGGGGAGGGAGTGAGCGGGGAGGGAGTGAGCGGGGAGGGAGTGAGCGGGAGGAGGGAGTGAGCGGGGAGGGAGTGAGCGGGGAGGGAGTGAGCGGGGAGGGAGTGAGCGGGGGGAGGGAGTGAGCGGGGAGGGAGTGAGCGGGGAGGGAGTGAGCGAGGAGGGAGTGAGCGGGGGGAGGGAGTGAGCGGGGAGGGAGTGAGCGGGGAGGGAGTGAGCGGGGAGGGAGTGAGCGGGGAGGGAGTGAGCGCGGAGGGAGTGAGCGGGGAGGGAGTGAGCGGGGGGAGGGAGTGAGCGGGGGGAGGGAGTGAGCGGGGAGGGAGTGAGCGGGGAGGGAGTGAGCGGGGAGGGAGTGAGCGGGGAGGGAGTGAGCGGGGGGAGGGAGTGAGCGGGGAGGGAGTGAGCGGGGGGAGGGAAGTGAGCGGGGAGGGAGTGAGCGGGGAGGGAGTGAGCGCGGAGGGAGTGAGCGGGGAGGGTGTGAGCGGGGGGAGGGAGTGAGCGGGGGGAGGGAGTGAGCGGGGAGGGAGTGAGCGGGGAGGGAGTGAGCGGGGAGGGAGTGAGCGGGGGGAGGGAGTGAGCGGGGGAGGTAGTGAGCGGGGAGGGAGTGAGCGGGGGGAGGGAGTGAGCGGGGGGAGGGAGTGAGCGGGGGGAGGGAGTGAGCGGGGAGGGAGTGAGCGGGGAGGGAGTGAGCGGGGAGGGAGTGAGCGGGGGGAGGGAGTGAGCGGGGGGAGGAGTGAGCGGGGAGGGAGTGAGCGGGGGGAGGGAGTGAGCGGGTGGAGGGAGTGAGCGGGGAGGGAGTGAGCGGGGAGGGAGTGAGCGGGGAGGGAGTGAGCGGGGAGGGAGTGAGCGGGGGGAGGGAGTGAGCGGGGAGGGAGTGAGCGGGGAGGGAGTGAGCGGGGAGGGAGTGAGCGGGGGGAGGGAGTGAGCGGGGGGAGGGAGTGAGCGGGGAGGGAGTGAGCGGGGAGGGAGTGAGCGGGGGGAGGGAGTGAGCGGGGGAGGGAGTGAGCGGGGAGGGAGTGAGCGGGGAAGGAGTGAGCGGGGAGGGAGTGAGCGGGGAGGGAGTGAGCGCGGAGGGAGTGAGCGGGGAGGGAGTGAGCGGGGAAGGGAGTGAGCGGGGAGGGAGTGAGCGGGGAGGGAGTGAGCGGGGAGGGAGTGAGCGGGGGAGGGAGTGAGCGGGGAGGTAGTGAGCGGGGGGAGGGAGTGAGCGGGGAGGGAGTGAGCGGGGAGGGAGTGAGCGCGGGAGGGAGTGAGCGGGGAGGGAGTGAGCGGGGGGAGGGAGTGAGCGGGGGGAGGGAGTGAGCGGGGGGAGGGAGTGAGCGGGGAGGGAGTGAGCGGGGAGGGAGTGAGCGGGGAGGGAGTGAGCGGGGAGGGAGTGAGCGGGGGGAGGGAGTGAGCGGGGAGGGAGTGAGCGGGGAGGGATTGAGCGGGGAGGGAGTGAGCGGGGGGAAGGAGTGAGCGGGGGGAGGGAGTGAGCGGGGAGGGAGTGAGCGGGGAGGGAGTGAGCGGGGAGGGAGTGAGCGGGGAGGGATGTGAGCGCGGAGGGAGTGAGCGGGGAGGGAGTGAGGGGGGGGAGGGAGTGAGCGGGGAGGGAGTGAGCGGGGAGGGAGTGAGCGGGGAGGGAGTGAGCGGGGAGGGAGTGAGCGCGGAGGGAGTGAGCGAGGAGGGAGTGAGGGGGGGAGGGAGTGAGCGGGAAGAAAGTGAGCGGGGAGGGAGTGAGGGGGGGGAGGGAGTGAGCGGGGGAGGGAGTGAGCGGGGAGGGAGTGAGGGGGGGGGATGGAGTGAGCGGGGGAGGGAGTGAGCGGGGAGGGAGTGAGCGGGGGGAGGGAGTGAGCGGGGAGGGAGTGAGTGGGGAGGGAGTGAGGGGGGGGAGGGAGTGAGCGGGGAGGGAGTGAGCGCGGAGGGAGTGAGCGGGGAGGGAGTGAGTGGGGAGGGAGTGAGGGGGGGGAGGGAGTGAGCGGGGAGGGAGTGAGCGCGGAGGGAGTGAGCGGGGAGGGAGTGAGGGGGGGGAGGGAGTGAGCGGGGAGGGAGTGAGCGGGGGGAGGGAGTGAGCGGGGAGGGAGTGAGCGGGGGGAGGGAGTGAGCGGGGGGAGGGAGTGAGCGGGGAGGGAGTGAGCGGGGGGAGGGAGTGAGCGGGGAGGGAGTGAGCGGAGAGGGAGTGAGCGGGGAGGGAGTGAGTGGGGAGGGAGTGAGGGGGGGGAGGGAGTGAGCGGGGAGGGAGTGAGCGCGGAGGGAGTGAGCGGGGAGGGAGTGAGGGGGGGGAGGGAGTGAGCGGGGAGGGAGTGAGCGGGGGGAGGGAGTGAGCGGGGAGGGAGTGAGCGGGGGGAGGGAGTGAGCGGGGGGGAGGGAGTGAGCGGGGAGGGAGTGAGTGGGGAGGGAGTGAGCGGGGAGGGAGTGAGCGGGGAGGGAGTGAGCGCGGAGGGAGTGAGCGGGGAGGGAGTGAGCGGGGAGGGAGTGAGCGGGGAGGGAGTGAGCGGGGAGGGAGTGAGCGGGGAGGGAGTGAGCGGGGAGGGAGTGAGCGGGGAGGGAGTGAGCGCGGAGGGAGTGAGCGGGGAGGGAGTGAGCGGGGGGAGGGAGTGAGCGGGGGAGGGAGTGAGCGGGGAGGGAGTGAGCGGGGAGGGAGTGAGCGGGGAGGGAGTGAGCGGGGAGGGAGTGAGCGGGGAGGGAGTGAGCGCGGAGGGAGTGAGCGGGGAGGGAGTGAGCGGGGGAGGGAGTGAGCGGGGGGAGGGAGTGAGCGGGGAGGGAGTGAGCGGGGAGGGAGTGAGCGGGGAGGGAGTGAGCGGGGAGGGAGTGAGCGGGGAGGGAGTGAGCGGGGAGGGAGTGAGCGGGGAGGGAGTGAGCGGGGAGGGAGTGAGCGGGGAGGGAGTGAGCGCGGAGGGAGTGAGCGGGGAGGGAGTGAGGGGGGGGAGGGAGTGAGCGGGGAGGGAGTGAGCGGGGAGGGAGTGAGCGGGGAGGGAGTGAGGGGGGGGAGGGAGTGAGCGGGGAGGGAGTGAGCGCGGAGGGAGTGAGCGGGGGGAGGGAGTGAGGGGGGGAGGGAGTGAGGGGGGGGGAGGGAGTGAGCGGGGGGAGGGAGTGAGCGGGGAGGGAGTGAGCGGGGAGGGAGTGAGCGGGGAGGGAGTGAGGGGGGGGGAGGGAGTGAGCGGGGAGGGAGTGAGCGGGGGAGGGAGTGAGCGGGGAGGGAGTGAGGGGGGGGGAGGGAGTGAGCGGGGGGAGGGAGTGAGCGGGGAGGGAGTGAGCGCGGAGGGAGTGAGCGGGGAGGGAGTGAGCGGGGAGGGAGTGAGCGGGGAGGGAGTGAGCGGGGAGGGAGTGAGCGGGGGGAGGGAGTGAGCGGGGAGGGAGTGAGCGGTGGGAGGGAGTGAGCGGGGAGGGAGTGAGCGGGGAGGGAGTGAGCGGGGAGGGAGTGAGCGGGGAGGGAGTGAGCGGGGGGAGGGAGTGAGCGGGGGGAGGGAGTGAGCGGGGGGAGGGAGTGAGCGGGGGGAGGGAGTGAGCGGGGAGGGAGTGAGCGGGGAGGGAGTGAGCGGGGAGGGAGTGAGCGGGGAGGGAGTGAGCGGGGGGAGGGAGTGAGCGGGGAGGGAGTGAGTGGGGAGGGAGTGAGCGGGGAGGGAGTGAGCGGGGGGAAGGGAGTGAGCGGGGGAGGGAGTGAGCGGGGAGGGAGTGAGCGGGGAGGGAGTGAGCGCGGAGGGAGTGAGCGGGGAGGGAGTGAGCGGGGAGGGAGTGAGCGGGGAGGGAGTGAGCGGGGAGGGAGTGAGCGCGAGGGAGTGAGCGGGGAGGGAGTGAGCGGGGAGGGAGTGAGCGGGGAGGGAGTGAGCGGGGGGAGGGAGTGAGCGGGGAGGGACTGAGTGGGGAGGGAGTGACCGGGGAGGGAGTGAGCGGGGGGAAGGAGTGAGCGGGGGGAGGGAGTGAGCGGGGAGGGAGTGAGCGGGGAGGGAGTGAGCGCGGAGGGAGTGAGCGGGGAGGGAGTGAGGGGGGGGAGGGAGTGAGCGGGAGAGGAGGAGTGAGCGGGGAGGGAGTGAGCGGGGAGGGAGTGAGCGGGGGAGGGAGTGAGCGGGGAGGGAGTGAGCGGGGAGGGAGTGAGCGGGGAGGGAGTGAGCGGGGAGGGAGTGAGCGGGGAGGGAGTGAGCGGGGCGGGAGTGAGCGCGGAGGGATTGAGCGGGGAGGGAGTGAGGGGGGGGAGGGAGTGAGCGGGGAGGGAGTGAGCGGGTAGGGAGTGAGCGGGGAGGGAGTGAGCGGGGAGGGAGTGAGCGGGGAGGGAGTGAGGGGGAGGAGGGAGTGAGCGGGGGGAGGGAGTGAGCGGGGAGGGAGTGAGCGGGGAGGGAGTGAGCGGGGAGGGAGTGAGCAGGGAGGGAGTGAGCGGGGGGAGGGAGTGAGTGGGGAGGGAGTGAGCGGGGAGGGAGTGAGCGGGGAGGGAGTGAGCGGGGAGGGAGTGAGCGGGGAGGGAGTGAGCGCGGAGGGAGTGAGCGGGGAGGGAGTGAGGGGGGGGAGGGAGTGAGCGGGGAGGGAGTGAGCGGGGGGAGGGAGTGAGCGGGGAGGGAGTGAGCGGGGGGAGGGAGTGAGCGGGGGGAGGGAGTGAGCGGGGAGGGAGTGAGCGGGGAGGGAGTGAGCGGGGAGGGAGTGAGCGCGAAGGGAGTGAGCGGGGAGGGAGTGAGGGGGGGGAGGGAGTGAGCGGGGAGGGAGTGAGCGGGGAGGGAGTGAGCGCGAGGGAGTGAGCGGGGAGGGAGTGAGCGGGGAGGGAGTGAGCGGGGGGAGGGAGTGAGCGGGGAGGGAGTGAGGGGGGGGAGGGAGTGAGCGGGGAGGGAGTGAGCGCGGAGGGAGTGAGCGGGGAGGGAGTGAGCGGGGAGGGAGTGAGCGGGGAGGGAGTGAGCGGGGGGAGGGAGTGAGCGGGGGGAGGGAGTGAGCGGGGAGGGAGTGAGCGGGGAGGGAGTGAGCGCGGAGGGAGTGAGCGGGGAGGGAGTGAGCGGGGAAGGAGTGAGCGGGGGGAGGGAGTGAGCGGGGAGGGAGTGAGGGGGGGGAGGGAGTGAGCGGGGAGGGAGTGAGCGCGGAGGGAGTGAGCGGGGAGGGAGTGAGCGGGGAGGGAGTGAGCGGGGAGGGAGTGAGCGGGGAGGGAGTGAGCGGGGAGGGAGTGAGCGGGGAGGGAGTGAGGGGGGGGAGGGAGTGAGCGGGGAGGGAGTGAGCGGGGAGGGAGTGAGGGGGGGGAGGGAGTGAGCGGGGAGGGAGTGAGCGGAGAGGGAGTGAGCGGGGAGGGAGTGAGCGCGGAGGGAGTGAGCGGGGAGGGAGTGAGGGGGGGGAGGGAGTGAGCGGGGAGGGAGTGAGCGCGGAGGGAGTGAGCGGGGAGGGAGTGAGCGGGGAGGGAGTGAGCGGGGAGGGAGTGAGGGGGGGGAGGGAGTGAGCGGGGGGAGGGAGTGAGGGGGGAGGGAGTGAGCGGGGAGGGAGTGAGGGGGGGGGAGGGAGTGAGCGGGGGGAGGGAGTGAGCGGGGAGGGAGTGAGCGGGGGGAGGGAGTGAGCGGGGAGGGAGTGAGCGGGGAGGGAGTGAGCGGGGAGGGAGTGAGCGGGGGGAGGGAGTGAGCGGGGAGGGAGTGAGCGGGGAGGGAGTGAAGGGGGGGGAGGGAGTGAGCGGGGGGAGGGAGTGAGCGGGGGGGGAGTGAGCGCGGAGGGAGTGAGCGGGGAGGGAGTGAGCGGGGGGATGGAGTGAGCGGGAAGGGAGTGAGGGGGGGGGGAGGGAGTGAGCGGGGAGGGAGTGAGCGGGGAGGGAGTGAGCGGGGAGGGAGTGAGCGGGGGGATGGAGTGAGCGGGAAGGAGTGAGCGGGGAGGGAGTGAGCGGGGAGGGAGTGAGGGGGGGGGAGGGAGTGAGCGGGGAGGGAGTGAGCGGGGAGGGAGTGAGCGGGGAGGGAGTGAGCGGGGAGGGAGTGAGCGGGGGGGAGGTAGTGAGCGGGAAGGGAGTGAGCGGGGAGGGAGTGAGCGGGGAGGGAGTGAGGGGGGGGGAGGGAGTGAGCGGGGGGATGGAGTGAGCGGGAAGGGAGTGAGCGGGGAGGGAGTGAGCGGGGAGGGGAGTGAGCAGGGGGAGGGAGTTAGCGGGGAGGGAGTGAGCGGGGAGGGAGTGAGCGGGGGGGAGGGAGTTAGCGGGGTAGGGAGTGAGCGCGGAGGAGTGAGCAGGGAGGGAGTGAGCGGGGAGGGAGTGAGCGGGGAGGGAGTGAGCGGGGAGGGATGTGAGCGGGGAGGGAGTGAGCGGGGAGGGAGTGAGCAGGGAGGGAGTGAGCGGGGAGGGAGTGAGCGCGGAGGGAGTGAGCAGGGAGGAGTGAGCGGGGAGGGAGTGAGCGGGGAGGGAGTGAGCGGGGAGGGAGTGAGCGGGGAGGGAGTGAGCGGGGAGGGAGTGAGCGGGGAGGGTTTGAGCGGGGGGAGGGAGTGAGGGGGGAGGGAGTGAGGGGGGGGAGGGAGTGAGCGGGGGGAGGGAGTGAGCGGGGAGGGAGTGAGCGGGGGGAGGGAGTGAGCGGGGGGAGGGAGTGAGCGGGGGGAGGGATTGAGGGGGGAGGGAGTGAGCGGGGGGAGGGAGTGAGCGGGGGGAGGGAGTGAGCGGGGAGGGAGTGAGCGGGGAGGGAGTGAGGGGGGGGGAGGGAGTGAGCGGGGGGAGGGAGTGAGCGGGGGGAGGGAGTGAGGGGGGGAGGGAGTGAGCGGGGGGAGGGAGTGAGCGGGGGGAGGGAGTGAGCGGGGGGAGGGAGTGAGGGGGGGGAGGGAGTGAGCGGGGGGAGGGAGTGAGCGGGGGGAGGGAGTGAGCGGGGAGGGAGTGAGCGCGGAGGGAGTGAGGGGGGGGGGAGGGAGTGAGCGGGGGGAGGGAGTGAGCGGGGGGAGGGAGTGAGGGGGGGGAGGGAGTGAGCGGGGGGAGGGAGTGAGCGGGGGGAGGGAGTGAGCGGGGGGAGGGAGTGAGCGGGGGGAGGGAGTGAGCGGGGGGAGGGAGTGAGCGGGGGCAGGGAGTGAGCGGGGGGAGGGAGTGAGGGGGGGGAGGGAGTGAGCGGGGGGAGGGAGTGAGCGGGGGGAGGGAGTGAGGGGGGGGAGGGAGTGAGCGGGGGGAGGGAGTGAGGGGGGGCAGGGAGTGAGCGGGGGGAGGGAGTGAGGGGGGGGAGGGAGTGAGCGGGGGGAGGGAGTGAGCGGGGGGAGGGAGTGAGGGGGGGCAGGGAGTGAGCGGGGGGAGGGAGTGAGGGGGGGGAGGGAGTGAGCGGGGGGAGGGAGTGAGCGGGGGGAGGGAGTGAGCGGGGGGAGGGAGTGAGGGGGGGGGGGAGTGAGCGGGGGGAGGGAGTGAGGGGGGGGGGGAGTGAGCGGGGGGAGGGAGTGAGGGGGGGGAGGGAGTGAGCGGGGGGAGGGAGTGAGCGGGGGGAGGGAGTGAGGGGGGGGAGGGAGTGAGCGGGGGGAGGGAGTGAGGGGGGGCAGGGAGTGAGCGGGGGGAGGGAGTGAGGGGGGGGAGGGAGTGAGCGGGGGGAGGGAGTGAGCGGGGGGAGGGAGTGAGCGGGGGGAGGGAGTGAGGGGGGGGGGGGAGTGAGCGGGGGGAGGGAGTGAGGGGGGGGGGAGTGAGCGGGGGGAGGGAGTGAGCGGGGGGAGGGAGTGAGCGGGTAGGGAGTGAGCGGGGGGAGGGAGTGAGGGGGGGGAGGGAGTGAGCGGGGGGAGGGAGTGAGCGGGGGGAGGGAGTGAGGGGGGGGGAGGGAGTGAGCGGGGAGGGAGTGAGGGGGGGGAGTGAGGGGGGAGTGAGCGGGTCCCACCTGGCTGGAATCGTCGTCTCCCTCGAGCGAGGTGAGCAGCTCGTGGCAGCGCTGCAGCTCGGAGCCCAGCCAATCGCGGTCGTTCTCGCTCCATTGGCAGCGCTCCTGCCACTCGACAACGCGCGCACGGCTGTCCCTGTACTGCTCACGCGAGCGCACAAAGACAAAGACCCCCCCCCGTATAACCTGAACAGAGTGTCGGGGCAAATGCTGTTAAGCGAGCACCTATGAAGGCCGGCACGGCACACGAGGGGGTGGGTGGCCAGCATCACACCCGGCCGCCTTTTTCTCCCGAATGGCGATGTTTAACTCACCGCACCAAATACTCATTTGAGGCTGAGTCTACCTAGGGGAGGCCCAGGATAACCGTCACTGGTGTTGGCCATGAGCGGGAATTGAACTCGGCTCGGTGGGTTCGTAGCCCATCGTAGCGCTAACCCAGGGGTCGGTAACCTGCGGCTCCGGAGCCGCATGCGGCTCTTTTGAACCTTGACCGCGGCTCCGGGGCGGATGCTAGCGAGGGGAGGAGGCGCACTGTGACACCTGCTCTGGCGTTGCCGCTGCTGACAGGTCGCCGCTCCGCTCCACACTGCCCGCCCGGTGACAGGCAATAACGTTGCCGTTGCTTTGTCACATGTTTGGAAGAAGTAAAAACCTTCCTGGGCAGCAAAGAGCTCACCTTTGCTTAGCTGGAACAGCCAGAGTGGCTGGAAAAATTACATTTTATGGTAGACATGACAGCACATCTAAACACGCTAAATACAACCCTTCAGGGGAAAGGAGGCACAGCCCTGCACATGCTGGAGGAGGTTTTGGCATTCGAGCGCAAGTTGACAGTGTTTGTCAAAGATTTACAGAGAGGTACACTGTCTCACTTTCCCTCTTTGAGAGAGTTCAAACAAAGTCATGATACGATAAATTTGGAATATTTCAAGTCTGCAATCACCACAATGCAAAGTTCGTTTGGGAAACGATTCTGTGAGTTCAGAGAGGAAAAAACGACATTATCCTTCCGTCACTCCCCTGGCGATCGATCCATCCCTATTGAATATGACTGCATTTGCAGGTGTAAGTCAACCTGATCTTGAGATGGAACTGGCCGATATAGCCGACAAAGATATATGGGTGTCCAAGTTCAAATGCTTGACCGCTACTCTTGAGGATGTTGCCCGTCAGAAGGCCATTCTGGCTCAGAATCATAAATGGAGTGATATTGAAAACCTTCCCAAACAGGACAAACTTGTATTCGAAACATGGAATGCCATCCCCAACACTTATATAAACATGAAAAAGTATGCATTTGGAGTCCTGTCGATCTTCGGCTCCACATATGTATGTGAGCAGGTCTTCTCCAACATGAACTATATTAAAAACAAACATCGATCACGCCTCACAGATGACAGCTTGCAAGCCTGTGTGAAAATGAAGGTGACGTCTTACAGCCCTGATGTGCAGACACTGTGCACTGAGGTTCAGGAGCAAAAATCCCATTAACCAGGTAATTTAGCTATTAATTTGCAAAAATATATTTTACATTGTTAAGTGAAAAAGTCCTTTTTTTATTCAGATTGACAGCTGACTGCACGATCCTATATATATAGCAATAAGGTAAGAAACAATATATGCAGTGTTATATTTGTTTTAAATGTTGCAATGGTTTTGCGGCTCCCAATTTATTTTTTCCTTCGGAAACGGGTCCAAGTGGCTCTTTATGTCTTAAAGGTTGCAGACCCCTGCGCTAACCGCTACACGCGGGCACACACACACGCACACGGAATCCCCCATGTCGCCTGCATTTTTATTGTTTAGTTTGTTTAACCAGGAAGACTTTTCTTTAGGAGGGTCTTGCCAAGTTTTCGCTGTCGGGAGCGATGTTGCTGTCGCTGCAGTGCAGCGATGGTGCAGGTAAATGTTCAGCATTGGGATGTTTGGCCAATACCAGTTCCACTGTGCGTGTGGGTTTAGCTATATAGGAAGTGTACATCTCCTCGACAGAATTCAGACTCTGTCTCCTCGACGGACCTATTCTCCACCTGAGGACGGCTACTTGCGTTGTGGCCGAAACGTCGTGAGAATTATTTTGTTTAATTTTTTATTATTTTATTATTTCCATTCTACGTGACTTTACCGAAAGAACCAAGAAGATGAATCCCTGCAGTCACGAAAGAAGCTTTACATCGAAATGTATCCAAGCATCGTTAGAGGGAGGTGACGGGATAGAGTCATGGGACAGCCCCGTTTGGTTCAGGAAGACTGTCCCGGTGTCCCATAAGATTTGTGAAAATCTGGATTTTTCTTTCTCCAATATAGTCTTGCCTCGTGCTCGACTCAACATATGGGCAAAGCCGAGCCTTACTCGAGTAGTGGGCAGGGTCTTTGAGCAGCAGCAGCAGCAGCCGACGCCACCATCAGAAAGAGTGAAGATGTCGCTCTGAGCGATAGAGTTGTCGTGGCTATGCGCACGTACGTGGAGCTGACGGTGAGAGGGGCTGCCAGCTCACCCATGTCTCCCAGACGACACAAGGCAGCTTTACCCACCGTCTCAGCGGTGCCAGCTCTCGGCATCTCTGTCCGACTGGACATCTGTGAGACGGCTGGACATCAGTGACAAAGAGCTTTACGGCTAATTGTCTTTCCTCCAGTAGACGTAATGAAATATTCCGGCTCTGATTCTGCCCTCCGAGCTCGAAGCCAACCGAACGACGCCCGCGCGCCCGACGCCGCGTTACCTCCTCCTGCATGAACTGCGCGCGATCGCGCGTGGCACGCAGCCTATCGCGGAGCTCCGTGCCCGAGGCCGCGTCCCTGTCGCTGAGCTCCATGCCGGGGCCGTCGCCCTCCCTCTCGCTGGCGTCGCCGAGCCCGGCCGAGCTGTCCACGCGCTCCGTGTCGGCGCGCAGCTCCGCCACCTCGGAGCACAGCTGCGTGTTCCGCTCCTTCGTGCTGCCCGGAGGAAGGTTTGGAGAGGGGGGGGGGTCAGCCTGCAGTGCGAATGGAGTAGTGGCCACGGGAGGTAATGACAGGGGAGTCAGCCTGCAGTGCGAATTAAGTAGTGGCCACGGGAGGTAATGACAGGGGAGTCAGCCTGCAGTGCGAATGGAGTAGTGGCCACGGGAGGTAATGACAGGGGAGTCAGCCTGCAGTGCGAATGGAGTAGTGGCCACGGGAGGTAATGACAGGGGAGTCAGCCTGCAGTGCGAATGGAGTAGTGGCCACGGGAGGTAGTGACAGAGGAGTCAGCCTGCAGTGCGAATGGACTAGTGGTCACGGGAGGTAATGACAGAGGAGTCAGCCTGCAGTGCGAATGGACTAGTGGTCACGGGAGGTAATGACAGAGGAGTCAGCCTGCAGTGCGAATGGACTAGTGGTCACGGGAGATAATGACAGGGGAGTCAGCCTGCAGTGCGAATGGACTAGTGGTCACGGGAGGTAATGACAGAGGAGTCAGCCTGCAGTGCGAATGGACTAGTGGTCACGGGAGGTAATGCCAGGGGAGTCAGCCTGCAGTGCGAATGGAGTAGTGGCCACGGGAGGTAATGACAGAGGAGTCAGCCTGCAGTGCGAATGGACTAGTGGTCACGGGAGGTAATGCCAGGGGAGTCAGCCTGCAGTGCGAATGGAGTAGTGGCCACGGGAGGTAATGACAGGGGAGTCAGCCTGCAGTGCGAATGGAGTAGTGGCCACGGGAGGTAATGGCAGGGGAGTCAGCCTGCAGTGCGAATGGAGTAGTGGCCACGAGAGGTAATGACAGGGGAGTCAGCCTGCAGTGCGAATGAAGTAGTGGCCACGGGAGGTAATGACAGGGGAGTCAGCCTGCAGTGCGAATGGACTAGTGGCCACGGGAGGTAATGACAGGGGAGTCAGCCTGCAGTGCGAATGGACTAGTGGCCACGGGAGGTAATGGCAGGGGAGTCAGCCTGCAGTGCGAATGGACTAGTGGCCACGGGAGGTAATGGCAGGGGAGTCAGCCTGCAGTGCGAATGGACTAGTGGCCACGGGAGGTAATGACAGGGGAGTCAGCCTGCAGTGCGAATGGACTAGTGGCCACGAGAGGTAATGACAGGGGTGTCAGCCTGCAGTGCGAATGGAGTAGTGGCCACGAGAGGTAATGACAGGGGAGTCAGCCTGCAGTGCGAATGGACTAGTGGCCACGGGAGGTAATGACAGGGGAGTCAGCCTGCAGTGCGAATGGACTAGTGGCCACGAGAGGTAATGACAGGGGTGTCAGCCTGCAGTGCGAATGGACTAGTGGCCACGAGAGGTAATGACAGGGGTGTCAGCCTGCAGTGCGAATGGACTAGTGGCCACGAGAGGTAATGACAGGGGTGTCAGCTGTGATTGCGAAGGGACTAGTGGCCACGGGAATGATTGAGAAGTGACGGAAAAGGCCGGTGGAGTCTGCTGGTGGAGCGAGCGTCCAGAATCAGCGAGAAGGTTCGAGAAGGGGGGCGTGGCCTCGGTCGGTATATAAGGGGGAGATGCGCAGTAGACGTGGGGCTCTTCCAGCGGGGGTCTCCGCCTGACGTCGAGTGAACGCGTCGTCAATAAAGTGCCACCTCAAGGGAAGCGTGTCAAGTCGTCATCACACAAGCGAAACGGTGAGGCATTTTATGTGAGACACCTTCCCGGAGGAGAGTCTCAGTCTCTGCAGGAGTGGCCCACGGTGTAATTGTTGGGGTGGTTCCATCACGATTAGTGCAGGAGCTGCCCAGAAACTAGTGTTGGCGCAGAGCCAGGCAGTCGGAGTGATGGTTGGTGGGTGAGCAGGGATGAGTGATGGGTAAGTGATGGTTGATGGGTAAGTGATGGTTGATTGGATGAGCAGTGATGAGTAATGGGGGAGCAGTGATGGTTGATGGGTAAGTGATGGTTGATGGGTGAGTGATGGTTGATGGGCGAGCAGTGATTGTTGATGGGGGAGTACTGATGGTTGATGGGTAAGTGATGGTTGATGGGTGAGTGATGGTTGATGGGTGAGCAGTGATGGTTGATGGGTGAGCAGTTGATGGTTGATGGGTGAGTACTGATGGTTGATGGGCGAGTAATGATTTTTGATGGGTGAGCAGTGATGGTTGATTGGTGAGCAGTGATGGTCGGTGGGCGAGCAGTTGATGGTTGATGGGTGAGTAGTGATGGTTGATGGGTAAGTGATGGTTGATGGGCGAGGGGTGATGGGTGATGAGTGAGTGGTGATGGGTGATGAGTGAGTGGTGATGGGTGATGAGTGAGTGGTGATGGGTGATGAGTGAGTAGTGATGGTTGATGGGTGAGTAGTGATGGTTGATGGGTAAGTGATGGTTGATGGGCGAGGGGTGATGGGTGATGAGTGAGTGGTGATGAATTTGATGACTTGCGACTCGACTTGGACTTGCATAACAATGACTTTGTCCCACCTATGAGATGTGGACTCGAGTCATGTGACTTGGACTCGAGTCAGACTCGAGTCATGAATTTGATGACTTGCGACTCGACTTGGACTTGC
This sequence comes from Lampetra fluviatilis, assembly GCF_964198595.1. Taxonomy (NCBI): domain Eukaryota; kingdom Metazoa; phylum Chordata; class Hyperoartia; order Petromyzontiformes; family Petromyzontidae; genus Lampetra; species Lampetra fluviatilis. Next base: position 3,525,410 of record NC_136318.1, on the reverse strand, counting down.
ATAACAATGACTTTGTCCCACCTCTGGTGAGCAGTGATGGTTAATGGGTGAGCAGTGATGGTTGATGGGCGAGGGGTGATGGGTGATGAGTGAGTGGTGAGCAGTGAGCAGTGAGGAGGAGGAGGCATCACCTGAGTAGATCGAGCTTGAGCTGCGCGAGCTGTCCCTTGAGCTCCGACTTCTCGTCCTGCGCTCTCTGGAACTCCGCCTTCAGCCGCTGGCACTCCCTCTCGGCGCGCTCAAAGTACTCTGCGTGTCGTCGTGGGGTGGTGGGGAGGGGGCGGTCGAGGGGGGAGGTCGTTGGTGGGGGGGGGGCAGTTGGGGGGGTAATTGGGGGCGCCTGGGGGGGGGGGTGCCCAGCCAGTGACGATGTCTTCGTCTGAACTCAAAACGGAGCGGCTTTGCTCAGACCGTCGGCCCGGCTTGTGCCACTTGGCGATGTCATCAACGGCCGCTTCACGCTGGGCGTGGCTGGTAGGAGGGGGGGGTTGCCCACCTTCGGGAGGCGAGATGATGGGGGTGGGGGTGGCGGCCCCTTTCTTAGAGGGGCCCCCCGGTAATCGAGTCCGATCCTCGGGTCGATTGGTCGACTCGGTGGGCAAATGGTTTGCGGTGCGAGCGTGCCGTGGTGGAGGGTGGTGGTGGGGGGGGGGGCACCTCTCAGCTGGGCGACCTGCTCGTCCACTTGGGTCTCCTCGCTCTCTCCCGGCGGTGCCGCGCGAGTGGAGCCGCACGCTCTCTCGAGCTCCACCCGAGCCCGCTCCAGCTCCTCCTGCCATCGCACGCACGCGCGCACGCGCACACGCGCGCTCATCATTGCAGCGCGTTCATTGCGGTGCGACGTGGATTCTTCGGCTCCTGGCGTGCTGACGTGACCGCATCTCAAGGCGCTGCCAAGAAAACACTGGGCACGTTTTGTTGCCAGATAGAAGGGTAAAAAACCAATTATCATATTTTTACTGGCAAATGAGGTTCCAATGTTGTAAATGCTTACCCCGAGCTCTCATACTCTGATGGTGCATTGTCTTTGAGTTGTGCGCCTTTTGGCGTCATCTGGTCCAACACCATGTGAGACTAGGCTCTAAGGAAAGCTGTCTCGGGTGTGGACCAATCAACTTCAAGGACAGTGCACATTATCAGAGTTGTGTTTTTTGTTTGCATTATGACTGCAGGTATTGTGGTCTATGCAAACATGACTCCTTGTAAAAAGGTGTCAGTTTTGTTGCCAGATAGAAGGGTAAAAAAAACAATTATCACTGGGCACGCTGTTTTAACGAAGTCGCGTTTACACGCTGCGAAGTCCTCGAGGCTCAAGCCGAGACCGCCAACTCGTCGCGCTCGAGAAGAGAAGGTCTGGACCCAGCATCTCAGCGGTGCCAGCTCAACACCCCTGGACCTCTGAGCAAGTGCTGTTAGTGAGCACCTGTTCCGGGCTGGTTACAGCACCATCCTACACTCGTGAGCCAACACGGGGGGCGAGGGGGGGCTAGGACATGTTGAGATGTTAATGGCCATGGATGTTGGTCGTGGACAGGAATGGAACTCGGGTGCCAGCTTTGCATCTCGAGCCCTGAGTCACCCAGCCACGGCCCAGCGGCACGGCTACCGAGTGCGCAGGCGGTCCATCCACGCCGGGAAATCGGACGAGGAGCCCCCGCTGCCATCCTTGCGGCTGAGACCCACGGCGGGCGGGAAACGCCGCGGGCGACTCGGCACGCGGAGGCACGGCCATGCCCTGCCGCGTCCCCCCCCCCCCCGCTGTGGCCCCCCACCCCAACACGCCCCCCCCCCGCTGTGGCCCCCACCGCTGTACCCCCCCCCCCCCCGTCGTGCACTCCCCCCCCCCTGCTGTGGCCCTCCACCCCGCTGTGCCCCCCCCCTTCCACTGTGGCCCCCCACCGCTGTAACCCCCCCCACCCCGTCGTGCACTCCCCCCCCCCACCGCTGTGCCCCCACCCCCCCTGTTGTGCCCCCCCACCCTAACACGCCCCCCCCACTGTGGCCCTCCACCCTGCTGTGCCCCCCCTCCCCCACTGTGGCCCCCACCACTGTGCCACCCCCCCGCTGTAACCCCCCCCCACCCCGTCGTGCACTCCCCCCCCACTCCGCTGTGCCCCCCCCCCCTGTTGTGTCCCCTCCCCTCCTGCTGTGCCCACCCACCCAGCCCGCTGTGGCCCCCCACCCACCCAGCCCCCCCCCCCCCCCACGCCCCGCACCTGCAGCTCGGCGATGTCGGCCTCCTGCTCGGCCGACACCTGCTCGGCGGTGGCGCTCAGCGCCGCCATCTCGTCCTCGACGGCGGCGGCGCCGTCACGCTCGGCGGAGATGGCGCCCTCGCGGTGCTCGCGGAGCTCCTCCATCTCGTGGCCCACGGCGCGCAGCTCGGCTGGGACGCAGCGCACAGAGACAAGAAGGTGCCCCGTGTAGCGACACGCTCGCGCGCCGGGCGGTGCGAGCGTGCGGTTGGCGAGCAGCGGGTACCAAGAAGAGCGACACGGCGCACACGAACTAACATTTAAAAAAATTAACCCGTAAAAACAAAGTTTTTCACTATAAATCCTTTATATGCGTGGCGGCTAAAGTCCTCTCGTCCTCTGGCTTGAGATGACTGCCACCTATGAGTCAGATGATTGCTTGGCACCATTAAGCAATTGGTAATTACATATCATTTTTTGTTCCTAAAAATTATTTGTCACGCACAACGAGTCTGTGTGGAAAATGTCGGCTCGATTGGATCACGGGAAGTGGGTTAAAAAACGACCGAAAGATTTGCACGGTCGTAAGCGCGCAAGCAAGCAAGCAAGCGAACTTAATATAAAGGATTTAAAAAATATATTTTGTTTATCCGAACAGGTAAGGCCCACTGAGCTATCTAGAAGCGACCTGGCCATCACAAATGTTAGCTCGATGAAGTGGGATTATCATCACGTGGACACGTTTAGCAGCCACATACTCTGAACGCGTGAATGTTGATTCTAAATGTGGAGGGAAAAACCGGAGGACCCGGAGAAAAATTCAAGCGACCACGGAGAAAGAGAGACCCGCAAACTCCAAATATACAGCAGACGTTGGTGTTGGGATCGAACCCACGACCTCATGTATACCAGGCGAGGTAGTTAACAACTTCCTAGCCACCGTGACGCCCTCCAGGGAGTACGGCCGCCTTTGTCTCTCCAGTGCCGATGTGTACACATCGCACCGGGTAACTCATTTAAGGCTGAGTCGACCGAGGGGATGCCCAGGCTCAAGATCTAATCGTCACTGGTGTTGGCTTTGAGCGGGAATCGAACTCGGGTCGTAGGGTTTGTAGCGGCAGTGCACTCGCCACTTGCACTACCGCTTCCCAGACGTGCGCGCACCGCAACGCATGCGCGCAGAGACCGCTTGAGAGGGTGCTGTTCACGATCACCTATTGAACCGGGTCCACGTCAATCATGGTGAACGATGCTACAAGCCGCCCAGCAGATCGACGCTTGAAAGCGAGCGTCTCAAACCTGTGAGCAACCCAGGTGTTCCGGGCGAAGGGAAAGTCGTGTCCAGGGTGGTGGGGGGGGGGGGCAGCAGAGGAGATGGAGTGACGGACCCTCCCCGTACCTTGCAGGCTCTGTATCTGCCGCAGGTAGCCCTCGGCCTTCTGCGCCGACTGGAACTGCTCCTCCTCGAGCAGCACTGCCAAGCGGGGACGGGGAGACGCAAGAACACACGGAGAGATCACCGCCACCACCACCGCCACCGCCGCCGCGTGCTCTACACACACCGGTGGAGCGAGCAATTAATTCTAGATTTGAAGCTTTCGTGACTGCAAGGATTCCTATTCTTAGGTTTTTTTCGGTAAAGTCACGTAGGTAAAAAATTAAAATGAATAAAAGTAAAATAAAAAAAATAAAAAATAAAAATAAAAATCACGACGTTTCGGAGGCAACACAAGCTTCCGTCTTCAGGTGGAACCGTCACAGCACGATAGCTGTATCAAGTAAATGAGGTGCGAGCAATGTTTGCGGGTGCCTGTTAAAGTCGGAGCGGACAGGAGCGGGTCGTGTGGTAAGCAGGGCCGGGTGAAGGTGCTTGTAGACCCAATGCACTTCTGTTTCGTCGGTCTTCAGTGATCACTCTTTACAAGCTGGCACTGCTGCTGCCCCATGCTACTACGACCGACGCTGTCACCATGCTCGTCTCAGGTGTAGCACAGCAACGCCGCCTCGCCTTTCCACGCACTGCCCTCTGTCGAGATTGTGCGATAAAACACCATTTGAAGATGCTGTCGATAATTTTGCAATTTACAAAAAAAATCTGGAAAGTTCATCTCCGGTGTTAATTTATCTCACCGTATGATGAAGAAAAAATAACGACTGACATGCTTCTTTGGAAAAGACTTTATCTATCCTTGCGATATAAATATATTTATGCAAGAAGATATCTTGGTTTACACTTTTTATCATACAAAAGCATTATGTATTTATTCATTTATTTATTAGACCCTTTCGCTTTCGTAGGCCCTCGGCGCAGTGGCTACTGTGGCCTATTGGATAATACGGCCCTGGTGGCAAGCACCACGTCTGGCAGTCTTCGTCTTCCCAGTGCTGATGTGTACACAGCCCATGAAGTTATCATTTAAGTTCACCGAAATGGAGAAGGCCCAGAATAAGTTTTGATAATGTAGTGACACAGCACTGACTGCTGTACAGCAGCGGCAACTGCAAGTTGACACTTAGCGCACACGCCGTTGAGCATATACACGGTGTGTATGCCGGCAGGGCGGAGGAACTGGGGCAAGGGTCACGGTAGACCTCGTGGGGAGGCCCCTGAAAACCTCTGGTGGGTTCGACAAGACGGAGCCAAGCCGCGCCGAGAAGAATAAAAGCAGCGGAGAGCGAGAGCTCCTTCGCCCGATCATTGCGCGGCCGGACAGTAGTTGCCTGTCTCGGTCGACGCCGTCAGTGCAACACGGACAGGGTCGTGTCTGGGCCGGGTCGTACGGCAGCGTGGTCGTGGGAGGGAGAAGGGGGGCCGGAGTTGGTGGCGTGAACGCGAGAGATAATAAAGAGAAGGACGGTGAACCCCTGCGACAACCTCGTCGCCGACTGAGTGTGCGTGCGCCGCACACCACCCGCACACACACACAAGCCTCGAGAAGAAGGAAGAAGAGACCTACGGCACGACAATAGGACTTGCTACAGATGTTGGCCGTAGGCCGAGAATCCAACTCAGGTGGCTGGCTTCGTAGGGCAGCGTGCTAACCACTGCGCCACCACTCTCCGCAGAACTATGAAATATCTCACACTCACAAGGAGATGCACAGAGACACGGAGACACCACGTAAAACAGATGCACTCACTCACACAGAGAGAGAGAGACTCTTACACACAAAGACAAAGAACCCTGTTAAGCCTGTCATAGATTTTTGGGACAAGTGCTTTTAGCGGGCACCAAAGACAAAGATCCCCGTATAGCCTGTAAAAGACTGTTGGGGCAAGTGCTGTTAGTGAGGAACTGTGAAGACCGGCACATTTAACACCACGCCCCGGGCGCCTTTGTCTCCCCAGTGACGATGTTTACACACCACACCAGGTACTCATTTGAGGCTGAGTCGGTCCAGGGGAGTCCCATGACCGGTTCAGATAATCGGCACTGGGTGTTGACCGTGAGCAGGAATCGAACTCGGGTCGCTGGGTTCGTAGCGCAGCGCGCGGACCGTTGCACAACCGCTCCCCACACGTGCACGGTGATACACTCACACTCTCACACACATAACGATACACTCTCATACACACAGTGATACACTCTCAAACACACAGTGATACACTCACACACATAACGATAGACTCTCACCAGGACCGGATTATCCTAGTAGCAAAAGTAGCATGTGCTACGGGCCTCCCACTTTCAAGGGACCCGCGCTAAATGCTTTCAAGTTATCAATTCCGTTTAAATTTCGATTTAAAGCTTTCGTGACTGCAGGGATTCATATTCTTGGTTCTTTCGGTAAAGTCATGTAGAAGGGAAAAAAAACAATACAATTATCACGACGTTTCGATTGCAACACAAGCAATCATCATCAGGTGTGCAAACCACAGCAAGAAAAAATTCCGGTTCAGTGAATCTGCACTTGCTCTATTCCTAGGGTACTATACTGCCTTCAACTTTTACGAACGACTGGGTGTTTAAGGTTAGCAATTTGTCTTATTCTCTGGCTGTATAGCAAATGAAAAAATACAATTAATTTACTGTGCAAGTTAAAAAATTACGTGTTTTAATATTTGTGTTTTGTTTTGTTAGGACCCCTTCATAACATATGCTACAGGCCCCGCACGGGCTTAGTTCGGCACTGGCTCCAGCGCTTAGCACAATTGGAGTCCAATGTCCCCACTGCGGTCCTTTCTGCCCACAAGCTCAGGGGCTGCTGTGGAGGCCGCACACCTCTTGGCGATAATCCCGAGATCATCCGGATCGGTGGGAATGGGTTGACCACCATGAATCGGCTGCCGCGGGGTTAGGTGTTGGGCAGTAGATGGTAGTCGTACAGCAACATCCATCGTTGTCCTGTAATTGTTGTGCTCTTACCTGCCTCCCCCCACCCCGTGTCTCCCTGTGCCCCCCATGTCATTGTGTCTCCCATGTATTCCCACCCCAATGTCCACGTCTCTCAGCATCCCACATCGTCCTATGCCACCCGTGCCCTTCCGTGTCCCCTCTTTCTCCCCGTGTCCCCATAGTCCATGACATCTTCCATATCCCTCCATGCGCCCCCCCCCCGTGTCCCTGCGTGTCTCTATCTCTCTCTCTTGTGTTCATCACCCTCCGACGTCCCCACCGTGACCCCCCGTGTCTCCATGAACCCGTTGCGTCCCCTTGGTGTCCCCGCGTCTCCCCGTGCCGCGGTGGTGACCGTCACCCTGCAGCTGACGACATTTCATCTCGCTGCTGCGAGCGACCTCGCGAGCGCTGGCGAGCTCCCGACGTAGACGCAGCAGCTCCTCGGACGGCACCTCCTCCTGCTCCTCGTCCACCACCCCCTCCTGCTCCTTCTCCTCCTCCACCACCACCGCCGCCGCCGTCGCGTCTACCCGGGGGAGACACCGCGCGTCACGAATTCCCACCCGCTTCGCTCCGTCCGTCGTAACTCTCGGAGCGACGGCGCACGGCGACGTGGAGTTGCGTCGCCGTTGAAGATTCGCAGTGGTGGAGACATCCGGCCAAGTTTGATCAGTTTTACAAAACTTGGTGATAACGGACACCAAACAAAAATCTGCACTGAAAGTATTGATCGTTGGCATGCAGGGGGGGGGGGGGGGTGACATCACCATGTGCGATGTCGTCACTCGAGAACCCAGCTTCATTGCAGCCGTGACCCTGAGGGATTCGAACCCAGGGCCTCGGTGGTGTCTGGCCCAGCACCCGGAATTCTAAGGCGCCACCTTGGCCACCGTCTCAGACGAACGTTTTGAAACAACGAAGGAGTCGCGACTGCGACAGAGGGACCCCGATCCTATCCCACGAGCAGCCCTCTAGCGGAGTGTGCTAACCAGCGCGCCACCGCTCCACCGCCCGCGGAAAGTGTGAGTTTGCTTGAAGACAACCGTCGCCCCTAGCTCAAAGGGAGTGCTGGATGCTGCGTGGTTTGGTTCTGTGCGTCTTTTGCCGTCGGTGAGGTCGACGAACCTGGCACGGCGACACCATCCTGAGTCTGGTCGTCCATCTTCGCGGAACAGCCGCAACGGCAGTGGCCTGTGTGCAGCAACCCCGATGGTCAAGAGGGGACAGAACGTGACAGCAATGCACAGACAGCAGGTATCGTCGCGATTGTGGCAGTAGGTAATCGATGATGTCAGCTGAATATACAAAAGCATTGATCACAGAGTTGATGTTGTTGAGTCGAGGGCAAGAATAGCTGAAGTCGGACATCAGAAGAGAGCATTCCGCAGCAGACGATGTGTGTGCAACAGCTGACAGCATCAGACATCATATCACAGATGGCATTACATCGCACATCATGAACCACCACCCTTCGTCACGTACCACTCATCATCACACACCACCCATCACTACACACCACCCATTATCACACCCCACCCATCACTACACACCACCCATCACCCACACCCCACCCATCACCACACCCCACCCATTACCACACATCACCCATCATCACACCCCACCCATCATCACACAACAACCGCTATTGACTACGAAGTGGCGTTCACGTCACCACGGCGCTTGTGCCAGGCTATGTGCACGTTGAGGTCACGTGAAGTGTCGAACGCCCGCTGGCAGGAGGTCACGGGACAGACCCATGTGCCATGGGTCGACTGACTGAGATGACTGGCCGATGCACCACCTGTGCCCCCTACACCATCCATCATTACATTCTACCAATCGACACACACCTACGATTAGCACGGTTGGCTACGCACGTTGCGAAATTAGTTCAACATATGATAATTGTTTTTTTTACCCTTCTATCTGGCAACAAAACTGACACCTTTTTACAAGGAGTCATGTTTGCATAGACCGCAATACCTGCAGTCATAATACAAACAAAAGACATAACTCTGATAATGTGCACTGTCCTTGAAGTTGATTGGTCCACACCCGAGACAGCTTTCCTTAGAGCCTAGTCTCACATGGGTTGGACCAGATGACGCCAAAAGGCGCACAACTCAAAGACAATGCACCATCAGAGTATGAGAGCTCGGGGCAAGCATCTACACTATGGGAACCTCATTTGCCAGTAAAAATATGATAATTGGTTTTTTTACCCTTCTATCTGGCAACAAAACTGACACCTTTTTACAAGGAGTCATGTTTGCATAGAGGTTCCCATAGTGTAGATGCTTGCCCCGAGCTCTCATACTCTGATGGTGCATTGTCTTTGAGTTGTGCGCCTTTTGGCGTCATCTGGTCCAACCCATGTGAGACTAGGCTCTAAGGAAAGCTGTCTCGGGTGTGGACCAATCAACTTCAAGGACAGTGCACATTATCAGAGTTATGTTCTTTTGTTTGTATTATGACTGCAGGTATTGCGGTCTATGCAAACATGACTCCTTGTAAAAAGGTGTCAGTTTTGTTGCCAGATAGAAGGGTAAAAAAAACCAATTATCATATTTTTACTGGCAAATGAGGTTCCCATAGTGTAGTTCAACATACATAAATACACCTCACCCATCATCACACACCCACCCATCATCACACCCTATTCATCATCATCACACACTATACATCACACACCCACCTATCCATCACACATCGTATATCACACACCCACCTATCCATCACACGCCACACATCACACACAAAAACAAACATCCCCCGTATAGCCTGTAACAGACTGTTGGGGCAAGTGCTGTTAGCGAGCACCTATGTAGGCCGGCACGGCACGCGAGGGGGTGGGTGGCCAACACCACGCCCGGCCGCCTTTGTCTCCGCAGTGGCGATGTTTAACACACCGCACCAGGTACTCGTTTGAGGCCGAGTCGACCTAGGGGGGGGGCAGGACCGGTTCAAATCATCGTCACCGGCGTTGTTGGCCGCGAGCGCGAATCGAACCCGGGGCCGCCGGGGGTTGCGCAGCGCAGCTCAGCGCTACACTACCGCTCTCCACGCCCCCACCCATCATCAACACACGGCAGATAAACGGCTGTCGCTATGAAGCAGCAAGTAGCAGCAGCAGCAGCATCAGCAGGAGGAGGAGGTGATGTTAACCCGGTGGGTTTTGTTGGTGTGTGTGTGCCATCACTCGGTGAACGAGGGGCCTCACCCAACCCGACTCGGCGCCACTGCTAAAACCTCCGGCCGCCGTCGCCACGGCGCCCAGCATCACGGAGAGCGACCACCCCGGGGTGGGCCACAGATTTAGAGGCCCACCCAGCACCACGGAGAGCGACCACCCCGGGGTGGGCCACAGATTTAGAGGCCTACCCAGCACCACGGAGAGCGACCGCCCCAGGGTGGGCCACGGAGCTCCGGGGCCACGGATCTCCCGGTCGCCCCGGGGAGGCCGGCACGGAGGTCGCGGCTCTGTCTGCCTCTCCTCCCCACGCCCTCTCGCCCATCATTTGGCAATTTGTGATTCGCGCGACTGTTTGCAGCAAGGGTTTTATATTTACAGCTACGTGCGTGTGTATGGAACACGGACAACGACAGCGTAGACCGCGCGTCATTATAAACGTACATTGCACGCTAAACATGCACGTTGAAGACGCGATGCCGGGGGAAGATGAACGCGATATGCATGGGGGCAGCAGCAGCAGTAGCAGCAGTAGCAGCAGCAGCTTAAGCAGCTTAAGCAGCAGCAGCACTTCGCCGTTACGTAGCCTACGAAGGTTAGGGGCAGAGCGCCCTCGATCAGAAATTTACGAGCCCCTCTCAACCCAAGGGTGACACTTACCTCGCGATTTGTGGAAAAGACAAATGCAGTCGAGGAACCGTGGCTGAGAGACGCGCGATGAGAGAACAAGACTGCCCGTCACCCCCTCTCCGCCCGCACGGCCCGAGTTGGTACGGTCCGGCGAGACGAGCGAGTCGATCGACGCAGGCTATTCCATTTGCTCAATCAAGGGGGGGGGGGCTTGCAACGACGCAACTTGCACGGGATGTCCAAGATTAATTCACACGATCTGGCATTGGTGCACAGGCACAAACACATAACAGAAGCTCCACACGTAGGCGACGTTTCGGACAATGGGCCGTATGCTCTGACGGGCACCTGCTGGGCCTGAGACATTCCCTACAAAACGAGTGTCGTGGTCTGAGCATTATATCCTGTAATTAGTGAGGCTTCTCTGGGCGGTTTTATTTATTAACGTGCATACGGAAAGTGTCTTGGGTCTTATAACCAGGGGCCATCCATAAATGACGTCACGCACCTGGGGGGGGTCAGACATTTGTGACGATGTGTAACGAGAGGAGGGGGTTTGAGAAATATGACGTCACATCAAAATGCGCAACTTGAAATTAATAAAGACAACACGTTCTACTTAATTAAATATACTTTTTAATAAATGTTTTCTCCTACAACGCCAGAGTGCAGCGACACATTAAATACGCACTACAATGACAATAGTTTAAAGCGATTTGAAGCATGTTTTTTTTTTTGGGGGGGGGGGCAGAGCTTTGTGACGTCATATTTGAGGGGGGGTCTGACTTTTTGTAACGCCGTGTGACGATGCGGGGGGGGGGGTCAAAAATCGTCCAAAATCGCGTGACGTCATTTATGGACGCCCCCCCATCGCCACCTCTCCACGCTCCACCGTCTCCCTGGGTGTGTACGGGGTTAGGGTCAGGGATACGCGTCAGCGTTCAAGGGTTTACGTTAAAGGGTTTGGGTGAGAGTTGAGGCTACATAGGCAAGAGTAAGAAGGGGTGAAGTGCCGGTGGTGACGTCACTCCTACTAAGCGTCCAACGGCGTCGTGCGAGTTTGGAGTTGTGCATTGTAAAGTTGGTGGATACGGCTGGTGCGTCTCTGCCTGTCATCTCAGTCAGACAACCCATGGCACCTGCTGAGTCTGTCCCGAGATATTTGCTGTCAGCAGCGAGCCTTCAAAGTGCACCTGGCCTGGCACAGGCGCCGTGGTGACGTCACTTGGTGGCGAATGGCGGGTGTTGGTATCGCATTGTAAAAGCTGCGTTACTACAGGTGGTCACCAGAGGGCATCACGTAGCTATGTATTGTAAACATTGTGGTATATACTCTTAGTTCTTTCGGTAAAGTCACGTAGGTAAAACAATTTGAAATTAAAATTAATAAAAAATATTAAAATCACGACGTGTCGGAGGCAACACAAGTCTCCGTCATCAGTGACGGTCCCACCTGATGACGGAGACTTGTGTTGCCTCCGAAACGTCGTGATTTTTATTGTTTTATTTTTATTAATTTCAATTTTTTTTACCTACGTGACTTTACCGAAAGAACTAAGAGTATGAATCCTTGCAGTCACGAAAGCTTCAAATCTAAAACATTGTGGTAGTACGCGCGTGGTCACCAAGAGGGCATCACGTAGCCATGGGTAGAACATTGTGGTGCTACACGCGTGGCCACCAAGAGCACGTAGCCATGAATTGTAAACATTGTGGTGCTACGCGCGTGGTCACCAAGAGGGCATCACGTAGCCATGGATTGTAAACGTTGTGGTGGTGCACACGTGGCCACCAAGAGGGCATCACGTACCATGGGTTGATAACGTTGTGGTACTACACATGTGGTCACCAAGAGGGCATCACGTAGCCATGGATTGTAAACGTTGTGGTGCTACGCGCGGGGCCACCAAGAGGGCATCACATACCCATGGGTTGTTAACGTTGTAGTCCGACGCACGTGGCCACCAAAGGGCATCACGTAGACTGAGTGGTCAAGTGTTGTGATTCGTTCAACCTGAAACATCGGCCCGTAACTCGAATCAGCCACTGCTCCCTGATGGATAAACCTCAAAGCGCTTGAGCAGTTAACATTCACAAAACAACACGCGACTTGAGTGGAAAGCTCGTTTATTAACGTACAGTAACGGACGCTTGTGTTGCGCCCGAAACGTCGTGGTTAAATTTATTTTATTTTATACCTACGTGACTTTACCTGCAGTCACGAAAACTTCAAATCTAGATTGAACGTACAGTAACTTTCAATGCAGTGGGTTTATTTTATTTTCACCATAACAAGCAAAACGCACGTGGACATCTTTCACCCGTGAAGATACAATGAGTGGCGTTACAATCGGAGCTCGGTTTCAGCGCTGGGGTGTAATCCACGATGAGCTAAGGACTCCTGTAATTTGCACACGCTGGCAGTCACCGCCCCCCCCAATCCGAGTACTATCCAGGCTCAGACCTGCTTAGCTTCTGAGATTTGACGGGATTGGGCACATTCCAGGGCAATACGCACACACACACATTCTGCGTTATTAGATTTCGGGCAGCACTTATGACAGACAAGTATTCACATCCAGAAAAACAAGTTTTGAGTTCACGAGCAATTAGATGTAACACCTGCAGTATGGACGCAGCAAAGCTTAAGCCAGGTGTGATCATGGTGACGGTGGAAGAGCAGTTCCTTGAATGATACGTGGTTGAGACTACCCATTCGTCACACTTGAGAACGCGGTTCAATCACGGGCGGTCGAAACCCCGATTCGAACCCAGCGTGTCAGTGGTGCCGTCTCCGTGTCTCTGACCTGAAGAGAAAGAAGCATAAGCCATCGTCACGCAAACTCCGGTCATCCTCGCAGCAGTGCCTTGTGGCTAACCATCGAACAAAGATGGTCACTGCATTCCTCGTTATTCAGACGCGCTTCTGCGGCCGTCTGGAACGCTCTTGCTTCCGATATTAGGAAGCCACTAAAGCTATACACTTTAAAAATGTTTTATGGAAAACGAATTTCTTTAGAACTGCTTTTTGTATGTTATTTGCTGTCCTTCCCCCGCACCTCCGATGAGCATGGCTAGTTACGTACGGTGCGAAAGAAGTTCAGCATACGATACATAACACACGTGTCATCTGTGTGACAAACGGGAGGCGTGAAGCCACGTGGTGGTGCTGGTGAGATGGACAAAAAAGACAAGGACCCCCCCCCCCTTTCGCCTGAACACTGTTGAGGCAAGTGCTGACAGCGAGCACCTATGAAGGCCGGCACGGCACACGAGGTGGTAGGTGGCCAGCACCACGCCCGGCCACCTTTGTCTCCCCCCCGCATTCCCATGCCTACAGCACTATCCAGGTACTTACCAGGTTCCAACCCAGCTTAGCTCTCTCAGATCTGGAGGATCAATTTGGTGACACTGCGTTTACACACTGCACCGGGTATTCATTTGAGGCTGAGTCGACCTTGGGGGAGGCCCAGGACTGGTTCAGATAATCGTCACTGGGTGTTGGTCATGAGCGGGAATCGAACTCGGGTCGCCGGGTTTGTAGCACAGCGCGCTAACCGCTACGCCACCGCTCCCCGGGGCAGACGCAGAGGCACCCTCCGAGAAGAGACCCCACGTGACCTGTTGGGTCCCCCCCCCCCCCCAGGTAAGATGGCCGCTTCATGCGGCACGTGTCTATTGTACATCAGGTGGCGGCGGCCACCTTACCTGGGGGGACAAGTTCAATCGGTGTCAGTACAGCAGATTGGAGCCGAGATTAAAAAACACATTACTGCGGAGGGAGCTGGTAGGAACGTTGGGTTGCTCGGTCAATGGCCAGGGTCAACGGCGGCGTGGTGTATTCCGCAAATATGCCCGACTGTGAGGGCGGGCACAAGCCGGCGTGAGTAGGTTAAACGTTGAGTTTTATAAGGGCACCACGGGGTGACCAGCCCCTCCCCACCCAGCCCCACCCCTCCCACCCCCCACCCAGTCCCACCCTCCCCACCCAGCCCCTCCCCACCTTCCCCACCCTACCCCTCCCCACCCAGCCCCTCCCTGCACGACGGACGGACTAAATAATCCCCTGTGGGCCTGTGTAACCAGGAGGTTCCTACCAGTAAAACGAGGTCTACTCAACACACCAGACATTAACACCAAACGATAAGCATCGCAGAGGTGCCTTGGTCAGACTCTACAAGCCTTAATTATAAACATTAGGGGCCGTCCACAAATGACGTCACGCACCTGGGGGGTGGGGTCAGACATTTGTGACGATGTGTGACGAGGGGGGAGTTTGAGAAATGTGACGTCACATCAAAATGCGCAACTTTAAATAAATATATAATTTTTATAACAACACTAATTTTCATAACAACACTCCTACAACATCAGTGCAGCGCCAAATTAAATACGCACTACAATGACAACAGTTTAAAGCGATTTGAAGCATGTTTTATTTTCAAAATGGAAATATGGTTTTGGGAGGGGGCAGAGCTTTGTGACGTCATATTTGAGGGAGGGGGGGGGTCTGACTTTTTGTGACGCCGTGTGACGAGGGGGGGGGTCAAAAATCGTCCAAAATCGCGTGACGTCATTTATGGACGGCCCCTTAAATCACAAGAGCCGTATCCCAGCTCTATGAGCCTAGTATTTAAGAAAGGTGCATGAGTCTGGATCAATGAGCAGGTTCAAAAACGCCCGCCTTCACCAACCCACGGTGACCATCGTGGTGAAGTATGGTCAACAAACCCCCACGACCCGCACTGCGTGGCGGGGCCCTCATCCAGCAGTGGATTGACACGTGCTCTGATTTCTTCACACACTAAGCCAGACACCAAATGATGGAATTGGCCAACCATCCACATGTAGCAGGATCCTCGCGAGAATGGCCTTGAGACTCAATGAGGTCTGCCTAGGCAAATAAATGCAATTGTTATTACTTCTTCCATTAACACCACTACTAAAACGTAATACTTATAAAGTGCCTTTCACAGGTGATAAACAAAACACACACACGCCGCAGGCTCACACCAATAAAACCCAACCCTAAAACAGAGGATTCAATAAATAGTAATACATTTCCACGTATGTTCACGTGACCACTTTGTTTATTTGGCTGTGTTGGGCGGAGGAGGGTGTACAACACACGTATGTATGTGTGTCTGTATGTTGAACTTTTTACGCATCGTACGTAGCCAACTGTGCTAATCGGAGGTGTGGGGGGAAGGACAACAAACTAAACACAAAAAGCAGTTCTAAAGAAATTAGTTTTCAATCTAGATTTAAAAGTGCATGCTCCCGTGGCTTCCAAATGTATTTATTTTACTCACGCAATCTGACCGAAAAATCAATTATGAATCGAAACACAACCTATGTAATTTTCAAAGCAATTGTGTCGGTAATCAGAAAATAATGGTTGTGGAAATTGCGTTCATGTTCTGGTTTAAAAGGCCGAGTTACCATGAGAACCTTGACGCGCATGTCTGCGCAGCCGATTGTATGATTCTAAATTGATGTTTCGGTTAATGAATGCCATGTATCCAACACCACAAATGCTTTATTCGCTTAGCGTTTGTCATTGTGGTGACAACTCAGATGACTCTTGTGAATCGTGGTCTCTTGAGTTCTCACAAGGTCCCACAAAATCAACTTAAGACTATTTCTCGTGCCAGAAACCCAAATCTGACCAAATGACAGCATGGAGCTTTTGACTGCGGTGAAAATGGTAAATATATTCCAATAATGTAACTCTTTAGACATGATTGTAAGGTTTATGTCAGGGCCCACTATTCGGCCTTGTCATCACAATCGATTTTCTGTTAAATTCCACACTTGTTTTGTTAAACAATTCCACGCGCTTTGGATTTATAGGCAACTAACATTTCAGCCGCAACTCAACAAGCTGGGCAAAGTAACAGGACGTGTGCGTCACAGGAACCACAACAACAGGAGGAGGAGGGTATCATGAGTGTATATTTTAAGTCGTGTCATTTGAAATTGGTTTATGTTTTCCATAATAGAGGTTTTTTTAGGTTAGATCGCGTAAATATATAAATGTGTTGTTAAAAGCCGCCACCACCCGACACAGCCAACTCGTAAGGGCTGACACGTAAACAGAACGTGCCGATTCGTCACTAGTACAGCACTAGTGTGTAGTGTAGTGTGTAGTGTAGTGTATAGTAGTGTAGTGTATAGTGTAGTGTATAGTAGTGTAGTGTATAGTAGTGTAGTGTATAGTAGTGTAGTGTATAGTGTATAGTAGTGTAGTGTATAGTGTAGTGTATAGTAGTGTAGTGTATAGTAGTGTAGTGTATAGTGTAGTGTATAGTAGTGTAGTGTATAGTGTAGTGTATAGTAGTGTAGTGTATAGTGTAGTGTATAGTAGTGTAGTGTATAGTGTAGTGTATAGTAGTGTAGTGTATAGTGTAGTGTATATTAGTGTAGTGTATAGTGTAGTGTATAGTAGTGTAGTGTATAGTGTAGTGTATAGTAGTGTAGTGTATAGTGTAGTGTATAGTAGTGTAGTGTATAGTGTAGTGTATAGTAGTGTAGTGTATAGTGTAGTGTATAGTAGTGTAGTGTATAGTGTAGTGTATAGTAGTGTAGTGTATAGTGTAGTGTATAGTAGTGTAGTGTATAGTGTAGTGTATAGTGTAGTGTATAGTAGTGTAGTGTATAGTGTAGTGTATAGTGTAGTGTATAGTAGTGTAGTGTATAGTGTACAGCACCATCCAGGTACTTACCAGGCTCCAACCCAGCTTAGCTCTCTCAGATCTGGTGGATCAATTTGGTGACACTGCGTTGGCAGTGATGCACAGATAAGCAGAACAGAAACTCAACACATTTGTCAATAACGCTGTGGTCTTAAAATTAAACACGTTCCTTCGGAGTGGGCAGGTAGGAACTTGGTTGGACGGCGCATTCGTGCACGATAGACAGAAAAAGAATCCCTGGTGGCCAGTGTGGAACCTGTTGTTCCTACCTGCAAAAAGATGCATATTGGGTGTAATTTCAGGCAAAGAAGAAGAGCCATTGCCCTAAACGTTACCTATTTTCGATAGTTTCCCTCCAGAGCGACAGTGTTATTGATGAAAGGGTGGTTACATTTTAGTTTTTTTTTATCTTATGAGATCAAGTGCATTCAGGGGAGTGTTACCACGAGTCCAGGTTTGAGCCAGTGTAGTCCGGGTACTGGCATCTGTGTTTGGGTGGCAAGGGTTTGATATATGCAGTTTCGGTGTTGCTGTGTGGGCACCGTGGTGGAAATGAGATGTTATCTCCCTCGCCTGGTATGCAGGAGGTCGTAGATTCGATCCCAACCCTGACGCCTCTATATTTGGAGTTTGCGTGTTCTCCCCGTGGTCACGTGGCTTTAGAAGCATGCATTTGAAATATTTCTCTGCTAGAAATGTGCACGTGATAAGCCACTTCGTTGAGCTATCATTTGTGGCCAGGTTGCTTCTGAAAAAGAGCCACATAGTTCAGTGGGCCTTACCTGGTAAAAAAAAAGTGTTGCAATTAATAGCATTGAACTTTATTACAGTAAACTTCACAGTTTTGATCACAGACCCAGGCCAACTGAGAAATGTTCCCGGGATTGGTCTGCAGTGGAAAAAGGTGTCGATCCTAATTGACAATGATTTGGTGTTAGGCGTTGAATTGTGGCTAACTTTGCTTTGTGGGATTTGTGGCATCACCCTGGCAATCAACGAGGTGCTCTTGCAAAGTATTTATTGATCTTCAATTAGAATTTCAGATGCAATTCCCTGCATTCATTCAAAATACACCATTAACCATCACCTTTTAGCACCAACAGTTAATTCTCCACTGTCGGCTGCAAACACGGGGACTGAGATGGGAGGGGAGTGGATAGGTTGTTGTTGGGTTAAAAAACATTTTTTTTTACTTGGAGCTACGTAACGGGCGCTCGTCTGTGTGTATATTACCACCTAACAAAGCCCGACGCTCACTTAATGGAGTGTGTTGGTGGCTTGTTTATAATTAATTTACTCGCTGCCCAGCAGGCAGCCGCCGATGCCGCCGCTGCTGCTGCTGCTGCCCCCATGGTGGGGGTCCGGGCGGCTGTCGGGGGCGCCGCGTGCCGCCCTCTAGCGGCCGCGTCCCGGCCGCGCCACTAGCCGAGCCCCGCGGCCACCCAGCGCCTCAATGGCGGCCTAAGGCGGCGCCCTCCCGTGTTGGCCTCCCGTGGACGCTCGCGAACGCATCCGACGTCGGCGGTCAGAAAGGAACAGCGCATCGAACCCTTGGGTCTCTCGAGCGTCCGGGCGGCCTCACAAACGGGCGTCCGGGACCGATTTTATCGGCGGATGTCGACGGATTGTCCCGCTGCCGGGCGGGCCGGGCCGGGCGGGCCGGGCGGGCCAGGCGGAGCAGACAAGGCGGGCCGAGTGGGCCGGACGAGGGCGCGTGCCGGCCGGCGGGTCCGGCTAGGCGACGGCGAGGCTCGGCCGCGGCCCCGGGGAAGGCGCTAGGCCGCTCATGGCGGCCGCGGACGGGGAAGGCGGTGGCGACGCGCAGAGGGAGCGGAGAGGGAGGCGGCTACCGAGCCCCGAAGCGTTCGCGAGTCGGCCCTGGGCCACCCTGGTGGACGCGGCCAGGGTTCAGTGCGGGGATGGTGAGCCATGGCGGTTTCTTTATTGTGGGTGGTTTGGGGGGGGCGGTCGGTCGGTCGCTTCGTCATCATCATAAGTGGGGGGACACGGGGTGATGATGATGGGGTCGATCTTGCGGTCGCTTGTGTTGAGCGGTGATGTTGGTGGTTGTCGTTGCTGTTGCTGCTGGCGGTGTTGCGCTTTGGGTCGACTCGGCCCCGTCAGAGTAACGTGCAGTTGGCAGCGCTCGCCACCTTGTGCACCGCGCGCTTGTCTGTCCCGTCATGTGAACGTGGAATGGCCGTCCCTGGCTTCAGTGTGTTAAGCTCGTCGGTGTCGTGATTTGAATTATTCGACTGCGTCATAGTAATGTGGATTGACTCCTGTGCGTGGTACGATTCGGCACGACTGACCCGTCATCGTAATGTGGAATGACCACGACTGGCCTCCTTTACACCTTGCGCGTGCTATGCGTTGGCATGACACCGCCTCGCCATAGTAACGTGGAATGACCGCTGCTGGGCTCGCCTTCAATGCTCGCCTCGCAGACGCTACGTTTGTGGGGGGGGGGAACATGGTCAGTGCATTGGAAAAAGTCTGGCACGGGTTTTGTTGCGTTTCGTGTTGTGCGTGGCGAACGGGCGAGGGCGGTGAGGAGTAAGTGACTGTGACAGCATTTGCCACAACAGTGGCGTGCGTTGTTGTGTACTGCCGTGTTACGTTACAGATGTCTGTTACAGCATCAGGCGCAGACACTTGACCATCGTCGCGGTCGGTCAGGTCGCCAACCATTGCATCATTGTGTCGTTCTACGCGTGCACCACTCAGTCCTCCTTCAGTCACTCATTCCCCACTCACGCGTTGCATCTCGATCTGCATCCTGCCACCGTCGTTCCATCATTAACCCCAATCCCAACCCATCCATTTACCCCAATCCCAACCCATTAATTTACCCCAATCCCAACCCATTAATTTACCCCAATCCCAACCCATTCATTTACCCCAATCCCAACTCATCCATTTACCCCAATCCCAACCCATCCATTTACCCCAATCCCAACCCATCCATTTACCCCAATCCCAACCATTTACCCCAATCCCAATCCATCCATTTACCCCAATCCCAACCCATCCATTTACCCCAATCCCAACCCATCCATTTACCCCAATCCCAACCCATCCATTTACCCCAATCCCAACCCATCCATTTACCCCAATCCCAATCCATCCATTTACCCCAATCCCAACCCAACCATTTACCCCAATCCCAATCCATCCATTTACCCCAATCCCAACCCATTCATTTACCCCAATCCCAACCCATCCATTTACCCCAATCACAACCCATCCATTTACTCCAATCCCAACCCATCCATTTACCACAATCCCAATCCATCCATTTACCCCAATCCCAACCCATCCATTTACTAGCCCACTCGATATGCGACCCCCCCGGAGGCTCAGGGGTAGAGCGAGAGTGGCTTCAGTCGGAAGGTTGCCAGTTCAAATCCTGTTCCAGGGGGGGGGGGGGTTCAACTCTTCAAATAAAAAAAATTGATTACCACTTTGTAGGGAAGTAAATTGTGGTTTAACATGTAGGCTTTCGCGACCAATATCATCCATAATAGAGGTTTTTTTGGGGGGGGGGTTTATCGACACATTTATATATTTACGCGATCTAACCCAAAAAAAACTCTTGTAAATTGTGCTTGTCCCATGGGGTGGACTTACTCCCGCCATAGGAATGTAGAAGTGCCCATCACTGGCTCAGGACTGTTAATGGGATGCGCACCATCTCGATGCTCGTTTAGGGCAGCACGTGGCTTTGACCTGACTTTCACTTGGGCACTTTGGCCAGATAGAAGGGGCCACTTGAGTGCCGCGTGGACTCGTGGCAGCCCCGGTGATGTTTTGATGTTGACCTTGGAGGGAGCTGGACGACTGCCTGGTGACAGCGGCGAGCCCAGTGCAAGGCGTCCATCGATGATGATCCGATCCGTTGTTTTAAACTGCGCTTTGGCACGCTCGCGGGACACGCGGGGAACCGCGAGCGCAGGAAAGCCGTAATTTTTCTTCGTGAAAAACGCTGCCGAATGTTTCCTTTAGGCTAATGGTTAGAAAAATGCGCGCGCATGCGCGAGAGAGAGAGAGCGCGGGACAGGTGAAACGGAACAAACGAGAGAGGAAGTGCGGACGAGACGGCAAGTACAGACAGAAAGGAATGAGACCCACTGTACCAAACGATGAAGATGGTACAAAGCTGACCGTACGAATGAAAGGCAGCACAGACGATGGGACGGGCAGTCGAGACGGTACAAACGGGGCAGAACACAGTGCAAACTAGACATGCAGGACAAATTAGTCAATGTGGAGCAGACGTACCTTTGCAACCAAGGCTTTCCGTCGAAGCTCCCAGTCAACCTCTACCTGCATAGTGTGAACTTCCTCCCAGCCGTCCATGCTGCCGACTCCTCTGCCCCTGACTGACGACCTCTCTCTAGAACATAGATTTGCCCAATATCTTGGTACAGTGTCGGTAGGTGCGGGTTGCATTTAGATGCTCCAGTAAATAAATCCACGTATTGTGGAGACCCATAGACTTGCATAGAGACCCATACATTCACACGGAGACCCACACACAATTGAGACAAAATACACTGCAGTTGATTCTTGAATCGAATAATGACCTGGAATCATGACAATTCATAAAATTCTCATGACTCTTTATCTGGCACACCACCACACCTCTGGCTATGACTGTGGCTAACACGAACGTGCCACCTGCTGCAGTCTTTTTACCAGTGACGTGAAACATTTTTGGTGAGCACTCAGGCCCTGGTCATGAGTGAATTGTTCTGTGCCCGGCGAGCAGCGTTAGGCCCGTATTCTTAGTCACGGCTGAGCTCAAGCTTGGCTCTGCCTCAGCTTGAGCCGGCACTGAGCACGCTTCCCAGCCACGCTCAGGATTTCCACGGAGCTCTGCCTGAGCTGGGCTATGGCCGAGCCGCTCGCGCGTCGCTGAAATCAACGGAGCGGCTTCGAGCCCGGAGCATTAGAGGCCGAGCCGGAGCCGAGAACAAGGCCCTGAGGGTCCCTGGAGGAGCCACGGGGGGACCCCCGCATTAATCGTCACGAGGCGTAGCGCTGACACAACGCGTGTAGCACCGGCCAACGCGAGCGTGGCGAGCGGACAGCGCGGAAACGCGCAGTTCATCACAGCTGCCACAAACCCACAGCACACGGGCCTGGTCCCGTGACCTCTTGCTCACGGGCCTGGTCCCGTGACCTCTTGCTCGCGGGTCTTTGCCATTCCACCAGGAGCCTCGGCTTGCACCTAGGCAGGCACAGGTCACACAGGGCAAGTGGTGGGTAATGGCGGCCGAGAACGAGGTGACGTTTTTATGTCGCACAGGGTTTTCCCACAAGCTCAATCTGCTGCTGGATGAAAGCCCACGCCATTTCTGTCACGGGCACGGGGAGAGAGGGGTTTTCGCCATACTTCACCATGCTGGTTAGTACCGGTTGGTGAGGCCCAAATATCACCAGCCACGGCCGGGAATCGAACTTTGGTCACAGTAATAGAGTGCGCTGAATACTGAGCCACTGCTCTGGCCCTTGTATGTATGCACATGCAAACAAACAGGTCATATTGGTGGGGTTGCTCAGTGTTTTGTGGGTGCTTGTGTGTGCAAGCGGATGTGAATGTGTGTTTTCAGGTAAAAGGTCACGTGTGTTTGTGTGTGTGTAGGAGTGGCTACAAGCCTTGTGACTTGCGGGTCATTCCTGGCCACGGCAAACATCAGTAACGAGTGGTATCTGAGCCGCCGCTAGGTTGACGAGGCCTGAATGAGGAGCTGGTGTGATGTCTCATAAACATGAACACTGGGGAGATGAAGGCAGCGAGGCGTGCGTGGTACTGGCCATGCCCTCGTGGCTTTAATGGGTGCTCGCGAACAGCATTTGGTTTTACGACTAATAACACATGCGTTTGTGTGTGTGTGCGTGTGTATTTGAGGAGCGATAGTGTAGCGGTAAGCGCGCTGCACTATGAACCCGGCGACACGGGTTCGATTCCCGCTCACGGCCAACACCAGTGACGATTATCTGAACCGGTCCTGGGCCTCCCCTAGGTCAACTCAGCCTCAAATGAGTACCTGGTACGGTGTGTAAACATCGCCACTAGGGAGACGAAGGTGGTCGGGCGTGGTGCTGGCCACCCACCCCCTCGTGTACCGTTGCGGCCTTCATAGGTGCTCGATAACAGCACTTGCCCCTACAGTCTGTTAAGGCTATATGGGGGATCTTTATCTTTGTTTGTATTGTGCGCCTCTCTCTGTCCCAGGACCTTCTGACTGGGAGGATGTTGGTGCCGCTGGCACTGGAAAGGATTCGTCGCACAAGAACCGTGAAGTCATGCGGCTCAACAGAGAAGGTGACGCGGTGGGGACGTGCGATGCGTGCGATCGGTCGGACCTTGACCTCGTTAGCTGGATGGCTTAAGGGGGGCAGTTCCACAAAGTAGGGAAATCTCTCGGTCACAAAGTCGCAATCATCCAAACACATTCAACTCTCAATGATTTTCCCAGCTCTGAGAATTTTAAATATCGGTTTTACTGTCATGCGACGCACCACGCCATTCTTTATAGCAGAGAACCTGGGAAACCAGTGCGCCAAACTGTGTGCCAGAGGTCACTTGAAGGGACCTCATTAGGTAGTTCTGTGATAGCTGCTTCCATGGGCTGGGCAGTTAACACGCAGTGAGGTGGCACAGTGGGAAACAGGTGGTGCATCTGCCAGTCATCCGAGTCGTTCAACCCATGGCACCTGCATCTGTCCCGCGACCTCCTGTCAGCAGCGAGCCTTCCACACGTCACGTGACAGCCTCATAGTGCACCTAGCCTGGCACAAGCACCTTCATGGTGACATCGTAACTTGATGACGAGTGGCGGCTGCCGGCTGCTTGAAATTGTGCCCAACGCACGCGTGGGCTCATTGTTGATTTTGTCATAATTTTCCAGAGTTGGAATTGTTAAAAACATTTAATAATCGCAAATAATTGGCATTGTGCACTAGTATTTTTATTATCATCATCTAATATACATTGAGGTTTTATCTCAGCTGTTTTGTCTCCATGACCCTGTTTTTTGTATTCATATTGTTTTAAACCTAAATTCCTGCATCACAACTATAATAATACAAAATGCGTACAATTCTGCGGTGGTGCTGATCTATGGCTCTCCGCTGCATGTTCAGGTCGTGCCACCACGTGTTGGTCGGCGCGATGTTGTCTGACGTTTGGCCCCACGCGCTAAGAGCTTCTTTGGGAACTGAACCTTCATCAGGAACTGAAGAAGGTTCCAGCGCGTGGAGCGACGAGTCGGACAACATCGTGCCGAACAACACGCGGTGGCACGACCTAAACACACCGGATCGTAACGATGATAATATTATTCTAGATATATATTTAAACATGTGTTCATTTGGGAAAGTTTCTGGGTGTGTGAAGACTGTTTTCAGCAGGGTTCCCGTTTAGTATCTTGGCCCTGTGTTTGATAACTTAGCAAATATACACATTACAAAACTTGGATTTTGGTTTCTATCTGCACCACATGTGACATGCATGTATGGGCACAGCCCAGTGTCAATCCACTGCTGGATGAGGGCCTTCCCCACGCCTTGTGGATTGTGGGAGCTGTTTGACCAATACCACACCGATCAGTGCCGGTTGGTGAAGGTGGGGAGCATAGTCATTGGAGCATAGTGCAGTCCAACAGTAGATATTGCTGCGCTGTCCTCTGCTGATTACTTGGCCCCATAGTGGCCTATGTAAGACATGTACATGGTGGCTACCCATCCAAGCACTATCCAGGCTCAAGCCTGCTTAGCTTCTGACTAGATCGGGCGCATTCTGGGTGATTTGGTCTCGTAACCTGTTTATCAAGAAAATGAGAATGGGATCTTCACCCAGTCTCAAGAGATGCTTCTCTGCATTGGCATGTTTGGCCAACTCCATTGATGAGAGTTTGGCTGTGTGGGGGAGGAAAACGGAGATCCCGGAGAAAACCCACCACGCATAGGGGGTTAACACTCTAAGCACCACACAGATAGATTCAAAATTCAAGCGCTGTACTGCTGCCTACTGGGCAATACGTAGCCCAAGATCGCCTGGCATTTCCATCCATGTTAAACCCAGGCTCAACCGTCACACGAGATTGGGCGCACGTGATTGGGCCTTCCCATTGAATACTCGTGATGTGACGCTCCATCGAGTCGTGGATTCAAATCGGTTCTGATGTTCACTTAGTACCTATACACATTGAGAAGCGCGCTTGAGGTTATGTAAGATTCAAGCAATCGTCGTGACATAATTTGTTTCTTTTGAGTTAGAGCGTGTAGGCATGATGTCAGAGCCATACACACCCCGCCACCCAAGACAGCCAAACACATCAGTCATTGTCACAAACCGGTTACCATGAAAAAGCAAGATTCAATTATGAATCTTAACATTGATCACGAAAGCCTGCGCATGGAAATAGTTGCCGTTAATCACCAGGCCCGAGCCTGCTTGGCAGGCCGTCGTTGACAAAATGGAACATTGCGCTCGAAACGATACGTCCATTGCACGCCACCATTGAGCTTTACATAACAGCTCCGTCACAACGACCCTGCCCATCGCTGCTTCTCCGTGCGCACTCACGGACACATGCACACACACCCATGCACACACATATGCACGCACGCACACACATATGCACGCACGCGCACACATGCACACACAGACGCATGCACACATGTACATGTAAAAACAAAGATGGAGAGAACCTGTAGCACCATGCAAGTTGTTGGAGCAAGAGTTCCGTTAGCGAACATCTATGAAGGCCGGCACAGCGCACTGGTGAGGGTGCAGTGTGGCCAGCACGACGCCCCGAGCACTTGATGATGTGTCCTGGTGCTGATGTTTTTTTCTATGAATCGTACCACCTACTTGTATAAGCAGGCCCCAGACCGGCCCCGTTATCGGTCACAGATGTTAGCGTTGAGTGGGAATCGAACTGTGGTTGCAGGGTTTGTAGCGCAGCGCCACACGTGTGCACACGCCTACACACACCTACAAATGCCTACACACACACATGCATGCACGTGCGGAACGCACACTTGCACACATGCGCGCGCACGCCCGTCGCGTTTACGTAATGCAGCCGTCCTCCAGTGTCATGGCCAGACAGTGCGTGCGAGCGTGTGCCCGCGCGTGCGTGTGCCTGCGTGCGCCTTTGTGAGAGGGTGTGCGTGTGTGCCAGGGAATGCGTGCGGGTGACGTGTCCGATCACTCTTTCTTTCGTTTTATTTTCCATTGGTCCGTCTGTCTTTTAGTTCAGCACGGTGGTTGAGGGTTGTGCTGCTATATGCGAGGGGTCAGGTGGACGGGGCAGGGGTCAGGTGGACGGGGCAGTGATCACGTGTTTGTTGGTTCAGGAGACGCTCGGCCTATAACTGAGTTTTATCTCCATCATCGATGATGACGACGATGGCAGTAGTAGGAATAGTGCAGGTACTGTGCCGTGCAGCTGTGATTAGAATTGTTGTTTGGCTATCGGTAACAGCACAGCGACATTAGTAGCAGCGTAGATCAACAAGTAACGGCTTAGCTCCACCCTGACCCCTCCGACACCTCCGCTGGAATCACAATAGCCGCTCGATGCCGCTACTGCTGCTGCCCACTCTCAAAATATTTTGCGACCAATGATCTCCCTTTCACAGGCTCGTTAACGGCTCTTTAATAAGGCGACTGGGGTGCGAGGAGGGGTGGGTGGGCTGTGCCTCCTGGCAGCTGTGGCGGGGATGGGGGGGGTAGGTTCCTCCCTCGCTCGTTAAGGGCCGCTTAATGACGTGCTTTAACCACCGCTGGGATAACGGGCACTCGGAGGCGTTCCGCGAAGGTTGTCTCAATTGCCGTCACCATTTAGCCAAATTAAATTATGTTTTGTTTTTTTAATTTATCAAACTGGACTTCTGCACGCCGACAGCCTGCCCCGTGCAGGCGGCACGTGAACGTTCTTCAAGATGCAACTGGTTCAATCTCCCGGCGCGGCAGTTGAAACGATGGGGGACAGATTTCTTGCTGGGCGTCTCCACCCAGCAGCGTCAGCAGGTGCACCTCAGCGAGCGGGTCAGCAGATCGCGTGTGTCGTGGGGTAAAGTGTGGGTACACTCCTCACCCACCGCTCCTCAGACAAAATATCCTCTCTCGAAGGCTGTCTCAAGCTGAGTTTCTTTCCGTTAGCAGTAGCGTCAGTAATTCATTGCAGTCTTGCGCCTTCATCTTTTTTGATTTTTTTTCCAGTTTTAAATGTTAATTTGACAGACACTTGTGTGTACCTCTACGTGTGGAGAGCGGTAGTGTAGCGGTTAGCGCGCTGCACTACGAACCCCGCGACCCGGGTTCCATTCCCGTTCGCACCCAACGCCAGTGACGCTTATCTGAATCGGTCCTGGGCCTCCCCTAGGTCGACTCAGCCTCAAATGAGTACCCGGTGCGGTGCGTAAATATCGCCACTGGGAAGACAAAGGCGGCTGGGCGTGGTGCTGGCCACCCACCCCCTCGTGTGTCGTGCCGGCCTTCATAGGTGCTCGCTAACAGCACTTGCCCCGACAGCCTGTTTAGGCTACACGGGGGATCTTTGTCTTTGTACATCTACGTGCGTGGTTTCTAGTTGACTTGTTTGTTTAATACAATCTGTATTAACTTGGTTGGTGTTTGTGCCTTTCTGTGATTACGGTAACTGTACTGGTGGGAAAAAATGTAGAGAGGTAACAGTCGAGCAGGCGGATTGGTGAAGCTATCGGTGCTTTTGAGTGTCACCCCGTCCTCGTCCACAGTGCGGTTTTCTCCCGGGTTCATCCGGTTTCCTCCTACATATAAGGCAAAACTCTTAATTAGTGGAATTCGTGGCCAAACATCCCAACGTGTGCAGCACTCTCTCACCGAGGCTTTCCTAGTCAAATATAACAGATATTTCCTTAATAAACAGGTGATTTTATATTTCCATCATGTGGCTCTTCCCATGTGGACCAGACGAACCTAAACAATTATGTTTTGTGCAGTCATTTGGAATGTTCACAATCACAACCGCCACCACCATCACCGCTGCTGCCTCTACCATGGTCACCACCACTAGTACGATCACCATGACCACCACCACGACCACCACTACTGCCACAATCACCACCACGATGACCATCGCGACCACCACTACCGCCACAACCACCACGAACACCACCACAGGCACCCCCACTTTCACCACCACGATGACCATCGCAACCACCACTACCGCCACAACCACCACGAACACCACCACAGGCACCCCTACTTTCACCACCACGATTACGCTCGGCGTCACCGCCATCACCACCGCCAGGCTCCCAAGGGAGGCATCTGTCTGGGCTGCCCACTCTCCCTCCTGCCTGCCGTCTGCACGAGCCTGCGACGGAAACGTTTTATTAAGTAGCCCCGGAAGGCGGGCAACCATCTCGCCGGGGAGTGTGTGCGTGCGTGTGTGCGTCCGTCTTTGTTTTTGTGTGCGTGCGTGTGTCTTTGTGCGCGTGTGTGCGTGCGTTCTTGCGTCTGTGTGCGTATCTTTGTGTATCTGCGTGCAGTGCGTGTGATGTTGCTCATTTAGAGCTGGAGGCCGGAGAAACCAAACGTGTAAATGTTTGGATGCAGATATGAAATCCGTTGGTAATTTATTATCCACGCAAATTTAACAGAGTTGTAGTTGCATTGGCAGTGGCGCACACAACGAGGAACTCGGCACCTTCGTCAAGGACACCGTGTCTCTAAAAGAAAAGATAGCACAGGCAACGTTTCGGGCAACGGCCCTGCTTCATAGTCACATCAATTATATTGTCTCGCGGGAAAGAACAAAAGTGTACGCCTACACACGTACAGTTCGTGGCCCGTTGTCAATCCACTGCTGGATGAAAGCCCCCATTGAAGGCCTTCATTCCCGCACCGCGTCGGCGTCGCGGTCCAAATTTCTAATTTTACAAATTAAATAAAAATGTTTACTCGCACGGCGGAGAATAAAACGCGCGCGGCACCGTCGCCGCCCCCCGCGGAAAACCTCGCGGCGAAAGGAGCAACGGAGTGGCGAGACTCAGCGAGGCTCCCTCCGCCGCCCCCCCCCCCCTCCCCCGGGTCGTCTGCCTTCGCTAAGGAGCGCGGCGCGAGTAGCCGGCGCTAACCGTCCCTGACCGTCCCTTGCGCCGTCTCGTTGCAGACATGCACCTGTTTGGACACTGCCCCTCGCAGGACGAGTTCTACCTGGTGGGGTGCCGGCTCTGCAGCCGCTTCCTCAAGCCGCAGGCGCTGCAGGCGCACTACGGTGAGTGCTCGCGCCCCCCGGGGCCTCCGCGGCCGGCGCCATCGGGGCGGCGAGGGTGGAGGCGGCGCGGTCGGTGACGCTCGCGCCTCGCGGCAAGAGGTGCCCGGTGTTCGGTTCACTCTCTGAGTCGAGTTTGTGTGTTCTCCCCCTGTTGGGCAGAGTGTGAGTGAGTGAGTGGAGTTGATATATTCTCTCCCTACTCTGCAGTGTGAGAGAAAGATTGTGAGTCGAGTTTGTGTGTTTCTGCCCTTGTTGGCAGAGTGTGAGAGAGAGTGTGTTGAGTTTGTGTGTTTCTCCCCTTGTTGGCAGAGTGTGAGAGAGAGTGTGTTGAGTTTGTGTGTTTCTCCCCTTGTTGGCAGAGTGTGAGAGAGAGATTGTGAGTCGAGTTTGTGTGTTTCTCCCCTTGTTGGCAGAGTGTGAGAGAGAGTGTGTTGAGTTTGTGTGTTCTCCCCCCTCCTCTGGAGTGTGAGAGAAAGGGTGAGTCGAGTTTGTGTGTTTGTTCTACCCCTGTTCTGCAGAGTGTGAGTGGAGTTTATATGTTCTTCCCCCGTTGGGCAGAGTGGGCGAGAGTGTGAGAGTGAGTGGAGTTTATCTGTTCTTCCCCCGTTGGGCAGAGTGGGCGAGAGTGTGAGAGTGAGTGGAGTTTATACGTTCTCCCCGTACTCTGCAGTGTGCGAGGGAGTGTGAGTCGAGTTTGTGTGTTTCTCTCCCTGTTGGGCGGAGCGTGAGAGTGGCGTTTGTGTGTTCTCTTCTGGTTCTGCGTGGATTTCCTCCAGGTTCTCTGGTTTCATTCCCTCCAAACAAAAAACACACAATGTCGCTGGCATTGGCCAAACATCGCGGTGCTGAAACATTACCTGCAAATGACTCAATTGTAATTACACGCAGCAGCAATGTCGCCCCTTCATCGAAAACTTGGCAGGGCCCTCCTGAAAACAAGTCTCGAGACTCAGTGGGGCTTTCTTGGGTGAACAGGCACGATCATGATTTAATGCTCTCCACAATCGCACGAACGGTTATTGTGTGTTGTGTATTATATAACTAGTAGTCTTATGTTGGAGGGTCCTTGCCTGTAACATCTAGCAGCTCACCAGAATTGCTTAAAGCTTGCGGTGAATCAGTCTTGAGGCTCGGTGAGGCTTTCCTGTGTAAACACGCGTCATGATGTTGAATAATAAAATAAGCCCCTGTAAGAACCTCAGCCGGGTCCCACACAGTACTCATCCTATTAACTGCAGTCAAATCCCTTCGGAGCCTAATTCCGGAACAAGCAGTCACGGCCAGGATTCCCATCGCCACCCGAGACCCCATCTCTCCGTGTATCATCGGTCATGTCATGCGTCGCTCTACGTCGTTGGAGCTTGAACCTGACGCCGTTAATTCCAAACGGTGATAACAATAAGTGACCTCATGCTATATATAAAACAAGGTTTTGCTGGCTGGCTTCCTGCCTGTGTGGTGGTGACGTCACCGAGCACATCAGCATGATGACGTCGCCCGCCTTCCCACCCTCCACCCGGCCGTGGATTCCCGCGCAAATGCGAGAGAGGAGGGAGAGGAGGGAGGTGAGGGAGGGTGATAGAGAAGGGAGGAAGATAGAAGAGCAAAGGGGCAGGGAGAAAGTGAAACGGCGTGAAATGTAGAGGAACTTAATGAATGTCTTTGGGTTAGATCGCGTGAGCATAAATGTCTCGTAACCCTCCACCGCCCGACACAGCCAACTAGTAAGGGATTTGTCAGGTAAACAAAAGGCCGATTAGTTACTGCTTCAGCCCAACGGTGTGTTGGAGAGTGAATCGACAACACGAGGACAGCGAGGGAAAGTGACAAGCAGTGGGAGAGGGAGGATTAGGGATGAGGTAAGAGATATTGAGATGAGAAAGGCACGTGTGGGAATAAGGGAAGTGGGGTGAGAGGTGAGAGAGAGAGATGGGGAGAGAGATGGGGAGGAGGGAAGTGAGGGGACAGAGGGATAGAGGAACAGAAACAAAGCAAGACATTGCTATGTACAGTGCAGAGAAGGTAAGAGAACGGTGGAGAGAGACGAGGCTCCATTTAAGAATTCAGGTTTTGCTGGGTAGCAAAACTGGACGGACAGTCACGTCCACAAGACGCCCCGAGGTTGCGAGTGATAATTATAACGATGATGACGGTGATGATTAAAGCAGAACCAAGTGGCATTGATGACGTATGTTGCTACGCGCCAGCGTGTGCCGCCACGGCCGGCGGCGCTACACTCGCGGCTCCGGTGGGAATGTTCCGGTGGTTCTGGCCGCGGGTTTTCGGGCCGCCGATGGCGACGGCGATACTGACGGGGTCGCGGCGGCGGCGGGTGACCGCACGTACCGCGCAAAATTAATCTCCGCTCTCGCGTGAAATCGGAGAGCGGCGTGTGGCCCCTTGCAGGCAGGCGGCTGCTTGCCGGTGCTCTGCTATTTATTTATTTTTCTCCGTGCGTAAGCGGTTTGGCCGGGTGGGAGTGTGTGGTGGGGGGCGGGGGATGTGGTGGCGGTGGCGGCGGCCTTCGATTCATCTCCCGCCAATTTTCGCCTGACCTCCTCCACCGTGACCCCTTCTCCGTTGCCGAGTTGTCCACGGGGGGGCGGGGTAGGTGAGGCGAGAGTGGGTCGACACGGTGAGGGTGGGTGAGCGGGGTTGGTGTGTGTGGTAGGTGGGGTGAGGGTGGGTGAGTAAGGGGGGTGAGGGTGAGGAAGGTGTGATGAGGGTGGCTGGGGTAGGTGGGGTGCGGGTGGGGTGGGTGTGGTGTGGGTGGATGGATGGATGGTTTTAGATGGGATGAGGGTTGGGGTACGTGGTGTGTGGTTGGGGTAGCCGGCGTCAGGGTGGGTGGGTGGGTTGGGGTAATGGACGATCGCGATGAATCATTCTCACGAGGTGGGGCGTTATCGAGGTGCTTGTGTGGTTTTTGGGGTGCACGTTGTGAATGTGCCGATGGGACTTGCTGGAGGGGTGGGTGGATCCCGTGGGAAGGAAGGCGGCGGTGACGGTGGTTGCGGCATGGAGAGGGGGCCGGTTGTGGAGGGATCCACGCATTTCTCCCTCGCTTCGTTAACCGCACAGCCGGCGCTCAGCGCTGAGCCTCTCCACGCCCCAAACACCGATTGGAAAGCCAAATTGCCGCTCCACAGCCAATGTAGACCGGCCGGGCGCAGTGGCGCTTGTAAGCCCAGGACAGCCTCGCTCTGAGTCCGAAGGCATTTTTCAGGAGGGTCCTGTTACGTTGGGAAGTATTGCAAACGCCGGGTGCATTGTACGTTGTTGATCTACGGGGGGAAACCGGGGCACCCGGAGGAAACCCATGCAGGACAGGGGGAGAGAAGAGAGAACGTACAAACTCCACACAGAAGGCGCCACGGTCGGAAATCGAACCCAGGCGCTTCTCTTGTGCGAGCGAGGCAGTGAGGTGGTGAGGCGGTGAGGCCTGTGAGTGGACGCATTGCTCCGACATGAAAGGTACCCGGTGACGGTGTCGTGATGATTGCGCCCCCCCACTCCCCCGCCCCCCCCCCGCCGACAGAGATGGATCGCGTGGTGCCTTCGCCACGGGAGCCCCCGCCGCACCCCCGGGGCTCCAGTAATTTTAGAGCGGTGCTGGGCTCGGTAATTTTGGCTCGTGCGTGCGTGTGTATTTTTAGGGGCGTGCGTGCGTGCGTGTGTGCGTGGGGGCACGGCGATTGTCGGCAGGGCACTGGGCAGGTGGAACCTCCTCCCCCTTGAAGTGGACTCGGCTTCGCTTTTGCAACGAGAGGCACGGGGTGCTGGAGGTCGATGAGCCGGCGTGCGTGGTGCGGGCCACCAACGCAGCTGCAGCAGCCGCAGCCGTTGCCGCTGCAGCCGCCGCCGCGATCGATTCCCAAAGCTCGCCACGCACGCTGACTTTCTCCCATTCGTTCCGCGTGCTGTCTAATGGGATAACAGCTCCCCCCACCCCACTCGAGGCGTCTACATTCACCCCCTTGTGCACCGTGCCGGCCTGCATAGGTAATCGCGAACAGCACTTGCCCCAGCAACCTATGTAGGTACACGGGGGCAGCTTTGTTCCCTTGTGCACTACATCGGCAAGTGGCCTCGGAAGTGCACCTAGCCTGGCACGAGCGCGGTGGTGACGTCACTGCCGCCAGGTGGCGACTGGCTGCTGCTCCTGCTGTTGCTGTCCTGTTGTGTATTTCCTCTCCAGACAACACCTGGGATGTTTTCATTCATTCTCCTTGTTATTGGCGTGTGTGTCTGATTACTGTATCTCTGTGCATGTTTGCGTGTGCGTGTGTCTGTTGCTCTCCCTTCTCTCTCTTCCTCTACGCATTCACCCGTCACCTGACATGACCCAATGCCCTCCTCCATCTCGCTTTCTTCCTCTGCCTCCCATCTCATCGCCATCCATCTCCCACCCATCCTCACCTCCCTCCATCTTCCTCCCATGTCCCTGCCTCCCTCTGTCCCTCCCATCACCCTCCCTCCAGCTTCCTCCCTCCACCCCTCCCTTCTCCCTCCCTCCCTCCCTGCCTGCACACCATTTGCCAGCACGCATGTATCACCTCGCTTGAACACACACGCACGCATACACGTACACACACACGTACACACACGTGCACACGCTTACACACGCACGCTGCACGCTCTCTCGCAGATATGCACACATGC
Source organism: Lampetra fluviatilis (assembly GCF_964198595.1). NCBI lineage: Eukaryota > Metazoa > Chordata > Hyperoartia > Petromyzontiformes > Petromyzontidae > Lampetra > Lampetra fluviatilis. The sequence continues at coordinate 3,491,418 of NC_136318.1, read as the reverse complement.
ACGCTGCACGTACACAAACAAAGACCAACATCCGCTATAGCGTCTTAAGAGAATGTTGGGGGGGTCTCCTGTGAGTGAGCTTCTATGAAAGCCAACATGGATGGCCAGTGCCCTGCCAGGCCGCTTTGTCTCCCCAGCACCGATGTTGACATACCGCACCACGTACAAATATAAAGCCTAGAGGAGGCCCAGGACTGGTTCAGATATTAATCACCGATGTTGGCCGTGAGCAGAGATCAGACTCAGGTCGCCGGGTTCGTAGTGCAGTGCACTAAGCTTCTGTGCTACCGGTCCCCGTACGCATAAACAAGACAAAAGACAAAGATCCCCCGTATAGCCTAAGCAAACTGTAGGGGCAAGTGCTGTTAGCGAGCACCTATGAAGGCCGGAACGGTGCATGAGGAGGTGGGTGGCAGCACCACGCCAGGCTGCCTTTGTCTCCCCAGTGGCGATGTTTCCACCTTTCACCAGGTACAGGCTAGAGAAGATGTGGGCTGATGTGGTACACAGGAGTATATGGAGTTGAGTAGACGATGGAGGAGGCTCGTGAAGAACGCTGCTGCTGGGCAGTTGGAGGCAGTCGCCTTCCAACAACAACGCAGGGCAGAGGAGCGACGCTCACAACAACAAGCGGAGCGCTGGGCAGCTAAAATGCAACAAGTTGGCACAGTGGGGGAACAGGTGGTGCGTCTGCCAGTCATCTTAGTCATTAGCTCATGGCACCTGGGTCTGTCCCAAGACCTCCTGCCAGCGAGCCTTCGACACTTCACGTGGCCTCAAAGTGCACCTCGTCTGGTACAAGCGCCGTGGTGAGGTCACCGCCACTTCGTGGTGGATGCCGGCTGTTTTTGTTGTCCGTGTATGTGTGTCCGTGTGTGCAGTAGTGTAGTGGTTAGCGCGCCGCGCTACGAACCTGGCGACCCAGGTCCGATTCCCGCTCACGGCCAACACCAGTGACGATTATTTGAACCGGTTCTGGGCCTCCCTTAGGTCGACTCAGCCTCAAATGAGTACCTGGTGTGGTGTGTAAACATCACCACTGGGGAGACAAAGGCGGCCGGGCGTGGTGCTGGCCACCCACCCCCTCGTGTGCCTTGCCGCCGTTCATAGGTGCTGCTCGCTAACAGCATTTGTCCCAACGCTCCGTAAAGCTACAGCGGGGGTCTTTGTGTGTTTAATATGACCTTGAATGAAGGTCGCTGCTTTCGGATGACCCAAGCAGCTGGGAGCGCGCACAATCATCATTCACAAACACACGGCAGAAAATCATCCGTCACGCACACACGCGCACGCTGTCGCACGCAGCCCCGCGCACGCAGTCGCACGTACGGAGGCACGCACGCACGCATGTGCTTGTGCACACGAGACAAAGATCCCCCGTGTAGCCTACGCAGGCTGCTAAGGCAAGTGCTGTTAGTGAGCACCTTTGAAGGCCAGAATGGCGCACGAGGACATGGTATGACCAGCACCACGCTCGGCCACCTTTGTCTCTCCAGTGCTTTTGATTACCGACCGAGAGCAGATCCATGAATAGCCCTGAGCACACATTGAACTTGGGTCGCTGGGTGCGTAACGCAGTGCGCTTACCACTGCACTAATCATGCGCACGCACACATGCATTCGCATACAGTGACGCACACAGTCAAGCGCACAGTCACACACACAAACACAAAACTCACGCAGTCACACAACAGCAACAACAACCGCCATTCGCCACTAAGTGGTGGTCAAGTCACCACAGTTGTGCTAGGCTAGGTGCACTTTTAGGCGACGTGAAGTGTCGAAGGCTCGCTGGCATGAGGTCACGGGACAGACCCAGGTGCCGTTGGTTGACTGACTGAGATGAATGGTAGCTGCACCAACTGTGCCAACTCGCGGTTTAGCCGCCCGGCGCACCGCTCGTTGTTGTGAGCGTCGCTCCTCCGCCCTCCGTTGTTGTTGGAGGGCGACTGCCTCCAACTGCCCAGTAGCAGCGTCCTTCACGAGCCTCCTCCATAGAGGCCGATCTTGACACACAGTCACACATACACACGTGCAGCCACACACAACAAAGATACATACAAAGATCCCCCGTATAGCCTGAACAGACTTGTGGAGCACCTGCTAAGGGCCGACATTGCACACGCCCTGGCCTGGCCGCCTTTGTCTCCCTCACACCAGGTACACACAGTCGTAGACACGTGCACGCACGCAGTCAAAAGCGCGCACAAGCGCACACAGTCAGACACGCACGCTAATTTGTTTCCATGACGATCGCTGGGAAGCAATTCCAGCGTGGTTTCTTTCTGCCCTGAGCTCCTCCGAGCTCCTCCGCGTGCGAGCGCCCTTCCATTGCTGCACCCCGTGCGGGCGACTGTGTGCAGGAGTGCGTGCATGCATGCGGGAGCGTGTGTGTGTGCGTGCGTGTGTTTACCAGATTTATGTATCTATCTGTGTGGCTGTGTGCGCTTGCACGTGAGAGTGAGCACGTGTGCCCCGTTGCTTTTGTGCGCGTGTGTGTGTGTGCACAAGCAAGTGCCTGTGTATTTGTGTCGGGCCTGGTGGGGAGCAGTAGTGTAGCGGGTTAGCGCTACGCTGCGCTACGAGCCCGGCGACCCGAGTTCGATTCCCGCTCACGGCCAACACCGGTGGTGACGATTATCTGAACCGGTCCTGGGCCTCCTCTAGATCGACTCGACCTCAAATGATTACCCGGTGCGGTGTGTAAACATCGCCAGTGGGGAGACAAAGGCGGCCGGGCGTGGTGCTGCCCACCCACCCCCTCGTGTGCCGTGCCGGCCTTCGTAGGTGCTCGCTAACAGCACTTTCCCCAACAGTCTGTTAATGGGCATATGGGGTAATCATTGTCCGTGTCGATTATTTGTGCCGGGGGGGGGGAGGGGGGGGTTGAGTGTGCGTGCGTGCATGTGTGTCAAGACGCAGAGACGGTAACGCTGAGCGAGACTGAGACGGAGAGATACAGACACGGGGACAAAGGGAAACGGAGACATATGGAGACACAGCTCCTATCACTCGTCAATTAACCACGAATTGGATGTCTTGCCGCAAAGGTTTATAAAAAGACAGCGTCTCTATCACCACCAAGCATATTGTGGTCTTGAGTAATTATGTTGATAACAGGAACACCGCTAGCAGGGCTGTGAAACAGATCACCTGGAACATGCCCAATCTCATCACTGCTCTGAAGCTAAGCAGAGTTGAGCCTGGATGGTGCTTGGGTGAGAAACCACGATGCATAGCAGGTGCTATAGGAAGCTGACGCTGTGGGGCTACGCTGTGAGAAGCAGAACGCGGCACACAAATATATTTTGCGCTGTACCCCTGCGCACGGTGTTTCAACTCGCCAGTAGTAGGTCGCAAGTTCGGTATTGTCCCTGCACGGTTGGTGGAGTTGGTGGTCGCGGTTTGTGTGGATGATGGCAGCACGTCCGTGCCACGCGGAACGTGGAGTTGCGACGAGTGATTCCGGGCTGTGCGCGCGGAGCCCCCAGCCGGTCTCGTCTGAATGCCTCTCCCGCTCGCACCGCACGCACCGCACGCACCGCACGCACCACACGCACCGCACGCACCGTACGCACCGTATGATACGGATTCACCATTCGCGAGGACGGAACCAGCGTGGACGAGACACTGATGTCCCTGTGCTTTCCTGCCCTTGCGTCTCTCCGTGCGTCCATGTGTATCCCGCCCCCCCCGCCCCCCGCGCGATGCAGAGAGGCGACACCGTGACCACGCGGTGACGGGGGCCGCCTCGCAGCCTCCGCCACCCCCCGCTGCTACCGCCACCTCCACCACCTCCACCACCTCCACCACCTCCGCCGCTTCTTCCGCTTCCGCTTCGCGCTCGGCTCGCGAGCTGCGGGAGCGACAGCGACGCTCCTCTCGTGCCGGGTAAAACCCCCCCCCTCCCCTCCCCCACCCCGCGTTTGTCCGTCCGTGGGTTGTACAGCAAGTAGGATGGCTGCCCCAGGCACGAGATCGGTGAGCATCGGCGAGCTGGGCATGGCGGTGGTGGCGCTGTGTGCTCGGCCGATGGCACGCTCGAATTTAGCATCGTGGAAACGTTGGAGCGGTGAAGCGGGATGGATGTTGAAGTGGTTGGTTGTGGCGCGGTGTCTTGCGGTGCAGGCCACTGGTACGGGTGCGGCCGGGAGACCGGAGTCGCAATGCCAGCGCCTCCCAGCCGCCCAGGTCATCGGACAAGCAGTGGTGAGGCTGGGTCACGGGTTGGGGGTCACGGGCAGTAGTCGTTGGTTGGCGGGGTGACGTCGCCGCTCGTTACGGGCGGAACGGGGAATCGCGGCACGGCGACCTGGCGCAGCGGCAATTCCAGTGGCCGCCCTGCTCATTACCGCGTTGTTGTGTAGCGACCGTCATCGCACTGCCCGCCGTCTGGATGTTGGAAAGTCCCCCCCTGATGTTAAGAGTTGGCCATTGCGTGCCGACGTCACAGTCCAAACACGACCTGCAAATGACTGGATTGGGATCACACGGATCACACGTTTCAATCTGTGTGATACGCACAACAGCTACCGATGATGATGATGACGACGACGCGGCGTGCAGCGATGACAGTGACACTGCTGGCGATGATGATGATGAATAACCCCCCTTTCCCTTGCAGCACCAGCGCGCCCATGCCCATCGTGAGTCTACAGAAACTCGACAGCGCCACCACTCCCCTGCGCACCACCACTACCACCACCACCACCTCTTCCTCCTCCTCCTCCACCACCTCCTCCACCACCACCTCCGCCAATACCTCCTCCTCTAGGCCGCCGCCTCCGTCTGCGCCACCGCCCCCCTCCTCCGTCGTGCGGAACTCTTCATCGCTCGCTCCCAAACAGCCCACGGCGCCAGCGACCAGGCCAGCACCATCATCGTCATCGCCACCCTCCACACCTCCACCACCGCCGTCGTCATCTTCATCATCATCAAAACCACAGGGTGGCGGAGGCGGCGGCGGCGGCGGTGGGGGTACAAAGACGCAAGCCAGGCCCGAAGGCCCCAGGGTGAACTCGCTTTCTGCTGGTAGCGGCGCCACCTCTTCATCGTCGTCGCCGTCGTTGTTGTTGTCTTCCGTCAAATTGGGATCGTCGAACTCGGTGTCGCTGCCGGTGCGGCAGAACTCTACCGCTGCTACCTCATCGGCCGCTCCCGCTGCGCCGCTCTGCGGGTCTCCCGTTCCTCCTCCTCCGCCTCCTCCTCCTCTTCTTCCTCCTCCTTTGCTGCCACCGCAAGCAGCGGGCGGAGGCAACGGCAGTGGCCGGCGCCGCCCCCCGCCGGCGTCTCCCTCGCTCCGAGCCGGAGCCGTCCCCAACAGCAGCGGCAGCAGCAGCAACAACTACCACCACCACAACCACCACCACAACAACAGCAACAATAACCACCACAACCACAACCACGGCGCCGGAGCCAACGCGGCCGCGGTCGTCCCGAACGGGAAGGGCCCCGCCGCGGAGATCGCCCGGAGGCGGGAGGACGGGAGGAGCGTCCCGCACCGCAAGGCGGCGCTGGGTAATGCGCATGCGGGCGCCCGGGCACGGTCGTGCGTGCAGTCATCTCCCTCTTCGCCTCTCACTGCTACCCTCTGCAGCCGTGCGTGTGGACTCCCTTCATCGCTGCCTTGCTCTTGAGTGGGTCGGTGGGTGGGTGAGTGGGTGGGCGGGCGAGTGGTGAGTGAGTGGGTGAGTGGTGAGTGGGGCGCCGTGGTAGCCGCGATGTGAACTCCCTCGCCTGGTATGCAGGAGGTCCTGGGTTTGATCCCGACCCTGACGCCTGCTGTATATTTGGAGTTTGCATGTCTCTCTCCTCGTGGTCGCGTGAATTTTCCTCTGGGTCCTTCGGTTTTCCCACATTTAGAAACATTTGGCTGCTATACATTTCCACCTGATAATTCACTTCGTTGGGCTATCATTTGTGGCCAGGTCGCTTTTGAAAAAGAGCGGTATATCTCAGTGGGCCTTACCTGGTCAAATAAACATTGTTTAAATCGTTTTTAGTAATAGATCAGTGAATGTGTGTGTGTATGTTGAACTGCTTTCTCACCATACATCGCCAGCCGTGCTAATCGGAGGTGCGAATGCAGGAGTGTTTGAATGGGTAAGTGAATGGATGAGTGGGTGGGTAAGTGAGTGCGTGAGCAAGTGGGTGACGAAGTGAGTGGATTAGTGAATGGGTGAGTGAGTGCTCGGTCAAGTGAGTGAGTAGGTAAGTGAATGGGCAAATGCGCAGTTGGGTAAGTAAGGAGAGGGTGGATAAGTGAGTGGGAGAATGAGTGAGTGGGTGAGTGAGTGGGTTAGATGTTTGCTACACTATGGCTACAATACCAATGCACATCGCCGTCATCGTCATTGTTGCTGTCGTAGCCCCAGAATTTATTTAACGCGAACGCTTTGCGGATTTACAAAGCGCGGGAACGCGACAGCGGCTCCAAGACGTGAAACGCGCAAGACCAGCGCCGCGATCGGTGACGACCGTCCGCAAATACGCGACGTCTCATCGCCCGCGACGGCGACTCCGTGTTCCTGACTTTGTCCCCGTTTTGCGTTCTCCCCGCGGGCGTCAGCGCGAGAGCCGGACGCGGGGCGGCACCGCGGCGGCACGGACGTGGAGAGCGGCCGGCGGCCCTGCCTGCGCTCGCTCGCCTGCAAGGTCAGCAAGCGCGCGGTGGTGCACCGCCGTATGCGCGCGGCCCCGCGGTCGCTCTGCCGATCAAGTCGGTCGATGAACGTTTTTCGCGTTCGTACGCCGGCTCCCAGGACCGGAATCGCAATCGCATAAACGATGTAGGTTACGCGATCGCAGAAGCAAAGTTTGTGGGGAGTAATAGCCATTTTATATACTTTTTAGGCATAAGCATTTACGAAATAACACTTACTACCCAGGAACAAACATTTTGTTAGTGTAATTCGGCAAGGCCACAGCTCCTTACGTGTCGAATTAACAAGGGTTTACCGTAGATGGGTTCCGTGACGTCACTTCGTTCCATGACATCGCAGAAACGTCGTTACCAGAGGTACACACGACAGAGGAGGCATCGGGGGATGCGTTACAGGACATCGGAGGAGGGAGGGGTACAAGAGGAAAACATTGCTGCACCGTAGCCTTCACTTTGTCTGCTTGGCTGAAGGTGGTCGTCAAGGTGGACTGCGCCAACCCCTAACGAATGCGCCACTTCATCCTTTTGAACGGCTTCGCATGATTTGTGAAAATATTTTCGCAAATTATTTTTTGTGCAAAAATATGGGGACCAAGGGTGGTCCCCACCATGGCTGCTTTCCCAGAGGATTACTTTACCACGGCCAGCTCCATTAAAACTTCATAAAAAATCTGCCAGCCATAAATTCCGTGATATTATTTAAATTAACTTTTGAAGACTGGACGGTCAGTCGTTTCCCCTTATCCGACGAAGGGAAAGCCCACAGAGCGAGAGCCGTGTGAGCAAAGCAACGTGCCCCCGATGTTTGCGGGTCTCGCCCTGGGGATGTCGAGCGATCCCTCGTCAGAAGATCGATGCAGTCCGGAGGGGCAGCAGGGACAGAGACGAGCAGTCGTGAGTGTCGTAAAACACAATGTGGATTTTTATATTCGTATCAACGTCAGTCGGAAAGGTTGCCCGAGTTGGGAATTCAACCCAGGCGCTTCTTGCTGTGAAGCCCCAGTGTCACCACTACGCCGCCCCTGTCGCCCTAGAGGGTCCAAATGCGTCTGGAGACGGACGCTCTACAGGACACAGAGGTCACGTTTATCTTATAGAATCAGAATGTTTATTTGATCGGAATCGGAATATTTATACTGGGGGAATCCGATGAGCTATAAACAGAGAGGCAGGCAGCTATAGGTCTGTCTCTATGCGAGTCTATGGGTCTTGTGTGAGTCTATGGGTCTCTGTGTGAGTCTATGGGTCTCTGTGCGAGTCTATGGGTCTCTGCTTGAGTATATGGGTCTCTGTGTGAGTCTATGGGTCTCTGTGAGTCTATGGGTCTCTGCGTGGGTGTATGGGTCTCTGTGTAAGTCTATGGGTCGCTGTGTGAGTCTATGGGTCTCTGCGTGGGTGTATGGGTCTCTGTGTGAGTCTATGGGTCTCTGTGTGAGTCTATGGGTCTCTGTGTGAGTCTATGGGTCTCTGTGTGAGTCTATGGGTCTCTATGCGAGTCTATGGGTCCTGTGTGAGTCTATGGGTCTCTGCGTGGGTGTATGGGTCTCTGTGTGAGTCTATGGGTCTCTGTGTGAGTCTATGGGTCTCTGTGTGAGTCTACGGGTCTCTGTGTGAGTCTATGGGTCTCTGCTTGAGTCTATGGGGAGAGGCAGTCGGTCATAGGCAGTGTGGTGAACAAGGGGCAGGGGAGTCGACAGCGCGGATGGCGGGGTGAGAGGAGTTCCAGACTGGGGGGAATTATTGTGCGATGACGTCTCTCTCGTCCCGCTAACCCCGGCTCTTCTTGTGTCCTCTCACCGTGCCGGTGCCACGCGCAGACCCCCGCCTCACCGGGCCAGCGCCGCTCGGCTCACTCGCGCCGCAAGGGCAACGGCGCCGCCGCCGACGTCGCGGCGACGCCGGCCCCGGAGCACCGCTCGCGCTCGCACAGCCGCGACGGAGCCCGGCACGGCGCGGCGCCGCTGCTCGCGCCGGCCACCGGAGCCGGGTGGCGCGGGGAGGACGTCTTGACGGTGCAAGCGGACGGGGCGGGAGAGGATTGGGCGGGCGCTGGCGACGGAGTCAACGCTTTGGCCAAACTCCGCTCGTTCAATCCCAGGTGACGCTTCGGGGGGTTCGGTGAGGGTGTGGTGGTGGTGGTGAGGATTGAGAGAGCGCGGTGAGAGGTGTGCAGCGTTCGGTGGTTGTGTACGGGTAAAAAAGATAAAGGAGCAGCCCTGCAATTGCACGAGAGGGAGCTCTGGCCTACGATTCCGTGCTGCACAGATGCCTTGCAAGAGCCAGGACTACCCACGCGTAACCCAGTCACGCATTGCCTGCCGACAGACTAACTGCTGCGTGGAGAGAGGCGGCGTGGGGATTTGAGCAACGGGCACCATTGTTTTAACGGCCCTTCCGGGAGATTGGAGAGGTGGACTCTGGGAGAATGTCAGCATGCAGACTGCGTGAGAGGGGCTGCCAGGGTGAGGCGCATCTATATCCCATGGTTCGGGCGCGCCCCTTTGCTGCACCTCCCATAGCGGCCGTGCGCGGTTTAGCGGCCGCCGCGGTTGCCGTGGCGGTTCCCTGGTCCCCGTAGGCCCCCGGCTCGGCACCGCCCCCCCCCCCCCCCCCCCCAGCTCACTGGCGCCGCTAAAAGCGTTGAGCTGGGCCCCCGGGGAGCGGGACCACGGAGAACGGTGCCGAAATAACCAGCGGCAGCAGCTCCCCAAGCGAGACGGAGGTGTGCGCAGAGAGCGAGAGAGCGTGAAATGAGTGGGTGAGCGGGTGGGTGTGGGTGAGTTTGAGTGGGTGAGTTTGAGTGGGTGAGTGCATGTGCGAGTGTTAGCACTGGGGAAACAAAGGCGGCCGGGCATGGTGCTGGCCTTCATCGGTGCTTGCTAACAGCACTTGCCCCGAAAGTCTGTTGAGACTACTACACGGGGGATCTTTGTCTTTGTGAGTGCGAGGAGGTGCGTGTGTGTGGGCGTGCTGCGCTATGAACCCGGCGACCTGGGCAGTGCTTGTAACTTACTCCGATTCAGTCGAGAGCAGCGTTATCTTTTCATCAACTGCGTAACGCTGCGTGAAAGCTTCCAGGTCTGTCACTCCACACGAAGCTAAATGCCTTTCACGACCACAGTTGTGCCCTCCCTTCTCTGTTTGAAGAAATATGGAGCCCTCTAAAGGAACATCTGCGCCCGTTTGAAACATTCAGGATAGCCTGCCTATGGTCCATGCTGAGTTTATCCAGATTGGATTATATGATTAGCTTAAAGATCCTTGAAAGATCTAGACACGGTCTGGGCCATGTAGCCCGCATTCCCAGCCACTGCATGCCCCCAAGTAGCTTCTGTTTGACCGGATAGAGCGGGCTAGAGAAGAGATTAGCTGCTATGGTGCAGAAGGATGTGGAGCTGATCGGACCCGCCGAAGGCTGGTGTCAGTGGTGTCAAGATAAGCTTTTGTTGAGGAGGCTCATGAAGGAGGTCAGAAGAGGTCAGAACAGCTGCCGTCCAGCAGCAGCGGAGGTCAGAAGAACAACGAGCGGTGCGCCGGGCAGATACAATGGAGTGAGTTTTCACAGTGGGGAGCAAAGGGTTGTGCATCGCCCAGTCATCTCGGTCGGTCAACCCATGGCACCTGGTTCTCTTCCGTGACCTGTCGGTGAGCATTCGACACTGCACGCGGTCTCAAAGTGCACCTCAGCTTGCCACAAGCGCCGTGGTGGCGTCATCGCCACCTGGTGGCGAACGGCGGTTGTCATTGTACGTCTCGATTGTGCGCAGAGGTCGCAAACGGGTTTTGATTCCTTACCCGTACCCATACCCGGCCGTACCAGGGTCGCAAACAGGTACCCGATACCCGGCTACCCGTACCCGGCCGGGTATCGGGTAGGGTACGGGTATCGGGTACCCGATTGCGGATAGAACAGTGGGGGGGGGAGGCGTAGGCAGGAGGAGGCCTGCACGGAAATCCTCGTTGACCTGCGTCTCCCTCTGCAGGGAAGTTCACGGCAACATTGGAGAGCGACCGCCAAGCAGAGGTCGCAAACGGGTTTTGATTCCTTACCTGTACCCGGCCGCACCAGGGTCGCAAACGGCTACCCGTACCTGGCCGGGTACGGGTAGCCGGGTATCGGGTAGGGTACGGGTATCGGGTACCCGGTTGCGACCTCTGATTGTGCGTCCGCTGCAGCCGCCGTCTCACACGTACGTGTGTGTGTCTGTGTGTGCGCGCACCCATCGGTGACCTCCACAGGTCCCACACCCGTAACCTCCATGCGGTAACAACGGTGGCGGCTCGCGGTGGCAGCGGCGACGGCGGTGTTTCAACCTGGCCGTCCCCGCCACCGCAGCAGCAGCAGCAGCAGCAACCGCCGGCGTCGTCGTCGTCGTTTGAGAGTGGCGAGGCTGCCCCTCCACCGCCCTTCTACGTGGTGGGGGGCAGCCCCTGCCCCCGAGGTAGCGGCGCGGGGTGGCACACGTCCAGCGACGAGGGCGGCTGCCCCGACGAGCCGAACGGAGGGGCGAGCGGCGGGGTCGGCGCAAGCGGCGGTATCGGCGACTTGGGGAGCGAGGGACTGGTGCTTGCGAGACACCCGGCGCCACTGGGGGTGAGTGTGGTGGGCGCACACGCCACGCGCGTATCGATACACAAAGACAAAGATCTCCCGTATAGCCTCAACAGACTGTTGGGGCAGGTGCTTTTAGCAAGCACCTATGAAGGCCGGAACGGTGCACAGGGGGGGGGGTGGCCCACGGCCGACCACCTTTGTCTCCCCAGTGGCGATGTTTACACACCGCACCAGGTACTCATTTGAGGCTGGGTCAACCTAGGGGAGGCCCAGGACCGGTTCAGATAATCGTGACTGGTGGTGGCCGTGAGCGGGAATTGATTTCGGGTTGCCAGTTTCGTAGTGCAGCGCTCCCCACACACACGCACACACGCGTATAGATACACACACGTGTGTGTACAGATACACACGTGTACACATACACACACACGCCTGCGTACAAATAGAATTACTCTATACAGGAGGTCATCGAAGGCGTCTGACTCTTCAGCTTTGCCTGCATCCCTCCACTGATGTTCGTCTTCAGCCGTAAGCCGCCACCTCCACAACCACTCCTCGCCTGATTTCCCACACCTCGCCGCCACGCTCCCACACAGCCTTCGTGCTTTTGTTCAAAAGAAGATCCGGTTCCCTGTTTGGCGGTTTCCTGCCCGCATTGGAGGACTGTCCACCCCTCGTGGTGACTCTGCCCCTGCACCTCTCCCACCGCCCGCCCCCCCCCAGGTGTGCACGTTTGGCGCGCGGCAGCTGTCCCCCGGGCTGCACTCGTTCTCGCGCACGTGGGGTCACTTCCGCGTGGCCTTCTCCTGCATGGTGGAGCGCCACCTGAGCACGCACATGTGGAGGTGAGCGCCGGCCGTCGCCGTCCCTCCGCCGCCCCCTCGCGCCGATCCTCGCCGCCCTTCGCCGCCCCTCGCCCCAAAAGTCCTCACCGCGGCTCTCCCCTCTCCCCGTCCCGACCCAGGAGAATCCCCGCGGCGTGCGAGCCCTTGCCGCCCACGATGCCCGTTCCAGCCGCCGCCGGCACCGCGGCCGCCGCGTCCTCCTCCTCCTCCCGGCCCTCCCCGTCTCCCGGCAACTGCGGCAAACGCGTCGCCACGGCGAGCGCCGTTCCGACTCCGTCCCCTCCGGCGCCGCGCCGCTCGCCCGCGCCGCGCAAACCCGGCAGGTGCCGCCCCCGGCCCGGGCGGCCGGCGAGCCGCGAGGCGACTCCGCCAAACCCGGGCAGCGCCGCCAAGAAGAAAAAGTGCAGCGTCGCCGCCAGCGTCGCCACCGCCGCGGCCTCCGCGGCCGCTGCGCCCTCGTCTTCCGCCTCTTCCTCCTCCTCGTCGTCGTCGGCCGCGGCACCAGGGCCGGACGCCCCCAAGCGGAACTGCGTAGCGCTGTCGAGCGGCGCCGACTCGGGATGGGTGGCGGCCGCGGCGCCGGCGGCCGCGGTGCAACCGCCGCCGCCGCCGTCGCGTCGGCGCAGTTCGCCCTCGCCGTCCTCGTCCTCCTCCTTCTCGTCGTCGTCCTCCTCGTCGTCCTCCTCCTCGTCTTCGTCGTCGTCGTCGGGGTCCTCGTCCTCATGCTCCTCCTCGTCGTCGTCGGCGGCGTCGTCGCCGCGCCACCGCGCCGGCGGCGGCGGAGCCGGCGTCCGAAGCGGCGGGCACCGGCAGAGGGCGGGTGCCAACGCCGCCGCCACTCCCCCGGCAACGGCCGTGGCGGCGGCACGTTCGCCGGCGCTCCCCAGCAAGCAGCACCATCGCCATCACCACCACCATCACCACCACCACAACCGCCACCAGCAGCCGCAGCAGCAGCGGAACCAGCCCTCCGCTGCCAACCACGCAAACTCGCACACACCGCCCTTCAAGCCGCCTGAAGGCAAGAAGGGGAAGGGTGGCGGCGGCGGTGGCGGTGGCGGCGGTGGTGGCGGCGGCGGTGGTGGTGGCGGCGGCGAAGGCGGCGGTGGCGTGGAGGGCCGGGCGGCGGGCCCGACCCTGAAGGCGAACAAGGTGGCGAAGGCGGTGGACATGGACTGTGTCCACGCCAGGACGCACGGAGCGCGGGGCCACAGGAGCAGCGAGAGGACGCTCGTCGGGCGGCACGTGAGGGCGCACGCACGCAAAGTTCCAAGCCGAGTAGTCGCGTGTTCTTGATGCGCGTGTCCATGTGCGCGCGTTAACGTGTTGGGTGCCTCGTGAATGCGTGCCGGTTTTACAGAACGCGCTTTCGTTTTGACAGGACAAGAGCACCGGCCTGGCATCTCCCGGCCGGCAGAGGCCCTCCTCCACGCCGAGCCCCCTGCACCGGCCCGTACGACCCCCCCCCCCCCTGCACCGCCCTGTCCCCCCCCCCCACGATCAGATTTCATTGGGATCACGGGCACAGCAGCAATCGCGGCCTACTGGCAGAGTAATGCCGGCTTGCTGGCCAGGTTGCACCACACAGGGACGGGGGGGGGGTGTCATTTTAAACACGCGTTGAGGATACGGTAGAATGGAGGGCGGCTTCTGTACAACACGACTCATTGTGTTATAAAGAAGACATTCATCGCTTGCTTTTGTTTGCTCAGCACAGTTGTGTACTCCACGTTTGGGTCACTGCACTCCACGTTGAGTTTTTGCAGTGCACGTTCTGTTTGTGCTGCACCCTTGAGTCATTGTTACTGCGCGTTGAGTCACCTGTTGGCATGTATTTTCCTGTCGTCAGGCAAGGTGACGATGGCCGTTTGGCACAGACGAGGGAAGGAAAAACACGACGACTAAGAACGCGAAGCAACCGACGGAGCAGGCGCCGAACGGAGCAGGCACCAAACGGCGGCTCCCCGGACAGCCCTGCCCGGCGCCAAGTCACTGCGGGACCCCGCTTCAAACCCCCCTGCTGACTGCGGGCCCACCCACCCCCACCCCACCAATCCATCGCTCCCGGGGTCGTCTTCATTGCTGCCCGTTTTCCACCAAAAAAGAAATGAACACGAACTCGGCGACGCGACGTGGCTGCTGCTGCTGCAACGGGGGGGGGGGGAGGAACGGCACGTTGGGGGAATTGCGCAAATCCAAGAAGATGCCCCGGTGGTGGGGAACTTTTGGCTGGTTTGACAGACTCGCGCGAAACACAAGTCCAAAGATGCACTCGGCGCGACACGACCCCCGCCCAGTCCGACGCCTGGCGCCGTCGTCGTCGGCGCCACCTCCCGGCGAGCCTCGCGCCGAGGCAGAGGGTAAAGTAAAAAAACTGGGACGTCGCAAGCAAGTGTTACTCCGACGCAATAACGGGGGGCGGGGCGGGGGGGTGGGGACCTCGAGGGGAGTTCACGCGCACCGCTCTGCAGGGAGCCCGCCCGCGTCTTTCTTTCTCTGTTCTTCTGTCGCGAACATATTTCCCGTCGGGTCGCGCTCGATTTTTTTTTAAAGAAACAAACTTCTTCACCTGCTGCCTGGGGGCTTAGAGCAAACCCGGAGGAGGTTTCGGGGCAGAGCTGGAGTCCGTCGCGCTCGCATCGGGGGAGACCGCGACGCTCTTCTCGGTCGTTCTACGTTCGCTCGGAGACAAACTCCGAGACGCCTTCCTACCACCGCGCGCCCCGTTTTTTGCATCGTTTAACTTATCGCGTTTTTAATTTCCAGTGTAAATTTCGATCTCAACAGGCTTGTACGAATGTAATTTAATTTTAATTTGGGGGCCGATGGCCCTCGACTCTGCGAGCGTCGGCCGCTCCTGAGCTGCTACTAACGGTTTTCCTGCAGTCGACGTCTTTCGAACGTTTGAGCCAGAAAAATTTATTGTACTTTTTTTCTTTTCGCCGGTAGAAATTCGGGTGGCGGTGGGTGAGGGGGGGGGGACTCGAGTCGTGGACACTGGGTAATCGCGCTCACAAACGCACGCTCGCTTGCTCGCTCTCGCTCCGCTCGCTCTCTCTCGCTCCTCTCTTATTTTTTTTCGATCAAATCAGACTTTCATTCGTTGCAACAAAAAATCGCAATACATAGTTTCTTCACGGGCATGAACAATAGCAATGAAATTCTAGGCAAAATAAAATCACGTAACACGTTTTTAGCGAAGGCATCATAAAAGTAATGCAAGAGAATCATAATTAAAAATTATGTTTAGTTAGGAGTAATTTTAAATGGTGCTCAATAATTCTGAAGCCCTCAGATGCCCTGGCAAGCTGTGCCACACGCGACTTGCGTGTCACAAATGAACAAAAACACCACGCCAATTAATCAACATGTCGCTCCTCTCTCTCGCTCCTCTCTCTTTTGTTTTTACGATCAGTGGAAACAAGAAGATGCTCGGTGTAGTCGGCACTTTGCTTCGTTCATCATTTCGTCATTTATTTTTTACTTTGCTTTATTTAACCCCCTCCCTCTCTCGCTCACTCTCTCGCTCACTCTCTCGCTCACACTCTCGCTCTCTCTTGTTCTGCACGCAGCCCTTCTCGCAGTCCAACGGCCTCCGACGGGTAGCTCATAGCTGCATGCAGAGCTCCCCGTCATCTGCCACCGAGCACACGGCCTCCTCCAACGCCCACTGCTCCTTGAAGGCCGGCACGGCGTGGGTCAGCCGCACATGGCGGCACTCCAGCCACACCCTGGCTCCGACCAGACCGCGGAAGATGCCCACGCTGCTTGCCGGACGTTTCCCCTCCAGGGCCACCTTCCTCGCCCTGTAAATGGCGAGCTTGGCATAGCCGACGAGCACGTTGACCAGCCCTGAAGATGTTTTTTGGTATCCCAAGATGAGGACCGTCGGGGAGAAGTGGAGGCTGAACCTTAGGAGGATGTTTCTAAGGACCTTGAACAACAAGTCCAGGCTCTTGCACTCCACGTATTGGTGCGCCACCGTCTCCACTTTACCGTAGAACCGGCACTCCGGGGACGTGTCAGTGAAGCGCGCTAGGGAGGCGTTAGTGGTGACGGTGCTGTGGGCGATTCTCCAGCTGAGGTCACCGATGCGGTTGTACGTCGGGCTGGAGTAGAGTTGCCTCCAGCGAGGCCTCTCCGGAGAGACGCAGGGCAGGGCTTTCCTCCAGGCATGGTCCTTGTGGCTCCTCAGGGTGTCCTTTTGGTGAAACTGGACCATGTAGGAGTAGAGCACCTTCCTCTTGACATTTGCGAAGGCCACCTCTGGTAGGTCTTCCAGCCGGCACAGGTCGTGATCCGCCTTCGCTTGTCGGCATTGGCGATGCAGCGGCACGACGGAGAGCTCCGGTGGAGGAGGACCGAGAGGGACCTCGTCATCCCCAACGCCGATGGGGAGGGGGGGGGGCGTTCTCCCCGCTGCCGCTGAGAAGGCTCCCTTGGCTTCGGCCAGGATCCGGGCACCCACCCGGAGCGACTGCAGCCCCCTGTCTTTGCGGCCATGTCTGCTGGTCCGAGCCACCGGCCCCGTGTTCCAGGCTCCACCAGATCTCCCATCCTGGTGAGCCGCGCATTGGTGAGGCGCCTCTCCATGCCGGGGGTGGCGGTGGTGGATGGCAGCTTTGTCTGTGGGTTCCTGAGGATCGGTTCGAAGACCAGATCTTCGGCCGATCGCGGCTGGTTCAGCCTCCTGACGGCGAGGAAGCTCCATGTCTGCAGGACGCTCCTGTAGAAAGGTGGCAGCTGTCCCAGTGGGAGGCCCTGTAGTTCCATGTAGGATAGTTGTTGGGAGCACTGCAGACCCCCCAGCTGTTTCAGGAGGAAGGAGGCCGTGACGCTCCAGGCCGGTGCAGGGGCGGCGTGCAGGAACTTTTGCGCGGCCTGCAGTCGGAAGGTGGCCAGCTGACTCCGCACGCACACCAGCCCGTGACCGCCCTCGTCCAGTGGCAGGGCCAGGACCCCAGCCGCGACCCGGTGTCCTCCGCCCGACCAGAAGAAGTCGAGGACTCGCTTCTGAAGCGCGTTGATGAGGCTCATGGGGGGGGTGCAGGGAGAAGAGTCGGTGCCACAGCATGGACGTCACCAGCTGGTTCACCACCAACGTCTTTGTCCTGAAGGTGAGGAACTTGCACAGGCGACTCCAGGTGCCCAGCCGCTCCTTCACCTTCTCCTCCAGCTGGACCCAGTTCCTTTGTGGTGGTTCCTCCTCTGGTCCGAGGAAAACCCCCAGGTGGTGCAGCGATGTTGTGCTCCAATTGATGGTTTTTGCCTTCTCCGGACACTCGGTCATGTCCCACGCTCCAACCAGCAGGCCGCTGCACTTTTGCCAGTTCATTTTGGATGAGGAGGCCTTCGAAAAGACCTCCTGGCACTCGTGCAGCAGGGCGACATCATCCAGGGAACGAAGGATGAGGCGGATGTCGTCGGCGTGTGCCGTCAGGACCAACTTGACACTTGCTTCCCTGAGCACCAGGCCGCTGAGTCTCCGCCTTATGAGACTCAGGAAAGGCTCTAATGCCAGGGCATAAAGTTGGCCCGACAATGGGCATCCCTGTCTCACTCCTCGCTCGAATTTGACCCGGGAAGTGAGGGCGCCGTTGACCTTGATCATGCACTCTGACTTGGTGTAGTGTAGTTTGTGGTCCACTCTGTCAAAAGCCTTTTCCTGGTCAAGGGCCAGAAACGCAATTGGGATGCCCAACCTCTGGGACACCGCGATGAGGTCCCTGACCAGGAAGATGCCGTCATGGATGGTTCATCCGGGGATGGTGTAGGGCTGGTTTCTGTTTACGACTTGTGCAATCACCCCTTTCAGTCACAGGGAGAGAGCCTTCGTCAATATTTTGTAGTCTGTGTTCAGGAGGGACACCGGACGCCAGTTTTGTAGGTGCCTCAGGTCTCCGTTCTTGGGAAGCAGAGTGAGCACCGCCCTCCAAGACTGAGGCATCACCCCGGTGACAGAGGCTTCCTCCAGCACCTCTCTGTAGTCCTCCCGTAGGGATGGCCACAAAACGGCGTAAAACTCCCCTGTTAGCCCATCTAAACCTGGGGATTTATTTGGGGCCAGACCTCTTACAGCTGCGTCAAGGTAATTCCTGGTGAGCTTTTGCTCTAGCAGCTCTTTCCCGTCTTCCCCCAGGGTGGGTAGACCGCTCCATGCCTCCGCCTCGGCCGCTCCCGATGTTTCTTCAGGGGAGAACAGGTTGCCGTAGAAGTCTGTGATGATGGTCGACTTCTGCTGGAGTTCGTGCGCCGGGACACCGTCACCATCGAAGAGGCACTCCATGGATTTGCGTCTCCCGTTCTGCCTCCCGAGGGAGTAGAAAAGTGGGGGTCCCGTGTCGAGGTCGGTGATGAGCTTCACCCGCGATCGCACAAACGCTCCCCTCGTCTGCTCCTCCTGTAGGCCTTTGAGACGCTCCCTATTCTCGTATTCTCTGAGAAGAGCAGGGTCACTGTCCTCGGCGAGTCGACTCTCCAAATCGAGGACTCGTGCTTCCATGCCGGTGATGTCCGCGTTCTTCAGTCTGGTGCTCCCCCAGGTGTATTGTTGGCACAACAGCCTGGTGTGCACTTTTCCCATATCCCACCACTGGGCCAGCGAGTCGAACTGCGTTTTGGTTTTTCGCCACTCTTCCCAGAAGTCCTCGAACATCTCTATGAAGGTGCCATCCTCCATCAGCGAGTTGTTAAAATGCCAGTGGGACGCACCCTCGCGGGCCCTCTCCAGCCTGACACGGAGCACGACGAGGTTGTGGTCCGTGAAGGGTGCCGCCCTGATGCCAGACGTTATGGCGCACGTCACAAAGCTCTTAGAGATGTAAAATCTGTCGAGCCTGGACTGCGTCACCGAGCCATCGCGCCTCGTGTACGTGAACTGGCGTCGGCCCGGGTGATGTATGCGCCACACATCCACCAAGGCGGCGTCCTCCAGGAGTCCCTGCATTTCCTTCTTCGGCCCAACTCCCCCCGGCTGCCTCCCCGAACGATCCAGGGCGCCGATTGTGCAGTTGTGGTCGCCCCCCACAATCACGCACTCGTCGTCCGGGATCCCAGCCAGGTGCCTCCTCAGGAGGTGCAGGAACGGGATCTTCTCCTTGTTGGTACACGTTCAGTAGGTGGGTGGTGACATCGCTCACCCTGACCGTTACCGCGAGCAGCCTTCCCTTCACCACTTCGGTCTGGGTGATGAGCTCGGGATGAAACCTTTTAGCAAACAGGGTCCTCTCTCTCGCTCGCTCCTCTCTTTATTTATTCTTTTCGATCAAATCAGACTTTAATTCGTGCAACAAAAAAATCGCAATACATAGTTGCTTCACGGGAATCAACAATAGCAATGAAATTCTAGGCGAAATTAAATCACGTTGTAACATGTTTCTAGTGAAGGCATCATAAAAGTAACGCAAGAGAATCATAATTCTAGATTTGAAGCTTTCGTGACTGCAAGGATTCATATTCTTAGGTTTTTTCGGTAAAGTCACGTAGGTAAAACATTAAAATTAATAAAAGTAAAATAAAATAAAAAATTACGACGTTTCGGAGGCAGCACAAGCTTCCGTCTTCAGGTGGAACGGTCACAGCCACGATAGCTGTATCAAGTAAAAAAAAACGTCGTGATTTTTATTTTATTTTTATTAATTTTAATGTTTTACCTACGTTACTTTACCGAAAAAAAATTAAGAATAAGAGAATCATAATAAAAAATTATGTTTAAAAAAAAAAGTTTGTTAGGAGTCATTTTAAATAGTGCTCAATAATTCTGAAGCCCTCAGATGCCCTGGCAAGCTGTGCTACACGCGACTTGCATGGCACAAATGAACAAAAACACCACGCCAATTAATCAACACGTCGCTCCTCTCTCTCGCTCCTCTCTTTTGTTTTTACGATCAATGGAAACAAGAAGATGCTCGGTGTAGTCGGCACTTTGCTTCGTTCATCATTTTGTAATTTTTTTTTACTTTGCTTTATGTAACCCCCCCCCTCCTCTCGCTCACGCTCTCGCTCCTCTCTGACGCTCGCTCACTCACTCACTCGCACAGGCAGGTCCCTGTTGCTTTCTAGAATCGCAGTTGGGGCCAAAATAAAAATAAAACGCTCGCAAAGATATCCCTGAACGAGAAACGACGACGGTCGCCGGACGCTGCGACCGGTCCACGAAAGCTCTCCGTTGCGACGAACGAACAAAAGACTCCCCCCCCCCCCCCCCCCCCCGTGCGTCGATGTGTTTGCTGTCGGTCCCCGCGGGTGCCTGCGCACGCGACGTCAAGTGGCATTATGGCGCGAGTGGAGGTTTCGCGAAGCTGAGCATCACGAGAAATCGCACTAGTGGCGGGAGACGGTACAGCAGTCGCTTTGTTATTTAGTTTTTTTTTTATAAATTATTGTTGTTGTTGATCGAGTCACGCACACTAAGGCAGGAACGTGAACGCTGCGTTCCTCCCAGCGTTGCGTTACGGTGCAGGTTGACCGGTTTACCCAGGCCCCGTGACGATTCACGCACACAGCCCCCCCCTACCCCTCCCCCCATCTCCAAGCCATTCCATTCGTTTTATTTTGCCGCAAGTCGTTTGCGTTTGGCCTTCGCGGCGGATTCTGAGCGCCTCCTGTTGCTGCAGGGTTTATACGACGCGAGATTTGAGTCCTCGCTTTGATTCTCGTTTTCATCAGCCACCGACACGTTCCGAACGCGGAGTGCCGGTGACCGTATGGATGAGGTGGCTTTTAGTAACTTACGTCAATTCTGATTTTCGTTTCCGGTGGTCACCCTCGCCGCTCCGCGCTGGCGTCCGTACCCGAGCGTGTCGGTGACCGCCGTACGAACTGCCCTCCCCGCCCCCCCATTCCCTTCAACAAATCGTCGTCGTCAACAGCTGCTGGGCTCTGTCCACTGCCGGATAAGAGGCCCCCTCCCCGCACCGTGCGCTTCCCACGAGGCAGAGAGCGCCCAGCGGGAGGCGGCGACGTCGGGCGAACGCTGCGGCCGCAAGTGCGGCCACCCCAACGGCCACCCGTTTGTGGCGGCCACTCCGCGCGTGGCGCATTCCACCCCGCGCGTGGCGCATTCCACCCCGGGGCCTGCGGAGATCGTAGCGTGTCCACGCGTGCACCTATTGGGGGGGGGCCCGGTGTGTTTGTCGTTGAGCTCCGTGCGCGTTGTCGGTTGTTTTATTGGACATCGGTCCGGTTCACCGCGCACGACTTCCGCGTGAATCGGTGGAGCGGGCCCCGAGTCTTGCGACCGACGGTGAATTCCGGCGGGCGACCGCAACGGACGTCTTGCCGAGTGCACGTGCCGACGCTTTTGTTCAGCCCGCTGGTGGACGGTGGCCTCCCCAGGCCGCGCGCGGGTCTTAACCGTACTTCGCCGTGCTGGTCAGTGCAGGGCGGCGAGGGTGGGCAGGGTAGACGTAGGTAGAGTACAATGCTTTTTTGCTGCACCGCCCACAACGTAGCCTATAGCACCTGCTATGCATGGTGGCCACCCACCGAAAAACACGATCCAGGCTCAAAATCCCGCTTCGCTTCTGATACCGGATGAGATTGGGCACGTGTTTAGGGTATGGTTATTATTGCTGTAACTAATGAATGCTGGGAATAGGTGTTGAGTCACTGTCGATGGGACACAGCACCTACTGAGGTATATAAATACACACAGTACACACAGTAATATACAGAGCCAAGAGGTCATGAATTGTCATCTTTGTCGGCCTTGATCAATCCACTGCTGGATGAAGGCCTCCCCAAGATGCCGATGTGTAACAACGCGCCGATCACCACCTGCACACGAGCTGCTTTCACCGCTCCGTCTCTTTGGTGGACGTCCTCCCCGTCATCGTCGGCCAACGATTTCAACGTGTGGACGATTTTACGTGAAAATATTCACGAATGCTTCCAGAGTCGTCCCCTCCCCTCCCCCCCCCCCAAAAAAAAACTACTTTGGGGGTTTGAGTCGCGTGTTCGCGGAGACGCCCGCTTCCTCCGCTTGATGTCCCTGCCGCTGGTACGTCGTTCCGCCAAAAACAAAAATACTAAATTCGCCGAAACCACGTCGCGGCCAACGCCACGAGGTCTCGCCGCTATTCCACGGTTTATTCGATTCGGTCTCGGGCAGCCGGTTTGCGTACGCAGCCCGCGCATCAATTCACAGTTTGGAATCTGTCAAATTGGAACTTTTGTCGTCGTCGTCGCTGTTCGTCGTCGTAACCTTTCTCTTTTCTTGTTGCGTAAACGAAATTTATTTTATTTTCACCTTTCGTTTCTTTTGTGTGTGTAAAAAAAACAAAATCTCCCACCAGAACAAGCCATGTTTTATGAAATACAAAAGACCCAAACAGAGTACACGGCCGCGCTGGAAATGGTCAAACTGGAAGCGCGCGACTTGAGGGGGGCGGTGGTGGAGGAGG
Organism: Lampetra fluviatilis; assembly: GCF_964198595.1. Lineage (NCBI taxonomy): Eukaryota > Metazoa > Chordata > Hyperoartia > Petromyzontiformes > Petromyzontidae > Lampetra > Lampetra fluviatilis. The sequence continues at coordinate 3,468,954 of NC_136318.1, read as the reverse complement.
CGGCGGTGGGGGGGGGCCCCGGGAGAGATGCCCCCCCCCCCCCCGGGGGAGAGGTGCCCCCCCCCGAAGATGGCCTGCGAGATGGAATCGGGACGCGAACGGCCCCGATTGGCAGCAAAAACCCCTTTTGCTTCAGCGATGTACAGTTGCATTTGATTTTTTTGGTAAAGAAATATGATGTGTATATGTAGATAAATATATATTAAATAATTTATACGTTATTTATAAAAAAAAAAGTGAAAATGGGGTAAAAAAAAATAAAGCGATTTGAAGTCAACTCGTGTTGCGGCTTGCTCTTTCGTTGCGGCTGCTAACCGCTGTTCCACCGCTCTCCATCATCATCATCATCCTCAACCTTGGTCAGAAGCCGTCCCTATGGTATGGTGAATCGGGCCGACTGCCCTGGGCCCCGTGCTTTGAGGGGGGGGGGGGGGTTACCCCGCGGTTTGACGTCAGTGTCAGATGTCATACTTCTGGTTTAGTTTGAAGGGGTCGGAGGGCCCATGGTGGGATTTGACCCAGGCCCAGAACCCCCCTATGGACGACCCTGGCCATGGTCAATCCGCTGCTGGGTATCGGGTACCTGATTGCGACCTCTGGGATGAAGCCATGTTGTAGGCGCGGGTGGGTTGGTTCTAGGAACTTGAATTGTGAGAAGAGACAAGACGTTGGGAAATGAGTGACAAACGGTGACTCACCAGTGACTCACGGCCTACCCATACCCGGCGGCACCAGGGTCGCGGCCGGGTACGGGTAGCCGGGTATCGGGTAGGGTACGGGTATCGGGTACCTGGTTGCGACCTCTGCTGCCGAGCGCCAGTGAGGACGACTCAGTCCACGCGGCGAGTGTGGCGTGCCACGTGCGTCGCGTGGCAAAGCGCGTTTACACTACTGAGCGTGCGTGAACGGAGGAGTCGGCGTGGAAGCGATGGTGGCGGTGGATCGTTACTCGCGCAACGGATTTGATTGGTACATTTTATATACTCTTAGTTCTTTCGGTAACGTCACGTAGGTAAAAAATGAAATAAAAATTTATAAAAATAAAACAATAATTTGATTAAATTTTGTACCTACGTGACTTTACCGAAAGAACTAAGAGTATGCATCCTTGCAGTCACGAAAGCTTCAAATCTAGACATTTTATATACACGTTCTTTTATTTTTAAAACAAAATATTTCACTTCAAAAATTCCTTGCGATGGAAACGTCTCGATTGTGGTGGTGGCGGCGGCGCGGGGTTCCGGGTAACGGACACGCGCCTATTTCTGCCTCTCTCCCGGCAACTCATTTCAGGCCGAGCGGGCCGAGGGGATTCCCAGGCGTAGCGTGGCTGCTTGCGTGGGGTCGGTGTCCGTGGGGGGGTCCCAGTGCCGGGGGGGGTCCCCCCCTCCCCGCCGCAAGGAGTAGACGGAGGGGCCCACGCGCACAATCTCTCCGCTGCCCAGACACTCGTCGCCATGGTAGAACACGGCGACACGGGGACACGTGATAGGGGGACATGGGGGACACGTGATAGATGGACAGAGGGGGACACGGGGACACGTGATAGGGGGACACGGGGAATGGGTTTATGGGGGGACAGGGGGACACGGGGAGACGTGATAGGGGGACAGAGGGGGACAGGGAGACACGAGGGACGGAAGGACGGGGGTATGGGGATAGGGGGCCACAGGGACACGGGGAGACTTGATAGGGGGACAGAGGGGGACAGGGAGACAAGGGTGACGGAAGGACGGGGGTATGGTTGATCGGGGGCCACGGGGACACGAGGATAGGGAGGCATGAAGACGGGGAGAGAGAGAATGGGATGGGGACCGTGAGACGGAGAAACACGCGGGAGACACGGGGAGGGCAGCGACGAGGAGGAGCGAGGCAGCCAACGTGAAGAGCACCTGTGACGTGAAGGGTTTACATGGGCATGCCAAGGTGTGTCTCCACGTGTCTCCACGTGTCTCCACGTGTCTCTACGTGTAGAGACACGTGTATAACTGTGTGTCCCCACGTGTCTCCGGGCGTCTACACGTGTCCCCTTGTGTCCTCCCGTATCCCTGCATATCCCCGCGTGTCTGTGCATGTCTGTGCGTGTTCCCGCGTGTCTGTGCGTGTGTCCGTGCGTGTGTCCGTGCATGTTCCCGCGTGTCTGTGCGTGTCCCTACATGTCCGTGCGTGTCCGTGCGTGTCCCCGGCGTGTCCGTGCGTGTCCGTGCGTGTGTCCGTGCGTGTGTGTGTCCGTGCGTGCGTGTGTCTGTGCGTGCCCCACCTGTCCGAGGGGCGGGGCGCGTACTGGCTGGGCGAACGCGACCCACACGGATCCGTCTGGCTCGAGCCTCAGGGAGCAGCGCTCTGCAGAGGTGGAGCCACAACGCGCGGGTCGGAGGCGGCCAGGAGCTGCCGTGGTGGTGGTGGTGGTTGTGATGGGGATAATGGGGGTGATGGTGATCGTGGTGGTGATGGGGGTGGTGGTAGTGATGGTAGTGATGGATGTGATGGATGTGATGGTGGTGATGGTGGTGGTGATGGTGGTGGTGATGGTGGTGATGGTGGTGATGGTGGTGATGGTGATGGTAGTGATGGTGGTGATGGTGGTGATGGTGGTGATGATGGTGGTGATGGTGATGATGGTGGTGGTGATGGTGGTGATGGTGGTGATGGTGGTAATGATGGTGGTGATGATGGTGGTGATGGTGGTGATGGTGGTAATGGTGGTGATGGTGGTGATGGTGGTGGTGATGGTGGTGGTGATGGTGGTGGTGGCCTGGGTATTTTGTACCATCGGGCACTCCACCCCCACAACTCCCAATCGGTGATAGGGCAGTTGTGGAGAGAGTGGAGAGTTTCCCATACCTGGGCAGTGTGCTTATGACCGGCTCCAGTTTATCAGCAGAGGTCTCACTCCGAATCAGTCGAGCGGCAATATCTTTTCATCGGTTGCGTAACGCTGTGTGGAAGCTACCTGGTCTGTCGCTCCGCACGAAGCTTCAGGTCTTCTCGGCCACGGTCATTCCCTCCCTTCTCTACGCTTGCGAAACGTGGACCCCCCTAGTGGAGCATCTTCGCCGGTTGGAAACATTTAGGCTGGCCTGCCTACGATCCATCCTGGGTTTAACCAGGCTGGATTGTGTGAGGAGCTCACAAGTCCTTGAAAGATCTGGGCAAAGTCCCATCAGTGAGCTCCTCCGGCAGGCAAGGCTGCGTTGGCTGGGTCATGTAGCCCGCATGCCCAGCCACCGCATGCCTAAACAGCTTTTGTTCGGCCGGATTGAGGGGGCTAAACGGGCGCGGCACGGGCTAGAGAAGAGATGGAGTGATGTGGTACAGGAGGACGTGGAGCTGAGTGGACTTGCCGATGACTGGTACCAGCGGTGTCAAGATCGGCCTCAGTGGAGGAGGCTCGTGAAGGACGCTACTGGGCAGTTGGAGGCAGTCGCCCTCCAACAACAACGGAGGGCGGAGGAGCGACGCTCACAACAACGAGCGGAGCGCCGGGTGGCTAAAGCACAGCAAGTTGGCACAGTAGGGGGCACAGGTGGTGGATCAGCCAGTCATCTCGGTCATCTCGGTCAGTCGACCCGTGGCACCTGGGTCTGCCCCGTGACCTCCTGCCAGCGGGCGTTCGACACTTCACGTGGCCTCAGGGTGCACATGGCCTGGCACAAGCGTCGTGGTGACGTCACCGCCACTTAGTGGCGAATGGCGGTTGTTGTTGATGGTGGTGGTGATGGTGGTAATGGTGGTGATGGTGGTGATGGTGGTGATGGTGGTGATGATGGTGGTGGTGATGGTGGTGGTGATGGTGGTAATGGTGGTGGTGATGGTGGTGATGGTGGTGATGATGGTGATGATGGTGGTGATGATGGTCATGATGGTGGTGATGGTGATGACGGTGGTGATAGTGGTGATGGTGATGGTGGTGATCCCTCACTGAGTGGCATCTGGTGGTGGAACCGAGCGAGCACCTCCATCCTCCCGCTCCTCGCGAGCTCCGTGGGGGGCGCCCCCCACATCCAGTGGACACGTCCTGCACCACCATCATCACCATCATCACCATCATCACCACCATCATGACCCCCACCACCACCATCATCACGCCGCCCTCCGTGCCCTTCACCGGCTCCCCTTTTCACGGTGAACACCGGCGACGATTATCTGAACCGGTTCTGAGCTACCCCTAGGTCGACTCGGCCTCAAATAAGTACCTGGCCAAGTGTGTAAAACATCGCCACTGGAGAGACAAAGGCGGCCAGGCGTGGTTGCTGCCCACCCGCCCCCCCCCCCCTCGTGCGCCGCGTCGGCCTTCGCAGGTGCTCGCTAGCGGCACTTTCCCCACCAGTCTGATGGGGCTACACGGGGGATCTTTGTCTTTGTACCTGTGCTCAGGGTGCTGCGCTGCAGTGCTGGGTGCTCATTGGACGGAGCCTGGGGAAGGGACGGAGAACCGCAGTGACAGCCATGAGGGTGCTGCGAGTGTCGCCATGAGGGTGACAAGGTGAGGGTGACGAGGTGAGGGTAGCGCAGTGATGGTGCGGTGAGGGTGACGCGGTGAGTGTGACGAGGTGTGACGAGGTGTGACGAGGTGAGTGTGACGAGGTGACGTCACCACGAGCACGTCGCCCGTGTCGACGTTCTTCTCCACCACGAACCACGCCGAGCGCAGCCCCCCGATCCGCGCGCGCTGCCCGACCGTCAGCAGGAACGCGCCTGCAGGGCCCCCCACACACACACAGTCACACACACACAACAAGAACCGCCATTCGCCACTAAGTGGCGGTGATGTCACCACGACGCTTGTGCCAGGCCATGTGCACCTTGAGGCCACGTGAAGTGTCGAACGCCCGCTGGCAGGAGGTCACGGGGCAGACCCAGCAGGTGCCACGGGTCGACTGACCGAGATGACCGAGATGACTGGCTGATGCACCACCTGTGCCCCCTACTGTACCAACTTGCTGTGCTTTAGCCACCCGGCGCTCCGCTCGTTGTTGTGAACGTCGCTCATACGCCCTCCGTTGTTGTTGGAGGGCGACTGCCTCCAACTGCCCAGTAGCGTCCTTCACGAGCCTCCTCCACTGAGGCCGATCTTGACACCGCTGGTACCAGTCATCGGCAAGTCCACTCAGCTCCACGTTCTCCTGTACCACATCACTCCATCTCTTCTCTAGCCCGTGCCGCGCCCGTTTAGCCCCCTCGATCCGGCTGAACAAAAGCTGTTTAGGCATGCGGTGGCTGGGCATGCGGGCTACATGACCCAGCCAACGCAGCCTTGCCTGCCGGAGGAGCTCACCGATGGGACTTTGCCCAGATCTTAGGCAGGCCAGCCTAAATGTTTCCAACCGGTGAAGATGCTCCATTAGGGGGGTCCACGTTTCGCAAGCGTAGAGAAGGGAGGGAATGACTGTGGCCGAGAAGACCTGAAGCTTCGTGCGGAGCGACAGACCAGGTAGCTTCCACACAGCGTTATGCAACCGATGAAAATATATTGCCGCTCGACTGATTCGGAGTGAGACCTCTGCTGTTAAACTGGAGCCGGTCATAAGCACACTGCCCAGGTATGGGAAACTCTCCACTCTCTCCACTACTGCCCCATCACACACACAGTCCCCCCCACACACACAGTGTGTTGTGTGTTTTGTGTATATGCTATCTGTGTTGTGTCTGTGTTGTGTGTTGTGTCTGTTGTGTCTGTGTTGTGTCTGTTGTGTGTGTTGTGTCTGTGTTGTGTATTGTGTCTGTGTTGTGTGTGTTGTGTCTGTGTTGTGTATATGCTGTCTGTGTTGTGTATATGCTGTCTGTGTTGTGTCTGTTGTGTGTGTTGTGTCTGTGTTGTATCTGTGTACATGCTGTGTTGTGTGTGTTGTATCTGTGTTGTGTCTGTGTACGTGCTGTGTTGTGTCTGTGTTGTATCTGCGTTGTGTCTGTGTTGTGTCCGCGCTGCTGTTGCCAGCGTGGCTCCGTGCACCTTTGTGTTGCCCCAAGACGCGACCGTCCTCCAGCGACACAAAGCTCCCCGGACGGGGCTCCAGGTACTGGCACCAACGGGAACGCACAGCGACATCGACACCCACGCACCCCCGCAACATCAACATCCTCCTCCTATCATCAACATCCTTCATCATCAGCATCCTCCTCAAATTATAACGCCGCACGGTATCCACTCATCGCTCTCGTAGAGACGACTCGGACAGAGAGAGGACGACTCAGAGAGAGAGAGAGAGAGGACGACTCCGAGAGAGAGAGGACGACTCAGAGAGAGAGAGGACGACTCATCGCTCTCGTAGAGACGACTAAGAGAGAGAGAGGACGACTCGGCTAGAGAGAGGACGACTCAGAGAGAGAGAGGACGACTCAGCTAGAGAGAGCGGACGACTCAGAGAGAGAGAGAGAGAGGACGACTGAGAGAGAGAGAGAGGACGACTCCGAGGCGGCAGGAGGAGGAACCACAGGGAGCAGGGAGGCCGCCGTGGCCACGCAGTGAGGAGGTGGAGCCGGCGCTACCAACAGGCGCCCAGAGCGCCGCAGGGTTTCGTGTTGTTGTTGTTGAACTTCTCTCGCGCCGTACGTAGCCCACCGTGCCACTCGGAGGCGCGGGAACCATGAAGAACGTGTCACTGGCCAATTCGTGACAGTTCGTACGCGGGGGCGGGGAGCGCAAGCGGCCGGACACCACTCACACGTACCGGGGGGGGGGGGGGGCACAACCCTCGGTCCCCTACGGATGGAAGACATGGAGATTGGCTACGCACAAAGTTGGACGCACGCACACACGCACGCACCCACGCACACGCACACACGCACCCACGCACACACGCACGCACCCACGCACACACGCACCCACGCACACACGCACGCACACACGCACACACGCACCCACGCACACACGCACCCACGCACGCACACACGCACCCACGCACGCACACACCCACGCACGCACGCACACACGCACACACCCACGCACGCACGTACGCACACACGCACACACCCACACACGCACACACCCACACACCCACGCACGCACGCACACACACACGCAGCGTGTTCGCCGGCGACCGGTCGCGGCCGCGCTCCACTCACCTCCAGCAGGAAGTTCTCGAACTTCCTCTTCCCGATGAAGCACATCCCGACGCTCTGCGGACGGAGACGGCGAGAGGCGGCGCCACGTCAGCGGCGCGGCACGGGCCGCGTCTCCACACGCGCACAATCTCAGATTTCTCCCGCACGGTGATCGCGCCGCAGCCCGACGCCCCCCCCACGCGGATCACCCCCCCCCCCCCGTCAGAGCGATGCGGCCGGCAGCACGCCGCCCCGGTGGCTTAACCCTCGAAGCCGACGTGCCGAGTTCGATCCGCGGCCGCACCTCTCTGCGCTGCAGGACGTGGTTGAGGCCGGCCTGGGCGGCCACTCGCCTGACGAGGGCCTTGGGCAGGCCGCCCACGGGGAAGAGCGCGTGGCGCAGGGCGCTCGCCGGCACCTGGCTGAGGAAGAAGGTCTGGTCCTTCGCGGGGTCCGCAGACACGAGCAACCGCACACCTACGTGGGCAGAGACGCACGTGGAGGGGAGAGACACGGGGAGGGGAGAGACACGGGGAGAGAGACACGGGGAGGAGAGAGACACGGGGAGGAGAGAGACACGGGGAGGAGAGAGACACGGGGAGAGAGACGCGGGGAGGGGAGAGACGCGGGGAGGGGAGAGACGCGGGGAGGGGAGAGACGCGGGGAGAGAGACACGGGGAGGGGAGAGACGCGGGGAGGGGAGACACGCGGGGAGGTGAGAGACGCGGGGAGGGGAGAGACACGGGGAGAGAGACACGGGGAGGGGAGAGACGCGGGGAGGGGAGAGACGCGGGGAGGGGAAAGACATGGGGAGGGGAGAGACACGGGGAGGGGAGAGACGCGGGGAGGGGAGAGACGCGGGGAGAGAGACACGGGGAGGGGAGAGACACGGGGAGGGGAGAGACGCGGGGAGGGGAGAGACGCGGGGAGGTGAGAGACGCGGGGAGGGGAGAGACGCAGGGAGGGGAGAGACGCGGGGAGAGAGACACGGGGAGGGGAGAGACGCGGGGAGGGGAGACACGCGGGGAGGTGAGAGACGCGGGGAGGGGAGAGACACGGGGAGAGAGACACGGGGAGGGGAGAGACGCGGGGAGGGGAGAGACGCGGGGAGGGGGAGAGACGCGGGGAGAGAGACGCGGGGAGGGGAGAGACGCGGGGAGGGGAGAGACGCGGGGAGAGAGACGCGGGGAGGGGAGAGACGCGGGGAGGGGAGAGACACGGGGAGGGGAAAGACACGGGGAGGGGAAAGACACGGGGAGGGGAGAGACACGGGGAGGGGAGAGACGCGGGGAGGGGAGAGACGCGGGGAGGGGAGAGACGCGGGGAGAGAGACACGGGGAGGGGAGAGACACGGGGAGGGGAGAGACGCGGGGAGGGGAGAGACGCGGGGAGGTGAGAGACACGGGGAGAGAGACACGGGGAGGGGAGAGACGCGGGGAGGGGAGAGACGCGGGGAGGGGAGAGACGCGGGGAGGGGAGAGACGCGGGGAGGGGAGAGACGCGGGGAGGGGAGAGACGCGGGGAGGGGAGAGACGCGGGGAGGTGAGAGACGCGGGGAGGGGAGAGACACGGGGAGAGAGACACGGGGAGGGGAGAGACGCGGGGAGGGGAGAGACGCGGGGAGGGGAGAGACGCGGGGAGGGGAGAGACGCGGGGAGGGGAGAGACGCGGGGAGGGGAGAGACGCGGGGAGGAGAGAGACACGGGGAGGGGAGAGACGCGGGGAGGGGAGAGACGCGGGGAGAGAGACACGGGGAGGGGAGAGACGCGGGGAGGGGAGAGACACGGGGAGGGGAAAGACACGGGGAGGGGAGAGACACGGGGAGGGGAGAAACGCGGGGAGAGAGACACGGGGAGGGGAGAGACGCGGGGAGGGGAGAGACGCGGGGAGGGGAGAGACACGGGGAGGGGAGAGACACGGGGAGGGGAGAGACGCGGGGAGGGGAGAGACGCGGGGAGGGGAGAGACGCGGGGAGGGGAGAGACACGGGGAGGGGAGAGAGACACGGGGAGAGAGACACGGGGAGGGGAGAGACACGGGGAGGGGAGAGAGACACGGGGAGGGGAGAGACACGGGGAGGGGAGAGACGCGGGGAGGGGAGAGACGCGGGGAGAGAGACACGGGGAGGGGAGAGACACGGGGAGGGGAGAGACGCGGGATGGGAGAGACATGGGGAAGTGAGAGACACGGGGAGGAGAGAGACACGGGGAGAGACACGGGGAGGGGAGAGACACGGGGAGGGGAGAGAGACACGGGGAGAGAGACACGGGGAGAGAGACACGGGGAGGGGAGAGACGCGGGGAGGGGAGAGACGCGGGGAGGGGAGAGACACGGGGAGGTGAGAGACACGGGGAGGAGAGAGACACGGGGAGCAGAGAGACACGGGGGAGAGAGAGACACGGGGGGGAGAGAGACACGGGGGGGAGAGAGTCACGGGGAGGGGAGAGACACGGGGAGGGGAGAGACACGGGGGGGAGAGAGACACGGGGAGGAGAGAGACACGGGGAGAGACACGGGAAGGGGAGAGACACGGGGAGAGAGACACGGGGAGGGGAGAGACGCGGGGAGGGGAGAGACGCGGGATGGGAGAGACACGTGGTGGGGAGAGACACGGGGAGGTGAGAGACACGGGGAAGTGAGAGACACGGGGAGAGAGAGACACGGGGAGGGGAGAGACACGGGGAGGTGAGAGACACGGGGAGAGAGACACGGGGAGGGGAGAGAGACACAGGGAGAGAGACACGGGGAGGGGAGAGACACGGGGAGGGGAGAGAGACACGGGGAGGTGAGAGACACGGGGAGGGGAGAGACACGGGTTGGGGAAAGTCTGAACTGTCTAGCTGTTGCCGTCCACGTGCCCGTCCGTCTGTGTGTGTGTGGGGTGACGGCGCTTGTGCCAGGCCACGTCCTCAAGCGCCGTGGCGACGTCACCGCCACTTAGTGGTGACGTCACCGCCACTTAGTGGTGACGTCACCGCCACTTAGTGGTGACGTCACCGCCACTTAGTGGCGAATAGCGGCTGCTGCTGCTGTTGTTGTTGTTGTTGTGGTGGGCTGAGACAGCGCACGAATCCGGCGTGTCGGCATTGGAGGTTCGAGAGCGTGCGCTCACCGTGTGGCGGGTCCCCGCCGGCGCAGTACGTCTGCCCCAGCACCGCCTCCTCCTGCAGCGAGGTGCGTGCGTAGTGGCCCGTCGCCACCGCGTCCGCGCCTGCAGCGCCCGCCCACGACCGTGACCAAACACAAGATCCCCCGTGGAGGCTCAACCGAGCGCTGGGGGCAAGTGCCGTCAGCGCGCGGCGCCGACGAGTGGCGGCACTGTGGCGCGCGGGGGGGTGGGCGGCCCAGCACCACGCCCGGCCGCCTTTGTCTCCCCGGTGGCGATGTTTACACACCGGGTACTCATTTGAGGCTGAGTCGACCTAGGAGAGGGCCCAGGACCGGTTCGGATAATCGACACCGGGTGTTGGCCGTGAGCGGGAATCGAACTCGGGTCGCTACACCCCCCGCTCCCCACCACAACCACCACAACCACCACAACCACCACCACCACAACCACCACCACCACAAACACCACCACAGATACAGCAACCGCTTCTACGGCAGCCACCCCAGCAACAATGCGGCGTTGCCTGTCACCTTCATCGCACGCTTAGAGACCCCTTTCATCGACTCTCTTCCCAAGCTCTTGACGTTGATAGTTGTCCTAATAACCTTGCTCAATGCAAGAACATGTGTTATGCTCTTATCTAATACAACTTTAATAATGTGGTGGTGGTCGTGGCGGTGGCAGTGGAGGTAGCAGTGTTGGTGGAGGAGGTGGTGGTGGTCGTGGTGGTTGGTGGTGGTGGTTGGTGGTTGGTGGTGGTCGTGGTGTTTGGTGGTGGTGGCGGTGGAGGTAGTGTTTGTGGTGGAGGAGATGGTGGAGGTGGTGGTGGTAGTGGTGGTGATGGTGGTAGTGGTGGTGGTAGTGGTGGTGGTAGTGGTGGTGGTAGTGGTGGTGGTAGTAAGTGGTGGTGGTGGTGGTGGAGGTCGTGATGGTGGCAGTGGAGATAGTGATCTTGGTGGAGATGGTGGTGGTGGAGATGGTGGTGGTGGCGGAGGTGGTGGTGGCGGAGGTGGTGGTGGCGGAGGTGGTGGTGGCGGTGATGGTGGTGGTGGTTGAGATGGTGGTGGTGGATGATCTCACCGAGTCGCTCCATTGCGAACTGCAGCAGGTGGTGGAACTTGATGTGCCGGTTGCACAGGATGTCCGGGTTGGGGGTCCTTCCTCCCTCGTAGCCTCTCAGCATCGCACTGCCACCGCACACACCGCACGCACCGCACGCACCGCACACACCGCACACACCGCACGAGCCATCATCACCGTCACCGTCATTCATCGATAGAACTGCCATCGCTACGACCATCGCGGTCATTCGCCATCATCACCACCGCCGTCTTCATGCGCATCAGCATTCTCAACCGCCGTCATCGCCCTCGTCCTTAACATCATCGAGTGGCATCACGGTTGTGGCAATTGCTGCCGTTGGCGGTTGTAGCTGCGGTGGTGGTCGCGGCGTTGGCGGTCGTTGTGGTGTTCGTCTCAGGGGTGGGGGGTGATAGTGAAAGCGGTCGTGGCGGTGACCTTGCCTGGTAGCTGTGGCTGTAACCACGGTGCCTGCGAGCGGATGGTCGTTGCGTGTTGGTGCGGTTTTTGCGGTGGCAGCGGCGGTGGTGGCGGTGATGGTGGCGGTGACGGTGGCGGTGATGGTAGCGGTGGCCGTGACGGTGGCGGTGACGGTGGTGACGACGGTGATGACGGTGGTGGCGGTGGCCGTGATGGTGGTGGTGACGGCGGTGGCCGTGACGGTGGCGGCGGTGGCCGTGACGGTGGCCGTGACGGTGGCGGTGACGGTGGCGGTGACGGTGGTGACGGTGGCGGCAGTGGCGGTGGTTGTGACGGTGGCTGTGACGGTGACGGTGGTGGTGACGGTGGCGGCGGTGGCGGCGGTGACGGTGGTAGTGACGGTGGCGGTGACGGTGGTGGTGACGGTGGCGGTGGTGGTGATGGTGACGGTGGCGGCAGTGGCGGTGACGGCGGCGGCAGTGGCGGTGATGGTGGCCGTGGCGGCAGTGGCGGTGGTGATGACGGTGGCGGCAGTGATGGTGACGGCGGCGGCAGTAGCGGTGATGGTGGCCGTGGCGGCAGTGGCGGTGGCGGCGGTGATGGTGGCCGTGGTGGTGGCGGTGGCCGTGGTGGTGTCGGGCCCCACCTGAACACGTCGTGCCAGTACTCCTTGACGAAGCTGACCTCCCGGAAGGGCACGTCGAGCTGGTCGCACACGCGGCGTGCGTCGTCACGGTCACGGTCCCCGGAGCAAGGCCCAGACGCCTCCTCGTCCGCATGCTCCCAGTTCCTCATGAACACCCCGGTCACGCGGTGACCTGGAACACGGGGAACAGGTGTTGGTTGGTTGTTGTTGTTTTTTAACGGTTTTACTTCACTTCAAGTTCAAGTTCATTTATTAGGTATAGCCCTGTGAGCCATTCGGCTCTTGAATCGGGTGCAACCGCAACAAACAAAAAACAAAAACATGAACAAGAAAACATCTCATAGTGACTAAGTGCAAACAGAAAATCCAAGAAAAGACAGCAAAATATTGCAGAAAAAGCACCGTACACCAACACTGTGTGCAAAAATCCCAGTGGGATTCAAGTCAAACAACAACAACCACAAGACAACTTAGATTAAGGCCATCAGTCTAACTCTGTACTACAACAAACATGGCCAAACCAAAAAACTTGAAAGCAGTGTCGTGGTCAAATCTTGTAATCAAAAGTTAGTCTTCTTCCTGTTGCCCAATCAATTCCAAATGTCGCACACGTACTCGGATCCGGTGACAATGCATGCCTGTATTAAAATCGGCATCAATTAATCAACTAATTGCCTCCTTTCAAGCAAAATTGTTTTTTGTATGGACGGCTTATTAATTATATATTTTGTGGAGGAGAAAAACGCCGCGGTCCCTAAACTATGGAATCCGCTCGCCCAAGAAGCAGGCGCCACGTGTCTCTCGTCATCAAGATGTCAACAACTTCCCCTCGTACAATCGAGTTATTTACTTTTTAGTGCACTTTAAAATGAAGCCGTTGTTTTTTTTTACTTTTAAAAATGAGTTTATTTTAATGAAACTCTCATCGGGGCCCACCCCCTCCCCTCCCGTGCAGTCCCCCTCTCTCGCCGGACACTCTGCCTCCTCCCCCGTGGACCACGTTCAAGAAGGGCCATTGCTCGAAACGTCGCCCCTTTCCCTCGTAGGCACACCACGCAGTGCTGTAGTTCTTCACGAGTGTGCACAGCCGCTGTGTGTGGGTGCCAACGGGACCGTACCTGTGCATCATCGCCACGCGCTAGTGACGGCACAACTCTTGATATTGACACCAAAGACAAAGATGCCCCCCCACCGTGTAGCCTGTAACAGGCTGTAGGGGCAAGTGCTGTTAGCGAGCACCTATGAAGGCCGACACGGAACACGAGCGGGTGGGTGGGTGGCCAGCACCACGCCCGGCCGCCTTTGTCTCCCCAGTGGTGTACGGCTCAGAGAGAGGGCGACTCGGTGACCATACTTCACCACGCTGGTCACCACTCACAGTGACCATACTTCACCACGCTGGTCACCACTCACAGTGACCATACTTCACCACGCCGGTCACGACTCACAGTGACCATACTTCACCACGCCGGTCACGACTCACAGTGACCATACTTCACCACGCCGGTCACGACTCACAGTGACCATACTTCACCACGCTGGTCACCACTCACAATGACCATACTTCACCACGCTGGTCACCACTCACAGTGACCATACTTCACCACGCCGGTCACGACTCACAGTGACCATACTTCACCACGCCGGTCACGACTCACAGTGACCATACTTCACCACGCCGGTCACGACTCACAGTGACCATACTTCACCATGCTGGTCAACGCTCACAGTGACCATACTTCACCACGCCGGTCACCACTCACAGTGACCATACTTCACCACGCTGGTCACGACTCACAGTGACCATACTTCACCACGCCGGTCACCACTCACAGTGACCATACTTCACCACGCCGGTCACGACTCACAGTGACCATACTTCACCACGCTGGTCAACGCTCACAGTGACCATACTTCACGCCGGTCACCACTCACAGTGACCATACTTCACCACGCTGGTCACGACTCACAGTGACCATACTTCACCACGCCGGTCAACGCTCACAGTGACCATACTTCACCACGCCGGTCACGACTCACAGTGACCATACTTCACCACGCTGGTCAACGCTCACAGTGACCATACTTCACCACGCCGGTCACCACTCACAGTGACCATACTTCACCACGCCGGTCACCACTCACAGTGACCATACTTCACCACGCCGGTCACGACTCACAGTGACCATACTTCACCACGCCGGTCACCGCTCACAATGACCATACTTCACCACGCCGGTCATGACTCACAGTGACCATACTTCACCACGCTGGTCAACACTCACAGTGACCATACTTCACCACGCCGGTCAACACTCACAGTGACCATACTTCACCACGCTGGTCAACACTCACAGTGACCATACTTCACCACGCCGGTCACCACTCACGGTGACCATACTTCACCACGCCGGTCACGACTCACAGTGACCATACTTCACCACGCCGGTCAACACTCACAGTGACCATACTTCACCACGCCGGTCACCACTCACAGTGACCATACTTCACCACGCCGGTCACCACTCACAGTGACCATACTTCACCACGCCGGTCACCACTCACAGTGACCATACTTCACCACGCCGGTCAACACTCACAGTGACCATACTTCACCACGCCGGTCACCACTCACAGTGACCATACTTCACCACGCCGGTCACCACACACAGTGACCATACTTCACCACGCTGGTCAACGCTCACAGTGACCATACTTCACCACGCTGGTCACCACTCACAGTGACCATACTTCACCACGCCGGTCAACGCTCACAGTGACCATACTTCACCACGCCGGTCACCACTCACAATGACCATACTTCACCACGCCGGTCAACGCTCACAGTGACCATACTTCACCACGCCGGTCAACGCTCACAGTGACCATACTTCACCACGCCGGTCACCACTCACAGTGACCATACTTCACCACGCCGGTCACCACACACAGTGACCATACTTCACGCCGGTCAACGCTCACAGTGACCATACTTCACCACGCCGGTCTCACCGCGTCTCTTCATGAGCAGGGCTGCCACTGCGCTGTCCACCCCCCCAGACACCGCCACGGCCACGTGTCGGGTCGACCCCATGGCAGCGGCGAGCCGCGATTACTCCAACTCACTCGGGGTAACTACACCAGGAGGGGTAACTACACAGCAGAGAGGGGTAACTACACAGCAGTTAGAGGGGTAACTACACATCTGAGAGTGGTAACTACACAAGAGTGGGGTAACTCCACCAGGGGTGGTGGGGTAACTACCATAGGTGGGACAAAGTCATTGTTATGCAAGTCCAAGTCGAGTCGCAAGTCATCAAATTCATGACTCGAGTCTGACTCGAGTCCAAGTCACATGACTCGAGTCCACACCTCTGGTAACTACACAGGAGGGGTAACTACACAGGACGAGAGAGAGTTTGGGGTAACCTTGGCACGCGCGCTTTGGATTTCCCAGCGCGCATCGGCGCCGTCCCCTCCTCCCATTGGTCCGCGTCACGAGCGGGGGCCACGCGGGCGCAGCCCCTGCAAGTGCCGCCTCCAAACCACGTGGCCGCCCTCGCCCCGCCCTCGCCCCGCCCTCGCCCCGCCCTCGCCCCGCCCTCGCCCCGCCTTCGCCCCGCCCTCGCCCCGCCCTCGCCCCGCCCTCGCCCCGCCCCGCCCTCGCCCCGGCTTCGCCCCGCCCTCGCCCCGCCCTCCACGACAACGACCAGCAACAAACAGCACTCTTTTCGATTTAAAGCTTTCGTGACTGCAGGGATTCATCTTCTTGGTTCTTTCGGTAAAGTCACGTAGAAAGGAAGTAATACAAGAATAAAAATATATTATTTTATTATGTTTTATTTTTATTATTTTATTACTTCCCTTCTACGTGACTTTACCGAAAGAACCAAGAAGATGAAACAGCACTCTTGTGTTGGAGGAGAGAGAGGGGGAGATGGTGAAAGCAGCGTGGTGAGCCGGTGTGGATGTGTGGCCGCTACCAGCGGTGTCAAGATCGGCCTCTGTGTGGAGGAGGAGGCTCGTGAAGGACGCTGCTGATGGGCAGTGCCAGGCTAGGTGCACCGTGACGCTTCTGGGCAGTTGGAGGCAGTCGCCCTCCAACAGCAACGGAGGGCGGAGGAGCGACGCTCACAACAACGAGCGGAGCACAGCAAGTTGGCACAGTAGGGGGCACAGGTGGTGCATCAGCCAGTCATCTCGGTCATCTCGGTCAGTCGACCCGTGGCACCTGGGTCTGCCCCGTGACCTCCTGCCAGCGGGCGTTCGACACTTCACGTGGCCTCAAGGTGCACATGGCCTGGCACAAGCGTCGTGGTGACGTCACCGCCACTTAGTGGCGAATGGCGGTTGTTGTTGTTGTGGTCTGGTAGCGCGCTGTGCTGCGAACCCGGCCACCTGAGTTCGATTCTCGCTCACGGCCAAAGGCGCCGTCCATAAATGACGTCACGCGATTTTGGACGATTTTTGACCCCTCGTCACACGGCAACGGAGGCGGCAGGAGGCTGGGGAAAGTGATCAAGTGCCGTGCCGGGAGGTCGAATGAAAACGTTGTAATTGTAACTAAGAGTGACCCAAATTTCGATTGAAATCTTTCGTGACTGCAGGGATTCATCTTCTTGGTTCTTTCGGTAAAGTCGCGTAGAAGGGAGATAATAAAATAATAAAAATAAAACATAATAAAATAATACAATTCTCACGACGTTTCGGCCACAACGCTAGCAGCCGTCCTCAGGTGAAGAACAGGTCTGACGCGGTCTTTCCGACAGACCTGTTCTTCACCTGAGGACGGCTGCTTGCGTTGTGGCCGAAACGTCGTGAGAATTGTATTATTAATTGTATTATTTTATTATGTTTTGTTTTATTATTTTATTATCTCCCTTCTACATGACTTTACCGAAAGAACCAAGAAGATAGAAGTGACCCCGTGTGTCATCGGCTCCAAACGTCGGTGCGTTCCCACCGGGAGTTTCCATCGCTCCCAAAGATCACACCTCTCTATGCAAGGGATTCAAAATAAATATTTTTATTTATTTACACCGCATTATACCATAGAATCATTTCCCAAAATACCCAATTCCCCCCGCCCTCCAAATCATATTATTCACCCCACATATACCCACACTTTGCCCCGACCGCATACATTTCATTCGGTCAAACACAGAGGCATAGATTGTTACAAATAGAAATTTGCCCGAAAAAACATAAACAAAAACCACGTGGCCTGTAGTTGACACGAGGTGATCCGTTTCTAGATACCCCACCGAGGTAGCAGCGAAAAATTATAGAGAAAACAAAAACAATAGGGTAACAATAGGGTTATTTCAAATCCCCGATGCATGCCCCACCCATCTCAACACTCTACAACCCTCAAGACTCTCCTCTCAAATTTCGATTTAAAGCTTTCGTGACTGCAGGGATTCATCTTCTTGGTTCTTTCGGTAAAGTCACGTAGAATGCAAACAATAAAAATAATAAAATAAAAATACTTATTTTATTATGTTTTATTTTATTATTTTTATTGTTTCCATTCTACGTGACTTTACCGAAACAACCAAGAAGATGACTCTCCTCTCAGACACGTCAGTCGGCCATTTGAGGTGCATTAAGAAATCAGCGGGGTATCTCTAAATGGATCACTCACATGTTAAGAATTCCAGAACACCGAGCACGTGATCAAGTCTCCGCCACGCTGGCCAACCTGCAGTAACCAGCGCGGTGAAGTATGGCCAAAATAACCCCCCCCGCCCGCCCACCACGCGGGTTTCATCCAGCGGTGAATTCACACGTTGCAAGCCTCCTCTGCTCGCGACGGACACCTGACCGACCAAGGATTAGCACGGTTAGCTACGTACGGTGCGAAAGAAGTTCAACATACACACACGAGAGTAGCAGGGTGTGCGCGTGTGTGTGTGCGTGGTATCAACTCGCCACCAGGTCAATGGATTCATTCAATTTCGCACTACGGCAGTGGCAGCGCCGGCTGCAGCCACGAGAGGCTGCAGGGGGGGGGGCGACGAGAATCCATGAAATGCAACGCGCAGAACGTGTGCCCCCCCCACCCCCACCACCACCTTCAGGTTAATCCAAAAAAAAAAAATCACGAAATTGGACAAAAATTCCACACGATGCCCCAACCACATCCACGGCGACTCCAGCAGCAGCAGCAGCAGCAGCAGCCGGCGGCGGCGGCGGCGTGGCCCGCGACTCCGTCACACGCGGCCCCTGGCGGCCACGGGGCCTCGCACTCCCGCAACGGGGGAACCGCAAACAATCATCACCCGTCCCGGCGAGCGAATTTTATCCGCACTGAGATTATTTTCGACCGTTCTCTGTCGCTCCAGTAATTAGCTTGTTGTTTTCTCGCTCGCGAGTTTGCACAATCCCACCGTGCGATGTCCTGTGTCACTGCCGGCCCTGCCGACGATCGTGGGCTGTGGCCGTCCTTGTACCAAAGCTGCTTAGCTCAACGGGACTCGCCAAATGAAACGATAAAGCACGGGTCCTAGTCGCTCGTGACTCTGGCAAAGGCCCTCTGGTACACTCGGTGTAAACGGCGTGCAACTTTTGGGATGGCGCCGATGTCACGAGCGACCGGCCGGCCCTCGGTTTCGGAACGGGTTCCCCGAGGGACCTGGCGCTGCACCCGTGGCTGGGCCTGCAGCTCAACTCGGCAGGTCTGCGACAGCCCAGTGCCATACTACGTACACCGAACTGTGGCACAAATATACACTCAAAACTTAATATGAAAATGAGACATTTTTCAAAATGAAAATCATGCAACCGTGTTCCGCGTTAAATCATGAACGCGCAACGCCGTCCGTGCGCTCGGCGCAGTGTAAACAAAGTGGGAAGCAACTGCATTGGAAGGAACGCTTCCTCCTGCAATGGTGAGAAACATCGGAGGGAAAGTACAGGCTCGCGTGTCCGGCGAACGCCAACGCAGAACAATTAGCGCGAACGGAATCCATCGCGAGTTATATTTCCTAACGGGATCGTGTCTCCACTCGAGTTATCACGATCCACCCAGCCCCCCCCCCACCCCTCCGTTAAAGCCGGACGGACGTCGCAAATCAACAAACGCGTTCGGCACCCACGAGTTAGAGGCGTGCGCGCGCCGGGATGGAAGAGGAGGGTGTGAACGTGCCAAACTTGGCGGCAAGGATCGAGACGGCTGCTGTAGAGAAGGCCAGGGAATGTGATCGCCCTCATGGACTGATACGCTTGAAACTAGCGGATAGTCCGTCTTACTGCCCAGGTTGAACATTCGCTGTCGGTACCCCCACTCACAGTTTGACCTACATCGGGTCCGTAATCGATTTTTTTGGGGCAGGTCACGTGATAATTATCCGAGGTCAACTCGTGCCGTTAAGACCCTCCGTCACCAAACGCGGCCAAAGTAAATGGTCACGAGTACAGGCGTTTTCACGGGCCAATGGTGATTGTTTCAGCTCACTCGCCAGTGAAGAATTCTCACAGCCAGATTTAGCTCAATTAGATGTGCGACGTTTCGCTTGAAACTTATCTGATGTGGTCTTGCACAGTGCCTTAATCCAAGGCACTTTACAGATATTGTAAAATTGTGCCCAAGATGAAAGTGGTGGAGATAATGACAGGGGTTGTTATTAAAAGCATCTCCAGGACCAGATTCAGGAAGTCAGAATAAAAAGGTCCAGGTCCGATTAGTTTAGAGAATTGTTCTTCAACTTTGCCGGTGAATGGAACAATGATAGTTGGCGCATCGTTAAAAGCTTATTAACGTGACATTCGATTGTTTGTCTGCGTTGGGTGGTGGACAGTCTTAAAAACACAAACCTTCGCCAGCTCAATAAGTGGCCTAACCCACGAATCACTTACGGATCCTAATATCGGCTGCAAAAAAACCCAAGTGTTAAGCCTACATCAGGTCAGTTCAACACGTAGGCTTTCGCGACCAACATCATCCACAATTCAGGTTTTTTTTGGGTTAGATTGCGTAAACGCATCATAGTCGTAGGTCATACAGAGGTCATCAAGCCAGAGCGAGCTCCCACTCGACGAAAGTTAACGAAGATGGCGCCGTGACAAACACATTGAGTTTGCCCTCGTGTCTGGATCGGTAAGAATCTGTTTGCTACGCTTATTTTGTATCAAAATATCGACGGCGTCACCGTTTTGTTGGTGATGCAGCACAACCCCGAGTATCCGATGGCACTCGCCCCCCCAGTGAGATCAGCGACCGACCGACCGACCCGAACTCAAACATTGTCTTAAAATAACGACGCGTCAGCTTACAGTGCCGACTTGGCACAAACAGGGAACGCAGGGACGCAGATTCATTTTTAAATCCACAATCCCACCAACAAAAAAATATCCATCCCAGGTTTTTAACCTCACAGTGAAAAAACACAAAAGTAACAATGCCACCTCCTCTACTCCGGAATGCGGCACGTGTCAAGATTTTTTTTTAAGGTAAAGGTGCAGCTCTGCAATGACTTACATATTCCACTGCTGGCAGAAGGGCCTCTAGTACAGATGATATTTGGTCGACTCTTCCACATTGACCAGACGTGATGGAAGAAGTGGGCGTCCGCACACTCTAACCACCCCCACCACGTGCGACCTGCCGATTGATTGAAGATGGTAAATTAATTCGCACTGCTGCTGGGTGGACGGAGGCGATGTGGAGGCGGGGGGGGGATTGGAGAAACTTGCACCGTTGTTCCATCTTCCACGTCGGCAGATGGAATTAAAACCGTCGCCCCCTTTGGATGGCGACGCCGGCGTGCTCGTAATTCTCTTGTGCACACAAGAAAATTAAAACCACGTCCACACCGCAGCGATAGCTCGCACGTGGCCGATGCTCGCGGTGGAAGGCGTCGCGACTCTCACGCGGCGGCCCACTCAGCGGCAGCCGTGATTGGCCGCGACAATCCCAAATGACGCAGCTGGTCGCGTCAAGGTGTGGGCAAAAGCTTCGCAGGCGCGAGAGCGATTTCCTTCGCTCTCGCACGACGGATCGCTCGGCAGGCGCGGAGCCGGCTAACGGGGAGGAGGGGAAGGCAGGAAGACGAGGACTGGGGTTGCGGGGTGGTGGAGCGTGGAATGAGGTCGGTTAAATCGGAAATAATGAAAAGAATTAAGTGCGTGCAAAATCTTCCAGTTCAACGATTCTCACCGAACTAAAGTTAAGTCTCATTTATTTACTCGGCTCAAATAGCGCGCGACCGTTTGGTCATGAGTAAGTCTGTAAAAATCTATCAAAATGTACACCAAACATTTACGTTGTTTTACAGAAAAATAGTGTAAATATAAAAAAAATTGTCATTATTAGAAATAATAGGGCACAAGTTTTCAATTGAAAAGTGCTCCATCCCAAACAATAAGTCTTGTCACCCGCTATAAATCGTAGTCCAATTGCACCGATGTCAGCAGCACGTCAAGAGACAAACACATATCCACGTGGAACTCTCACAGTGGACAGTCCCCCAGACGATGACATCACAGAAGTACTTCTGGAGTCCCTTCAAGAAACCTCCAACCGGTAAAGCTGAAATTTTAGTCCTCAAAGCTGGACTCAACAAAATGAAATAAAAAAAATTACTATTTAACTACAAAGGCTTTTTGTTTGTTCGACGGTGGCTGGCCTACTGAGACCATCAACTCGCGCTGCAATGGAGAAGCCGGTTTCATCACCGTGGTTTGGCGGTTGAACCCGGTTTCTCAGCCGTGCCGGCTCATTGTCTCTGATCTCACCCAGCCACCTCACCCACTCGACCGCTCGCCCAATCGCCCACCCACTCGCTCGCCCAATCGCCCACCCACTCGCTCGCCCAATCGCCCACCCACTCGCTCGCCCAATCGCCCACCCACTCGCTCGCCCAATCGCCCACCCACTCGCTCGCCCAATCGCCCACCCACTCGCTCGCCCAATCGCCCACCCACTCGCTCGCCCAATCGCCCACCCACTCGCCCAATCGCCCAATCGCCCACCCACTCGCCCAATCGCCCAATCGCCCACCCACTCGCCCAATCGCCCAATCGCCCACCCACTCGCTCGCCCAATCGCCCACCCACTCGCTCGCCCAATCACCCACCCACTCGCTCGCCCAATCACCCACCCAATCGCTCGCCCAATCGCCCACACACTCGCCCACCCACTCGACGATCGAACGTGCACGATTTTACGCGCGTGTCGCGAGCGTCCAGAATGCATCTCAACGGCCGGACCCGGTACTGCCTCTGCACCTCCGGCACCAGCCACGACTCCGATCCGCCTGTACGGCCATCGCTAGCCGAGTGAGCGAGCGAGCGATGGAGCGAGCGAGTGAGCGAGCTGCACACATCTCGTCTAACACGCTCACCCCCCCCACCCCCCCTCTTATCCCGTGGCCCTCCCCTTCCCTCCCCCGCGACCACCAGCGCTCACGACTTTGCGGACAGCGCGGCCGCCCCCGCCGGGCCCTTCTCATCCTCCTTCTTGGCGGCGGCGGCGCTGGGCCGCGGCGGGAGGCTGTAAATGTAAACGGCGCCGATCACCATGGCCGCCCCGGTCGCGAACAGCCAGTCGACGTGGAAATCAAAGAGGAAGATGGCGGCGGCGGTGGAGACCAGGATGGAGAGCGACGTGGCGAAGCCCTTGAGGATGTTGTCGGCGTACTTGACGACGACGGCCACCAGCAGGCCGCCGAAGGCCTGGTTGAGCACCACGGCCCACACGGCGGGCGAGTAGGCGTGCAGGAAGCCGAGCCGCGCCACCTCGGCGCCGTCCTTGGACCACATGGCGAAGAGGCCGAGCGCCGTGCCGTACAGGCCCAGCTGCACGTTGCGCAGCCACACCGAGCCGCCCGAGCCTGCGGGCAAGGCGGGAGGAGGAGAGAGGGCGATGTGGTGCAGGGAGGAGAGGGTGGTGGTGGTGGTGGAGGATGGAAAGAGGAGGGAGAGAAGATTGCCAAATAAAATTTCGGGTACACTTGCTGTTGGCACCATTCTTACAGCGCAGGGCAACCACATTGGGTGGCGCTGCGCCTACAGACACGGCCTGCACTAGTCTAGCAGTAGGGGGCGACCGGCAGAGAGGGACGCAGCGGCTCGCTGGCACGTTCGCACGCTCATTTGCTCGCTCAATCACCCGTGCGCCCGCTCACCCGCTCACCCCCGCGCCCGCTCACCCGCACGCCCGCTCACCCTTGAGGATCTTCTCAAAGTAGACTCCGGCGAAGCCCGAGGAGACGCAGGAGATGACGACGGCGACGAGGCCGATGGGGTAGCTCTGCTCGCCGCTGGCGGTCGAGGACTCGCCGCCGCCCACCTGCTGCACCTGCACGGCCGCCACGCCGCAGAAGAGCAGCAGCAGCGACCCCCACTGCGCCCGCGACAGCGAGCGGTGCAGCATCAGCACCGAGAAGAGAGCCGTCGTCAGGATCTTCAGCTGGTACGTGACCTGAGAGAGCGCGGTGGGGGGGGGCGGGGGAAGAGAGATGGCACGAGTCACGCGAGTTCGGGAGGCGCGCGCGACCGTCGGCACCATGTCCGACGTTTCACTCCACGTGCTGGGAGCTTCTTCAGGAACCCGCCACCGCTCCGTGCATGCGCATTAGGGCTGTTAACCGGTAACCGTTTTCAGAATCGGTTAACGATCCCACGAGTCGGGTAGCGGCGATCGTTTGCCATGCAATTTCAGATACAAAGATTGGCCACGTTTCTCATCAGGTAAAGGCGCAGCCCTGCAATGTCTGCTGGGAGACGGGGCCTCAACTCGAGGATGCTCGAGCGGGCATTTGGCCTACTCGTCCACGCTAACCAGACTCACCGGTTTATGCACACGGCTTTCTCCGCAACTTCGACTTCGTGCGAAGGGCTTTGAGGCCTTGTTGCGAATTGTGCTGTCGGAAAACCGAGTTTGTTTTTGTATTTATATTCTAATGACAAGAGGGAGATGCGCAGACCGAGATGCGGATAGAAGCTGGGGCGGGTGCTGTTTGCGGGAACCTGTGAAGAACTTCTAAACGCCAAAGTACAGTACACACATTTTGCTAAAGTACAGTGCGCACATTTCGTATGCACTGTACGTTCCTCAAATGGGCTCTCCATGACCCTGTTAGTGATTGGCAAGTAGAAAACACTGCAGTTCAGCCCTCAACAGTTACCATTCACTGGTTCGGGATGTGGAGCCTGATGGATTAATTTCTCTGTTGCAATAACACTTTGTCGTCGTTTGTGCATCTTTTTGTGTTTTGGTGCCATCTCTTAGATCTGTTTATTTTTTTCTGAGGGTTTTCATTTGCCATAAATCGGAGCTGACACTCGTGTACAGGGACTCCTCTTCTTACCAACGAGTTAGGTTCCAAAGGTCTGTTCGTAAGTCGATGTTCGTAAGTGCCAACTTTACTCCCGTCAATTCCAAACACGTTGTACGGCATGTACACTAAACACGGGGAATGGCTTTGAAAGTTGTATCATCTCCTGCAGACGTAAATGCCACCGGTCATTCACGTTCTGCAGATGTAGATGCCACTGGTTATTCATGTTCTGCAGATGTAGATGCCACTGGTTATTCACGTTCTGCAGATGTAGATGCCACTGGTTCTTCACGTTCTGCAGATGTAGATGCCACTGGTTCTTCATGTTCTGCAGATGTAGATGCCACCGGTTCTTCACGTTCTGCAGATGTAGATGCCACTGGTTCTTCGTGTTCTGCAGATGTAGATGCCACTGGTTCTTCATGTTCTGCAGATGTAGATGCCACTGGTTCTTCACGTTCTGCAGATGTAGATGCCACTGGTTCTTCATGTTCTGCAGATGTAGATGCCACTGGTTCTTCACGTTCTGCAGATGTAGATGCCACTGGTTCTTCATGTTCTACAGATGTAGATGCCACTGGTTCTTCATGTTCTGCAGATGTAGATGCCACTGGTTCTTCACGTTCTGCAGATATAGATGCCACTGGTTCTTCACGTTCTGCAGATGTAGATGCCACCACAGCCATCTATTGCGCGGCGGTTGAACTTACGACTCGCGGTCCGAATGGGCAACTGGACATGCGGACTGGTTTGTTCGTGTCTCTAAACGTTCCTAAGTCGAGTGTTCGTAAGTAGAGGCGTCAACGTATAATTAAGGCGAATGGCGGCTGTAGATAGTGGTGTTTATGGTGATCATGGTGGTGATGGTGGTGTTGATGGTGGTGGTGTTGTTAATAAACGCTGCCCGGAGGCTCAGCGGTAGAGCGAGCGGCTCGCAATCGGAAGGTCACGAGTTCAAATCAAAGTTCGGGGGAGGGGTTCACTCAGCCCATCATCATCCCTCAGGGGTCGATAGAGTTGCTACCGCTCTGTGGGAAAGTTCAACAGTGGTTGTCCAACAGGAATGTGGCGTTTCCACGACTGCATCCTGGCCCGTGTGGGTGTGATGTGACTATCACACACCGGAGTCTCAGTGTCTCACCCTCAGGCCTCGTGTTGACTGTGCAGCAGCCTCGCGTGGCTATGCACACATATCACTTTGTGACTGAGGGACCGCAGTCAATATGCCCTACAGTGTCATAGGCTTAGGGACTGCAGCCTTTATTAAAAACAAAAATGACCATTCGAGCTGCAGTGCAATTTTTATTTATTTTTGAGTCCTTGTTTTTGGATTTGGCTTAGGAATTTTTTTGGTTGAAGCGAATTGTTCACTCCAAATATTCAGTTTGGTTCATTTATCGGATTTTTTTACAGCGCAAACACACACACGCGCAGACAAAGCTCCCCTGTGTAGCCTTAAAAGACTGTTGGGGTAAGTGCTGTGAGTGAGCAGCTATGAAGGCCGGCCCTGCCACATGAGGGGATGGGTGGCAAGCACCACGCCTGGCCGTCTTTGTCTCCCCAGTGGCGATGTTTACACACCACACCAGGTACTCATTTGAGGCTGAGTCAATTTTGGGGGGGGTCCAGGACCGGTTCAGATAATCGTCACCGGTGTTGGCCGCGACCGGGAATCGAACTCGGGTTGCCGGGTTCGTAGCGCAGCGCGCTAACCGCCACACCACCGCTCCCCACACACGCACACACCACACATACATACGCACATCACGCACACCTACCACACAACAAGACAAGCCACGCACACCACACATCAAGACAAGCCACGCACACCACACATCACACACAGACCACACGCACACCACACATCACACACAGACCACACGCACATCACACATCACACACAGACCACATGCACACCACACACATCACACACAGACCACATGCACACCACACACATCACACACAGACCACGCACACACCACACATCACGCACAGACCACACGCACACCACACATCACACACACAGACCACACGCACACCACACATCACACGCACAACCACACACATCACACACAGACCACACGCACACCACACACATCGCACACACAGACCACGCGCACACCTGGAAGGTGGCTGCGGGGAGGTTGGAGATGGCCACGTACTGCAGGTTGTTCTGCAAGGTGTAGATGACGGCGGGCACGCCCAGCTTGAGCGTGTCCGCGGGCTGCAGCACGATCGACTCGTAGAGGTAGCGCAGCCACTCGCACACGTTGCCTGCGCCATCGCGCGCACGTCACAGTATTAGCATCACTACTACGACGACGCTCGTCGACCCGGGGAAGCCTCGCTGAATCTCCCCGAGTCTCCCCGCGTCTTTGAATGCTCCTCCGAGTTTCCCCGCGTCTGCACCGCGTCTCCGCACCGTCTCCCTGCGTCCCCACCGCGTCATCCCGCGCCTCCCCTTCAACTGGCCCCCGAGTCTCCCTGCGCCTCCCCGTCTGTACCCAGCCCAGCCCAGCCCACCCAGCCCGCTCACCGCGATGCTGCAGCAAGAGCAGCACGAGGCAGGTGAGCATCTTGAGCAGCTCGGCGAGCACCACGGCCGTCGTGTAGAAGAACTTGTCACCGGGCAGCGTGCGCACGTAGCGGATGCTGAGGATGAGCGACGCATTCTGCACCACCAGCACGGCCAGGCTCACATACTTGAGTCGTTCTTTGCCTGACCACAGTGGGGGGGGGGCAAGGGGGGGGGGGGGTCGCCAACACCACCGTCAACCAGCGCCAACCTCTAAGCGCCGGCATGCAAACATGGTGACGGACACCACCACCAACAGACTCAGCCACTGTTAACCACTCAGAGCACACGCCTACTCGCACACGTACATGGCGATAATCCCACCACACTGACCAGACCTTACACCGAAGCACACTGGCCAACCAGACGCGAACCACACTAGCCAGCCAGCCAGACCCAACGCCTAAACCTAACCACGATAGCCATCCAGACTCTACCCCTAACCACGATCGCCAACCAGGCCCTAACTTGAACCACCACCAGCCAGCCAGACCCTACTCCTACCGTTAAGCAATTAGCCAGATAGCCACTAGCATTAGCCCTACCCTTAAAACCACTCACCAGGAAGCCACTCATCACCTAGCCCCACCTCCAAGTTGTTCATTTTGTTTAGTTCGCGTTTCAGATTGAAGAAAAATTTTAAAAGACGACAGTGTGACTCACTAATAGCCAAACATGCCAATGCCAATTACTCGACTGGGATTACACAACATCGCCACCCCTACTGCAAAAAACCTGGCAGGACTCCCGAGTCATGAGACTCGGTGAGGCTTCTCCTGGGTAAACAAGCGGAGTAGTAAATAATAGTATGAATACAAGTGTCGGGCGTTGTGAGCGCCTGGGTGGGGTGGGGACGAGTGGGGGGCCCCTGGGACCCCCGGGATTCAGGGCCATTGTGGGTCCCGTGTAAGCGTCAGGTCCGGCCTCTGCTTTCACGAGATCCCACGACGAGATGACGCGCGGTTCCACGTACACAACGGCAAAACAAAGATTCCCCCCCCTCCACCGTATGGTCTTTACCAGGCTGTTGGGGTGAATGCTGTTGTAGCGAGCACCTATGAAGGCCGGCATGGCGCACCGATGAAGTGGTGGGTGGCCAACACCACGCCCGGCCACCTTTGTCTCTACAGTGCTGTTTACAGATCGCACCAGGTATGGATTTAAAGGCGAGTTGCCCCAAGCGAGGTCCAGGGCCAGTTCAAATATTGGTCATCGATGTTGGCCGCGAGCAGGGATTGAACTCGGGTTTCGAGGTCCGTGACACCGTGTGCCCCAACCACTGTGCCACTGCTCCCCACAAAGATAGACAAAGATCCCCCGTATAGCCATGACAGACTGTAGGGGCAAGTGCTGTTAGCGTAGCACCTATGAAGGCCGGAACGGCACACGAGGGGGTGGGTGGCCAGCACCACGCCCGACCGCCTTTGTCTCCCTAGTGGCGATGTTTACACACCGCACCAGGTACTCGTTTGAGGCTGAGTCGACCTAGTGGAGGCCCAGGACCGGTTCAGATAATCGTCACTGGTGTTCGCCGTGAGCGGGAATCGAACCCGGATCGCCAGGTTCGTAGTGCAGCGAGCTAACCGCTACACCACCGCTCCCCACAAACACACGTTCACATGCACGCGCTCACTACGCACGCGCTCACTACGCAATGTGCAGTCGTGTTACAACAAAAGAGACTGGTGACGATCCATCACCAACGTCAGCCATGGGCCCGAGCCATCATCACGAGTTGTTGTCTATCCAGTGCCGGAGGAAGATGTCCCCATAACGGCAGCGAACCCGTCTCGCGATCCGCGCGATGCAATGATGCCTGCGCACGAGCCGATCTCGTAGCTCCGGCTCCTTGACGGACGTCGTCTCGGACGCGTTCCCTGCCCTGGCGCGAATCTTGACCATCGGCGAAAGTCCCGCGGAGCCGCGACGTTTCCCGTCCAAGCCCCCCTAGCTTTCTTTAATAGTCTGGATGATGTCGCGAACCAGCGTCCGTCGTCTCATCCACGTGCTCCTCTTTTCGTCTCTCAGTGTAACCCCACGCACGAGGCGCTTCGGGGCCTCTTTGCTCGCTTTGCATTTTCTGTTGCCATTGTACAACAACCCCATCGCAAACCGCGGACTTGCCAAGCGCTCGTTCACGTGCACACGGTTTATTTAGTTGTACACCGATTTACCAACCGCGGACCTGGCAATTTGAGTATCCACGGGTTAAGCGCGGGTCCGCAACACGAACTTACAAATTTCGCGGGGGCCACGGTTCTCCTCCACGCCACACCGCCACCCGTGGCCACCCGTGACCACCCGAGGCGCTGCGCAGCTTACCGCCTAACCTCGGAACGCTCAAGCGGCCAGCGTTAATTTCATTTAGAGGCGTAGCGCCGCTGTGTTTTTAAAGACGTTGTCCTGTACTCACCGCAGAGAACCGCAGCGGCACGACCGCACTCTGTGAGAGCTGGCGCCAAACTGTGCCACACGCCGTCCCGCATGGCCTTGTGGGTGCCTTGATACGTCTTCCGACCTGAAGACGTACCGATAAAGTTATTTTATTTTTTCTTCCGATTCCGACAACGTGCTGCACACATACGCCTGTCCACTCGATCTGTTATTGATGAGCCGGAAGAAGAGGGGGAGGCTGGGCTGAGGCCCTCCTCCTTGTAACCGCCCCTTCCCCCATCATCATCGTCGTTAATATTAAAGGCATGTAAAGTTAATGTAATGTTTATGTTTGATTAGGTCATTGTGTCATGCACTGTATTGTATCCGTGTTTGGTGAACCAACAGGGCAAGTCAGTTGACCTATGACGAGTCTGACCGTGGCCGTGGTTCCCCTAATCCCCTATGTCCCAAAGGCCCCCAGTACTTTATCAAGCACGGATTTTCCTACCCGCGACCTGTTCCAGGAACCTAACCCCCGATGGCAAAAAACATTGATGACATCATCATCAATGTTATTTCCTCAATGGCGAGTGCTGTGAGCGGGCACCTATTAGACACCAATTATGGCAGGCGCGGCGACACGTGGGAAGGTGTTGCCGGGAACCACGCCCAGCCGTCTTTGTCTGCCCAGTACTGATGTTGACACACTGCACCACCTGCTCATTTAAGGCCAAGTCGACCTAGGAGAGAGCCCGAAACTGGTTCAGGTTTCACTTGCTAGCGATGTCGGGCTGTATCCAGAAAGAAAAAAAATCAGGTTTGCCGGGTTCGTCGAGCATTTCCTAACCACTGTGCCACCCCTCCCCAAACAACTATCCACACACGTACGCACACGATCACAGCAGCTCCCATTGATGTTGAACCAGCTTTCATCCTGTACTTATCGTATTAAAGCGCACACTCTCTCTCTCACCTTTGCACAACCATCTGTGCACACACGTTAACTTTAAAGGCAGTGGATATATTTAAACAGAACGACCCACCTTTACGGAAGTATGTATGTTCAACTTCTTTTGCACCTTAAGTCGCCGACCGTGCTAATCACCGATTGTGTCATTTTACACCAAGATGTCATCATAGCCAAAGCCATGAAAGCATTTTATTCCTGACACACTGGCAGAGACACACGCACTGACAGTCCACCAACCGTGGTGTAAGCGAGCCTGGCTCTGCTGATGAGACGTTGAAAGTCGAAACCGGTCCAGTTTGCTCGTAATAATTCAATGCAACTGAACTGGAAAAATATCGCTCCCAGAAGGCCATGCGGCTGATAGGATGTGGAAAATGACACAGGTACGCACATGAAGAATGACTCGGACAGACACAAAACCAGACACACAGATACACACAAAGACAGTGAACAAAAATGTCAAGACACCTCGAGACAGGCACACAGACAGCGTGACAGGGAGACACACACACACAACAACAACCGCCATTCGCCACTAAGTGGCGGTGACGTCACCACGACGCTTGTGCCAGGCTAGGTGCACCCCGAGGACACCGGCAGGTCACGAAGAGTGGCGCAGTGACCTGCCGTGGGGTGCGGCCATTGGTCAGGTGGGGCCGCAACACTGTCGAAACCACCTCTCATGGTGGTTGTTGTAGCTTTGGCCATCACGGGGGGGCAAGGGACCCCCTGCCCCCACGCTATTTACGGTACTCGTCACGGGACAGGTTCCATGGGTTGACTGTGCACCCCCGCCCCCCACCCTACTGTGTCAACTTGCCGCGTTTTAGCCGCCCGGGCGCTCCGCTCGTTGTTGTGAGCGTCGCAACAGGACGACTCTATCTCGAGGGGGCAACTTTAGCCAGCACCTGGAATAAGAGGCCATAGAAGGCATCTGGCTCAAAGGGCCCTTGCCTTCATCCCCTTCCACTGACGTGCACATCTTCGTTGGGGGGGGGGGGGGGGCGTATGCGAGCCCCACAGTGCGACTCGCGGCTTCACACGCCTCGCCTCCACGCTCCGATAACCCCCCTTTGATTCGTGTTTTCAACAGCAATGCCGCTCCCTGTTTTGTTTGGCAGTTGGCTGCCACGTAGCGGAGGAGGACCGGTCACCCCTTCATGGCCGACTGGAGCCACAAACTGAAGCCACAAACCGACCCACCGCACCACCACGTACTCCACAGAGGTCCTGGGAGGAACGGGGAATGACAACAGCCTGTCCGCCACAGAAAGCGTTGGGACATTCCACGTGGCCGACCAGCAGTGGTTTTCTGGAGGAAGCCCGTGAGGGAAAGGGGGGGGGGTTCAATCCGTCTCCACGACGTGGGGTTTTGGCCAGAAGGGCATCAAACAACGCCGGTCCCCCTGGGGCCTCCAGCAACAAGGGCGATTGGGTGTTTCCACCGTGATATTTGGTAGAAACAGTCCTCGTACTTTGGTAGAAACAAAGACGAAGATCCCCCCGTGTAGCCTTAACAGCCTTTTGGGGGCAAGTGCAGTTAGCGAGCACCTATGAAGGCCCGGAACGGCACACGAGCCGGTGGGTCGCCAGCACCACGCCCGGCCGCCTTTGTCTCCCAGACAATACACAACAACAACAATGCCCGCCGTTCGCCACTAAGTGGCGGTGACCTCACCACGGCGCCTGTGCCAGGCCAGGTGCACTTTAAGGCAATCACGTGAAGTGTTGAAGGCTCGCTGCTGACAGCAGGTCACGGGACAGACCCAGCAGGTGTCATGGGTTGACCGATTTGAGACGACTGGCAGACATACAACACCCACTGCCTCACACTCACCTGAGCTTCACCACACTCACCCCACCCACTCACCCCCAGGCACACCCCACAGCGCCCACCATAACACCACGTCCCACACACCCAGACTGGCACCGTCATAGCTGCCAAACCCATACGGTTTATACCCCGTATTCTTGTACCGGGAAATTGAGTTTTTAGGTCCATATGGCGTACAGCCGTTTCAATGCGGGCAAAAAAAATCACGTCTGTTTGTGTTTCTCCCTTGTGGTCGGACTTTGTAGGATGAACGTTGAGATTGATGAGGGGCAATAAGCTCTGAATTGGTCTGCAACAAGGTAGGCAGCACTGATAAGGGGTTGACAGGTAGTATTATAGACAGAGACCCATAGAGATCCAGAGACCCACAGATACATAGAGACCCATATAGACCCACAAAGATACATAGAGACCCATAGAGATCCATAGAGACCCACAGCGATACAGAGACCCATATAGACCCACAGCGATACATAGATACCCATAGAGATAGCTAGATATAGCATCGATGTCAACCCATACGGTTTACCCCGTATTCTTGTACAGGGAAATTTAGTTCAGGTCCATACGGCGTACGGCCGTTTCAATACTTGGGCAAAGAATGTATCGTCTGTCTGTGTTTCCCCCTTGTGATGGGGCTTTGTAGGATGCACGTAGAGATGTGTAAGGGGCACGGGGTGACCAATGAGGTCTGAATTGGCCTGCAGTAAGGTAGGCAGCACTGATAAGGGGTTGACAGGCATGCACCACAAACACCACCACCACTAGTTCAAGTTAACTTATTAGGTGTAGCCCTGTGAGCCATTCGGCTCTTGAATCGGGTGCAACCGCAACAAACAAAAAACATGAACAAGAAAACATCTTAAAGGGAATATGTGACTAAGTGCAAACAGAAAATGCAAGAAAAGACAGCAAAATATTGCAGAAAAGGCACCGTACACCAACGCTGTGTGCAAAAATCCAAGTGGGATGCAAGTCAAACAACAACAACAAAACTTAGATTAAGGCCATCAGTCTAACTCTGTACACTACAACAAACAAGCATGGCCCAACCAAAACACTTTTCGAAATCACCAAAATAAAGCCATGAACGCTATGAAACAGTGATCATAGGAACTGTGATGGAATTTTCACTAAAATCATTTCAAAGCCATCGTAACTCTACAGGACTTAATTCTAGATTTGAAGCTTTCGTGACTGCAAGGATTCATATTCTTAGGTTTTTTCGGTAAAGTCACGTAGGTAAAAAAATTAAATAAAAATGTATAAAAGTAAAATAAAAACTCTAACAGATAGGTGGAATTCCTCCCCGATGAGGGTATTAATTCTAGATTTGAAGCTTTCGTGACTACAGGACTCCAATACTTCACAGAATGACCCCCCCCCCCACACACACACCGCCGCTACTGGATTATAAAGACGAAGTCCTCCTCCTCCTCGCTAAAGTCTTGCCTCTATACACAAGAGGGGCGCGTTAAGGGTTTGTCGTCTTCTTCTTGGTTCTTTCGGTAAAGTCACGTAGAAGGGAAATAATACAATAATAAAAATAAAACATTATAAAATACAAATCTCGGCCACAACGCATTTTATTACGTATTATTTTATTATGTATTTTATTATGTTTTATTTGTATTATTTTATTATTTCCCTTCTACGTGACTTTACCGAAAGAACCAAGAAGATGAATCCCTGCAGTCACGAAAGCTTCAAATCGAGGTTTGTCATCTTATAAGTCGAAGGGACACCCGGGAGACGAATCGATTTCGATTCCGACTGGCGCGTAATCGATACAAGACGTCGACGGTTCACGTAGAGAATCGTCAAAAGTAAAACCGGCCACTATCGATTCCACCATTCACCACGGTGAGCTACCATCGATTCCCGGAATCGAATCGATCTTTCACCATTGCCGTGAATGAAGCATCGATCTCGGCGAGTTACAAAAAAAAAGATCGATTCCTTAACACCAACAACCACCGCCAAACCGCCGGCAGTCAACGTTCTCAACTCCGTGACGCCAAATCAACGCGAAGCACCGCCGCTGACACCTCGGGGCATGAAGGGGTTAGTGGTGGGGGGGTTAGTTTGTGACTCTGCGCTCACGTTTCCCGTCGTGCGCTCCGGCCTCCTCCGCGCCCGCCATAGCTCCGACTCCTCCGCGAAGCCGCTTCACAATTTTTTGTCACCGGCGGCGGATGTAGACAAACTCTCACTTTGGCCACGCCCCCGACCGCCTCTCGCCCCGCCCCCCGGGCGTCGCGCGCCACCCTAGCACAGCGCCGATTGGTCGCGGAGCGCGCGCGCGGGGGGGGGTGGGGTGGGGGGTGGAGCCTAGGCCGAGCCTCTGACCAATCACGAGGCGGCACCGCTCCGGACTCCACGTCCACGCTTCGGCCGTAAATACCGTGGTAGCCTCCCCCACTCCCCCCAGCGGCATCGTCAACAGCAAGCCAGGGCCGATCCACTGCTGGATGAACAACTTTTCTCTCTCCTTTCACGTACACACCTCACCCACCTTTACCCACCCACCTCCCCCCACTCCGGATCATGCCGATGCAAGAGCTCCCCCCACGCGAGCTTGTCCCGTCGCTCCATCTCCTGCGGATTTTTTGCGTTCCAATTCCGATACTCCAATTGATTATCGACGCAATTGCGTTTAAGAAAATAGTATTTTTTCGCGAACGATTTTATTTGAAAAATTTTAACTTCAGTTGATTAACTTTCGCAACGCATCGGATTTTTGCGTTCCAATTCCGATACTCCAGTTGGATATCGTTGATTTTTTTTCGCTAACCGATTCTATTTCGTTTAAAAAATTTTTTAACTTACGTTGATTAACTTTCGCAATGTATCGTCATGTTAAACGTCACGGGGCAATGTGACATTGTTTTTAGTATTCTTGGTTCTTTCGTTAAAGTCACGTAGAAGGGAAATAATAAAATAATACAAATATAAACAATAAAATTCTCACGGCGTGTCGACTGCAACACAAGCAATCATCATCAGGTGTGAAATCCACAGCAAGAAAACAAATCCAATGTTCTTGCTGTGGATTTCACACCTGATGATGATTGCTTGCGTTGCAGTCGAAACGTCGTGAGAATTTTTATATTTTTATTATTTTATTATTTCCCTTCTACGTGTCTTTACCGAAAGAACCAATAATATAAATCCCTGCAGTCACGAAAGCTTTAAATTAAAACAAATGTTTTTAGTGTTCAATGAACTCGGGTTGCGCGTATCGCGATGCGCGGCTATGCGGCGCAGTTCGGCCGAGTGGTTGTTGTTGTGTCGACAAATTCAATTAGCGCGGTGATAATTAACGAGGTGCCCATCAAAGCCGATTAGATTAAAACTGTTCGTTAAAGGGGTGACTTTCCCCCGCCAAACGTGAGCACCGCGGCATTTGCTGCAGCCACGCAGAGCTCGTGGTGGAAATTCCACATTCCCACGGCGGGCGGGCGGGCGGGAGGGCCGAATGTCTACCATAGGGCAAACCGCTGTTGACCTCCCCACAAAGCGGTTCCCTATTTTATCAACCCCGAAAGGGATGATGATGATGGGCTGAGCCCCCCCCCTCTCCACCCGTCTCCACGACAACCAGGATTTGACTTCCACCGCAGAGCCACGTGGCCGTCCATAAATGACGTCACGCGATTCTGGACGATTTTGGACGATTTTTGACTCCCCCCCCCCCTCAAATATGACGTCACAAAGCTCTGCCCCCCCTCCCCCCCAAAAAAAAATGCTTCAAATCGCTTTAAACTATTGTCATTGTAGTGCGTATTTAATGTGGCGCTGCACTCTGATGTTGTAGGAGTGTTGTTATAACAATTAGTGTTGTTATAACAATTCTATATTTATTTCAAGTGGCGCATTTTGATGTGACGTCACATTACTCAAACACCCCCCCTCGTCACACATCGTCACAAATGTCTGACCCCCCCCCCCCCCTAGGTGCGTGACGTCATTTATGGACGGCCCCCATTTTCAATGAGAAAACGCGGTGTGCATTTGTGTCATTCCTTCGCATAAAGTCTTGGTCACAAAATCAAAGATTGTGGGGAATAAGAGATATTTTCTATACTTTTGAGGCATAAAAGCAATTAGAAAATAACACTACCCAAGAACAAAACTCGTGTTACATCGTGTTATTTATATTGTACACATTCCAACAACATACCTGTCAACCCCTTGGTGCCAACTTATTACAGACCAATTCAGACCTTAGTGGTCACCCCGTGCCATTATACATCTCTACGTTCATCCTACAAAGTTCCATCACCACAAGGGAGAAACACAAATAGACGCTTTTCTTTGCCCGTATTGAAACGGTTGTACGCCGTTGGGACCTGAACTAAAACAATGAAATAAATGAAAACTCAATTAAATCACGACGTTTCGGGCACAACACAAGCGTCCTTCTTCAGGTGGGGACAACGCAGCGAAAGCACAAACGAAGCGTTGTCCCTACCTGAAGAAGGATGCTTGTATTGCGCCTGAAACGTCGTGACTTAAAATAGTTTTCATTAAAAAAATGTTTACCTACGTGACTTTACCGAAAAAACACAAAGAGTAGTGTTCACATTCTTTTGAAGCACCCTGTATAATATTTCTAAATATATTTTGCAAAAGCTTTCCCGCCCTGGCTGGCCGTTGTAGGGAATATAAACAACAACAACAACATCAACAACAAAAGTCGTCTCCTTCACAAATCCGTCTGTCCCTAAAGCCAATAGGGTTACGAGTTGTGTTCCCTGCCGCGTGCCGCGTGCAACAACAACAACTGTCATTCTAGACTTGAAGCTTTCGTGACTGCAAGGATTCATACTCTTAGATTTTTTCGGTAAAGTCACGTAGGTAAAAATAAATAATAAAAATAAATAATACAAATAATATTAATACAAATAGAAATAAAATAATAAATCACGACGTTTCGGAGGCAACACAAGTCTCCGTCATCAGGTGGAACCGTCACAGCTAGATTTACTGTATCAAGTGAGGCAAAATTCCAAGACACAAGCTCTTAAATACATGTTAAGGGGGAGGGGCTTATCTGAATGTGGTAGCCAATGAATGGAACGTGTTGGGGGTGGGCGGGGTTAAAAGAGAACCAATCGGTGCACCTCGACTTAAACGGTGTTGGCTGACAATCCAAATACAAGAACGCAGTGCTGTTAAACGCTAGGGATGTCAACACTCGGTAAAGTAGAATAGTACCTGTCAAATAAGATGGTACAAATATGTGTAGTTAAATCTTTTTTACATGGTTAATAACACGTGATACAGTAAATTTGAGCTGTGACGGTCCCACCCGAAACGTCGTGATTAATTATTTTATTTATATTATTATGTCAATTAATTTTATTATTTATTATTTATTTTTACCTTCGTGTCTTTACCGACAAAACCTAAGAGTAGCAACTGTCATGGTCACCGCTTGCCCCGCGCGCTCGCCAATAGGTGGCGATACAGACCGCCTGTTCGTCTGTCATCACCGGCGAAATCAGACAGACAACGCTGCGTGTTTACACCGCAGGCAAGCAGGTCTCTTCTCCTATAAGGGTCCGTCCATAAATAACGTCACGCGATTTTGGACGATTTTTGACCCCCCCCCCCCTCTCGTCACGGCGTCACAAAAAGTCAGACCCCCCCCCCCCTCAAATATGACGTCACAAAGCTCTGCCCCCCCCCCCCCCAAAAATAAAACATGCTTCAAATCGCTTTAAACTATTGTCATTGTAGTGCGTATTTAATGTGGCGCTGCACTCTGATGTTGTAGGATAAAATATTTATTAAAAAGTCTATTTAATTAAGTAGAACGTGTTGTCTATATTTATTTAAAGTTGCGCATTTTGATGTGACGTCACATTTCTCAACCACCCCCTCCCCTCGTCACACATCGTCACAAATGTCTGACCCCCCCGCCGCCTAGGTGCGTGACGTTATTCATGGACGGCCCCTTGGGTGTGTTTTTTATTTGTTTTTGGCAAACAAATAAATAACTGCAGACGTTTCGCCTCCTTGTTTGTATTTGTTGTTGAGTTTTGTTTATTGTGAGTTTTTTTTTTCTTGTGATTATTGTTCGTTGTGAGTCTTGTTTGTTGTAAGCATTGTTCGTTGTGAGCATTGTTCACTGAGCATTGTTCACTGTGAGTATTGTTCTGCTGCGCGTTACACAATTCCCCATCGACCCAGGGCCCGTGTCCAGCAGCGAGGCTCCATGCCGGCGAGCACGTGACCGCCTCAGCAGCACCACGTGACCGCCTCAGCAGCACCACGTGACCGCATCAGCAGCAGCACGTGACCGCCTCATCAGCAACACCACGTGACCGCCTCAGCAGCACCACGTGACCGCCTCAGCAGCACGTGACCGCCTCAGCACCACGTGACCTCAGCAGCAGCAGCACGTGGCCGCCCGGTCGAGTTGGGGAGTCGCTCCCGCTGGGCGAGGTGCTCCTCACCGTCGCTCCGCGGAGACCCTCCGCTCGCGCACCGCGTGCCCTTCGTCACGGCGTCCGACGTTTCGCGGCGCTCTGCGAGCCTTTTCGGGGGATTCAATCGACGGAAGACGCTCCCAGAGGGGGGCACGTGGCGCGATATGTCGGGGACGTCGTCGATGACCAATTCTGACGCGTTCGCGTGACCCTTTCCGGCCACTAGGGGCCGCTACATCCACGACGATGTTCAGCACCTCCACCAACCTCCAGCATCACCACCAATAATCATCGCCATTACCACCACAACAACGATCGCCCGTATAGCCTTAACAGACTGTAGGGGCAAGTGCTGTTAGCGAGCACCTATGAAGGCCGGCACGGCAAATGAGGCGGTGGGTGGCTGGCACCACGCCCGGCCGTCTCTGTCTCCCTAGTGGCGATGTTTACGCATCGCACCAGGTACTCATTCGAGGCTGAGTCGACCTAGGTGAGGCCCGGGACCGGTTCAGGAAATTATTATCGGTGTGAACAGGAATCGAACTCGAATCGCCGGGTTCGTAGTGGAACGTGTTAACCACTGCACTACCGCTCCCCCCACCTCCACCATCACCACCTCCACCACCATCACCACCTCCATCACCAGATCCATCACCACCTACACCACCATCACCACCACCATCACCACCTCCATCACCACCTCCACCATCAACACCTCCATCACCACCTCCACCATTACCACCACCATCTCCACCATCACCACCACCATCACCACCACCATCACCACCTCCTCCATCACCACCTCCACCACCATCACCACCTCCACCATCAACACCTCCATCACCACCTCCACCATCACCATCTCCGCCAGCACCACCACAAATTACACCATTACTTAAAAATCACCACCACTAGCATCACCACCACCATCACCACTAGAATCGCCACCATCACCACCTCCTCCACCACTTCCTCCTCCATCGCTTCGACAGACCAGATGGCTTCCACACAGTGACATGCATAATGTCATGGATAATGCTGCCTGATTCGGAGTGAGACCTCTGCTGCCAACAAGGAGCCGATCATAAGCTCACTGCTCAGGTATGGGAACTACTCCCCTCTCTTCACAACTGCCCCATCGCTCATGGGAGAGTTGAGGAGGTGGAGTGTTTGATTACATAACATACCTAGGCAGGTAATTTGTTTTCGTGGGGCTAATGGTTAGGCCCCACCTCTTCGTGGCATGCTCCAGGTTCAGCAGCAGAGTCTCTAACACCTTCTCCGAGTGAGCAGCAATCACCAGATCATCAGAATGCATAATATGGTTGACCAATAGCGAGCCATCCCTTGACCACACCCGGGCATCGATCAGCCTCCCATCGTATCTCTACCAAATGGAAATTCCTCTGGTAGAGCCATGGAAAGCTTCTTGAACTACATGGTCAAAGAAGATGTTACTTAATATCGGGGCCAGAGGACATCATTGTCGCACCCCAAGGTGAGCAGGGGGTGGCTCTGACTCGCGGCCACAGCTTTACCCAGGCCTGCCCACCATCATGAAGGTCCTTCATGATTGTGAGCAGACGGTCAGGGACTTCAAAAGCATGAAGAACAACCCAGAGCCCTGGCCTATTCATGGCATCACACGACTTGAGCAGGTCAATAAAGAAATCCCCTACACCTCCGCTGCAGCAGACGGATAGAGGAGAGCATGGCGTCTGTGCAGAACCACCTTGACCAGAAACGACATTGCGGCTCCGCAGAGTCTCTCCCGGGCGTGTCTGGCAGGGCGATGGGAAATCGTCTTTGCCGGGACCTTCCCCGGCTTCACACCGAGGAGGGAGCTGCCTCCCTGTG
Organism: Lampetra fluviatilis; assembly: GCF_964198595.1. NCBI lineage: Eukaryota > Metazoa > Chordata > Hyperoartia > Petromyzontiformes > Petromyzontidae > Lampetra > Lampetra fluviatilis. The sequence goes on along the minus strand of NC_136318.1, from coordinate 3,428,326 downwards.
GTTGTTGCGTTCAGCGTGAGGTCATCCTTGCAATCCTGTGCTGTGGTCCAGGCAGCTGTAATGATGCCACCACAGGGCAGTCTGCACACAAAATCGTCAACCCCCGCCGCCCCCCACCACCGTCAGAAATTCACTTGAGAGGTCATCATCTCTGCCCGGCGCTTTTCCAGGTCTCAGACTCTGCATCGCCCCTTTGTTCCTGCACAGCAGATGGCAACGTCAGCCATTCACTGACGGGCCGGCGGGGGGGGGAGGGATGATACTTCCTGCAATATTTGAGGAAGTGGAGCCCCAGAAGGGTCAACTCCACCTTGCCCCATGCTGTGATTTGAACTGAGCGGTTCCCTCTCGCCGACGACCTCAGAGACATCCTCAGCAATCCTGTCCCTCAGGGTCGGAGATCGGAACACCGTTCTTTCCCTGAAGGGTTGTAATAGGCGTGGCGCTGCAAGTGACCTCTTTTTATGGCATTAAAGAGTGATTTGAGATCGCAAGCTACCGAGGCACCGACGCCACCACTACGAGAATGACCACCACCACTCGCACCACGACCGCCACCACCACCACTACCGCCAGCACCACTACCGCCACCATCACCACTACCGCCACCACCACCACCACTACCGCCACCACCACCAACACCACTACCGCCACCACCACTCGCACCACTACCACCACCACCAACACCACCACCATCATCTCCACCATCTAGGACAGGGGTGGGGAACCTTGTTTTCTTCCAAGGGCCATTTGGATATTTATAACATCATTCGCGGGCCATACAAAATTATTAACTACAAAATTAGCCTGTTATATTTGGCTGGAACTGCTTCTCTTTGGCGAGGCGTGTGATGTTCGCTGCTGGTGTTGATGATGTCGCTGCTACTCGCAACTGCTGCTCCAGGTTTGCTCCGAGATTTAATGAATTTCGAGTCCCGCCCGCGGTTGCCTTGGCAGGGCCACACCAAATGATTTCATGGGCCTTATACGGACGTTACCCACCCCTGATCTAGGACTTGCCACTGGAGCTGTGGTGACTCCACTTAGAATCCACCAACATTGCTGGGTCTATAGAGGCAACGGCAGGGGGGGGGCAGGTGGGGATTTAATAATCATGGTCATTGTGGTCAACTTTCGCGTCGAGAGATGGAATGGAACCCGGCACCTTCTAGATTACAAGTCCAGCGTTTTACTGACCATGGCAGCAGCAGCAGCAGATTCCCGGTGATGAATGGGGCCGAGAGTGCGTTGCGGCTCGTGAAGCCACTGGCAGCGATGGGCGATTTAATATTTCACGACGCGCGTAAGAGCCGAGCCGAGAGACACCGGGGACGGAGAGACGCAGGGCGCAAATCACGGACATCAGAGTGACTGCGTGGGCAGGAAGAGTAGAATGAGATGAGAGGAGAGGGAGATGTAGGGGAGTGCGTGGAAGGGAGTAGAGCGAGATGAGAGGGGAGAAGTAGGAGAGTGCATGGAGGGGAGTAGAGTGAGATGAGAGATGGGAGAGTGCGTGGAGGCGAGGAGAGTGAGATGAGAGGGGAGAGGCAGGAGAGTGCATGGAGGGGAGTAGAGTGAGATGAGAGATGGGAGAGTGCATGGAGGGGAGTAGAGTGAGATGAGAGATGGGAGAGTGCATGGAGGGGAGTAGAGTGAGATGAGAGGGGAGAGGTAGGAGAGTGCGTGGAGGGGAGTAGAGTGAGATGAGAGGGGAATAGAGTGAGATGAGAGGGGAGAGGTAGAAGAGTGCGTGGAGGGGAGTAGAGTGAGATGAGAGATGAGAGGTAGGAGAGAGCGTGGAGGGGAGTAGAGTGAGATGAGAGGGGAGAGGTAGGAGAGTGCGTGGAGGGGAGTAGAGTGAGATGAGAGGGGAGAGGCAGGAGAGTGCGTGGAGGGGAGGAGAGTGAGATGAGAGGAGGGGGAGAGGTCGGAAAGGGCGAGTCCGTGATGGGTCTTGAAGACGCTGAGTGGGATCATGAAATTGATCTCGGACTGGGAGCCGGTCGAGGGAGTAGCGGATTCCGCTCATCAGCAATTTAGCAGCGGCATTTACGGAACTGCACTCACTCACACACAAAGACAAAGATCCCCCGTGTAGCCTTGGCAGACTGAAGGGGCAAGTGCTGTTAGCGAGCACCTATGAAGGCCGGAACGGTACACGAGGCGGTGGGTGGCCAGCACCACGCCCGGCCGCCTTTGTCTCCCCATTGGCGATGTTTACACGTCGCACCAGGTACTCGTTTGAGGCTGAGTCGACCTAGGGGAGACCGGTTCAGATAATCGTCACCGATGTTGGCCGTGAGCGGGAATCGAGCTCGGGTCGTCAGCTTTCGTAGCGCAGCGTAGCGCTAACCACTACGCCACCGCTCCCCCCACACACACACACAGACACACACCACGACGACGCGCGCACACACGCACTTACACGCATCTATATAGAGGCAGTAAGTATATAAATGGACAAACGGATAGACGCTTCACGCATGAATAATTGATGGCTATAAGCCTCTAATGATCCTCGCGGCCACTTAGCCAGCGAATACATCCACGGGGGGGGGGGGGGGGGGGGGGGCCCTGCGCGTCTCCCCCTAATGGGCGCAACCCACTCGGCCCCGCGGGGACCCACGCGTGGCCAGGGGGCCCGAGATGAGCACTAAATAATACAGAGTCACGCTGGCGCGGCGCGCCCAGTCGCGTACCAACACGTGCCACTTACACACTCCCCTTCATGATAGCACTGCGCCCCTTGAGAGGAGGGCCACACACACACCAACTCTCACCCACCAACCACCACCAACCCACCAACCCCCACCCACCAACCCCCACCAACCCCCACCCACCCACCAACCCCCACCCACCCACCCACCAACTCCCACCCACCAACCCCCACCCACCAACCAACCCCCACCCACCAACCCCCACCCACCAACCCACCAACCTCCACCCACCCACCAACCCCCACCCACACCCACCCACCAACCCTCACCCATCCACCAACCATCACCCACCCACCAACCCACACCCACCCACCAACCCTCACCCACCCACCAACCCCCACCAACCCACCAACCCCCACCCACCAACCCCCACCAACCAACCCCCACCCACCCCCACCCACCAACCCCCACCCACCCACCTGCACCCACCAACCCCCACCCACCAACCACCACCCACCCACCAACCCCCACCCACCCACCAACAATCTCCCCCACCCAACCTACCCCCCGTTCCCCCCCTCCACCTACCCCTGGTATACAGGAGGTCGTGGGATCGAACCCACGAGCTCCTGTACACCAGGCGAGGTAGTTAACATCTCCTCGCCACCGTGATAATGATGAGAGAGTGTGGTGGTGATGTTGACGGTGGTGATGTCTGTAGGGTGCGGTGATGGTGGTGATGTGTGTTGGGTGCGGTGATGTTGATGGTGGTGATGTGTGTTGGTGCATGGGGTGATGTTGACGGTGGATCAGGATCACGGAAGCTGAGACAATGGAACAACATCTGCAGAAGAAGATCAACAACAAGGAGCAGAAGCAGCAGAAGAAGAAACTAAAATCCCAACGAGGCGTGGAAGGGAGACGGTGCGGAGAGACGGGCAGAGGAGCAGGCGGTCTCGAGGGACGCCGTAACGGGTGGCCGGGAGGTCGAGACCAGTGACGGAATCGCAGCTAAAGGATCGGTGGGGATCGGGGGGGAAGTAGTGAGCTTTGGGGGGAGAGGGGGTGGGTGGGTGGGTGGGGGACGGCCTTCATCCAGAAGTGGATGAATCGTGGATAATTACTATTGGGACATCTGTCGGGGGGAAAAAAAGTTTAAATACTTATCGGATTACGACGTTTCGATCGCGGGGCCTGTAGCATCTGTTATAAAGGGTCTCTAAATAAAAAAAATAACAACATGAATATGAAAACATTTATTTAACTTGCACAGTAAAGTAATTGTATTCTTTCATTTGCTATACAGCCAGATAATACCACCAATCGCTAACCTTAAACACCTCGTAGTTCGTAAAAGTTGAAGGCGGTATAGTGCTATAGTAAGAGAGCAAGTGCAGAATCACTGAACCGGAATTGATAGCTTGAAAGCATTTAGCGCGGGGCCCTTGAAAGTGTGGGGGCCCGTAGCATCTGTAGCTACTACACGTGCAGCTACTACACGTGTAGCAGCTACTACACGTGCAGCTACTACACGTGCAGCTACTACACGTGCAGCTACTACACGTGCAGCTACTACACGTGCAGCTACTACACACGTAGCTACTACACGTGCAGCTACTACACGTGCAGCTACTACACGTGCAGCTACTACACGTGCAGCTACTACACACACAGCTACAACTGCATGTGTAGTAGCTACTACACATGTAGCTACTACACATGTTGCTACTTGTGCTACTCGGATAATCCGGCACTGGGATTGTGACGTTTACTCCGATCCAGCTCCGCCTCGCCCGTGGCTCGAGTCTTCCCACTGTGCAGTGGGTTGGCGCTTATGATTGTGGCGGTGGTGGTGAACATAGCCATAGATGGTCGTTACGGTGGTGGTGGTGATAATGGTGATGATGATGATGGTTTTGGTGGTGACGGCGGCAGCCGAGATCTCACTGCGAATCAGTCGAGCGGCATTTTCTTTTCACCAGCTGCGTAACGCTGTGCTGGGAGCTGCTTGGTCTGCATGAACCACCACGCCAACTCCGGTGGTCATCCTCTCAACAGCAGCGCGGCTTTTAGCTGCTGCCATCGAACAAAAATGGTGGTCACCGCGTCGCGTGGCGCTTTCAGATGCGCTTCTGCGGCCGTCTGGAACGCTCTTCCTTCCGATATTAGGAAGCCGCTGGAGCTATGCACTTTAAATCATCCAGATTGAAAACGGATTTCTTTAGAACTACTTTTTGTGTTGACCTTTTTGTCATTCCCCCGCACCTCCGATTTGCACGGCTACGTACGCTACGAAAGAAGCTCAACACATATACATGCTGTCGTTCTGTAAAAAGCGTTGGGTCTTCTCTGTGCTTCGGATACGTGGACCCACTCTCATAGAACATCTGCGCCTGTTCCAAACAGTCAGGCTGGCATGCCTACGATCGATCGTGGGTTTAAGAAAAATGGATTGTGTGAGCTCACATATCCTGGAGAGGTCTGGAAACAGCCCCATCAATGAGCTCCTCTGGCAGGCGAGGCTGCGTTGGTTGGGGCATATAGCTCGCATGCCCATCCACCGCATGCCCAAGCAGCTTCTGTCTGGCCGCATAGAGGGGGCTAAATGGGCACGGCACGGGCTGGAGACGAGATGGAGCTGATGCGGTACAGGAGGATGTGGAGCTGAGTGGACTTTCCAAAGACTGGTACCAGCGGTGTCAAGATCGGCCTCTGTGGAGGAGGCTCGTGAAGGACGCTGCTACTGGGCAGTTGGAGGCAGTCGCCCTCCAGCAGCAAAGGAGGGCAGAGGAGCGACGCTCACAACAACGAGCAGAGCGCCGGGTGGCTAATATGCAGCGAATTGGCGTAGTGGGGAACCCAGGTGGTGCATCTGCCAGTCATGTCAGGCAGTCAACCCATAGCAATTGGGTCTGCCCCGTGACCTCCTGCCAGCGGGCGTTCGACACTTCACGTGGCCTCGACGTGCACCTAGCCTGGCACAGGTGGTAACGTCACCGTCACTGTGACGTATGGCGGTTGTTGCTGATGGTGAAGTTGTTTGTAAAAGCTTCCCGACGGCTCAGCGGTAGAGCGAGCGGCTCGCAATCAGAAGATCGCGAGTTAAAATCCTGGTTCGGGGGAAGGGTTAACACAGCCCATCATCATCATTCCGGGGTCGATAAAGTAGGTACCACTTTGTGAGGAAGTTCAACAGCGGTTGTTCAACAGGAACGTGGCATTTCCACGACTGCATAGCTGCCCGTGTGGGTGTGATGTGACTATCACCGTGATTAGTGTAAGGGTAGTTCAAGGTTGATGATGATGCTGGTGATCATAATGCGTCGATGATGATGATGATGACACTGATGATATGTCTATATAGTACTGTACATGGGGGCGATGATGAGCATAATACAGAATGCACGAATCGAGTGTATACCATATGATGATGATGGTGGCGGTGATGATGTCAGCGATATGCATGCTGCATTGCGGTGATGTGATGCGTGGGAGGGTGGTGGTGATGGTCACGATGGTGGGTGTCGGCTCTGCCGGGCGGGGTGGTGATGGTGGTGATGGGTGGGGTTCTGGTGATGGTGATCATGGGAGGGGAGGGGTCCTGATGATGGGCGGGTAGTGATGGGTCATGTTGCTGGTGAAGATGATGAGTGGGTGGCGATGTGTGAGTGGTGGTGGGTGGGTGGTGGGTGGGCGGTAATGGGTGGGTAGGTGGTGATGGTTAGGTCGTGATGTGGGTGGTGATGTGTGGGTGGTGATGGGTGGTGGTGGTGATGGGTAGGTATTGGGTTGGTAGATGGTGATGTGTGGGTGGTGATGTGTGAGTGGTGGTGGAGTGATGTGGTACAGGAGGACGTGGAGCTGAGTGGACTTGCCGATGACTGGTACCAGCGGTGTCAAGATCGGCCTCAGTGGAGGAGGCTCGTGAAGGACGCTACTGGGCAGTTGGAGGCAGTCGCCCTCCAACAACAACGGAGGGCGGAGGAGCGACGCTCACAACAACGAGCGGAGCGCTGGGTGGCTAAAGCACAGCAAGTTGGCACAGTAGGGGGCACAGGTGGTGCATCAGCCACTCGTCTCGGTCATCTCGGTCAGTCGACCCGTGGCACCTGGGTCTGCCCCGTGACCTCCTGCCAGCGGGCGTTCGACACTTCACGTGGCCTCAGGGTGCACATGGCCTGGCACAAGCGTCGTGGTGACGTCACCGCCACTTAGTGGCGAATGGCGGTTGTTGTGTGTGTGTGGGTGGGTGGGTGTGTGTGTGTGGGTGGGTGGCTGTGTGGGTGTGTGGTGGGTGTGTGTGTGTGTTGGGTGGGTGTGTGTGTGTGGGTGGCTGGGTGATGGGTGTGTGTGTGGGTGGCTAGTAGGTGGGTGTGTGTGTGGGTGAGTAGCTGGGTGGGTGGCTGGGTGTGTGTGTGGGTGGCTAGTAGGTGGGTTGGTTGGCTGGGTGTGTGTGGGTGGCTAGTAGGTGGGTGTGTGTGTGTGGGTGTGTGTGGCTGGGTGTGTGTGTGTGGGTGTGTGTGGGTGTGTGTGGGTGGGTGTGTGGGTGGCTAGTAGGTGGGTGTGTGTGTGTGGGTGTGTGGCTGGGTGTGTGTGTGTGGGTGTGTGTGTGTGTGGGTGTGTGTGGGTGGCTAGTAGGTGTGTGGGTGTGGTATGGTGGGTGTGTCTGCTCACAATACTTAAGCCGGGGCTCGCTCTGGTCCCCGTCACTCGCGAGTCGCTGTCGGCTCGCGGCGCCTCCTCCGCCGCCCGCCGACGGAGCCGTGTGCGCCTCGCTTCGGGCCGCTACGGTAACGCGACCCACCCTGATACGCGATGTCGAACAACAACAATAACAACAACAACGCTGTTGTTTTTGTGTGCGGTGTTAGATCATTCGTGAGCGATCAAAATGGCTTGCTAAGTTGTTTGGTAGAATATTGCGGTAAATATATGGGCTGTGTGTACGTGTGCATGTGTGTGCATGTGTGTGTCTGTGTGTATTTGTGTGTGTGTATTTGTGTATGTGTGTGTATGTGTGTGTATTTGTGTGTATATTTGTGTATGTGTGTGTATTTGTGTGTGTGTTTATACGTTTGTGTATGTGTGTATGTGTGTATGTTTGTGTATATATGTGTGCGTCTGTGTATATAGGTGCTCGCTAACAGCACTTGCCCCGACAGTCTGTTGAGGCTATGCGGGGGATTTTTGTCTTTGTAGGTCAACTCAGCCCCTTAAATGAGTACCTGCTGCGGTTACTGGGGAGACAAAGGCGGCCGGGCGTGGTGCTGGCCACCCACCCCCTCGTGTGCCGTGCCGGCCTTCATAGGTGCTCGCTAACAGCACTTGCCCCGACAGTCTGTTACAGGCTATACGGGGGATCTTTATCTTTTTTGTGTTCGTGTATGTTATGTGTGTTTGTGTATATGTGTGTGTTTGTGTATATGTGTTTGTGTATATGTGTGTGTTTGTGTATGTGTGTGTGTTTGTGTGTATGTGTTTGTGTATATGCATGTGTGTTTGTGTATATGCATGTGTGTATATGTGTGTGTTTGTGTATATGCATGTGTGTATATGTGTGTGTTTGTGTATGTGTGTTTGTGTATATGTGTGTGTTTGTGTATATGCATGTGTGTATATGTGTGTGTTTGTGTATATGTGCGTGTTTGTGTATATGTGTGTGTTTGTGTATATGTGTGTGTTTGTGTATATGCATGTGTGTATATGTGTGTGTTTGTGTATATGTGTGTATATGTGTGTGTTTGTGTATATGTGCGTGTTTGTGTATATGTGTGTGTTTGTGTATATGTGTGTGTTTGTGTGTGTGTGTTTGTGTATATGTGTGTGTTTGTGTATATGCATGTGTGTATATGTGTGTGTTTGTGTATATGTGTGTATATGTGTGTATATGTGTGTGTTTGTGTATATGTGTGTGTTTGTGTGTGTGTGTTTGTGTATATGTGTGTGTTTGTGTGTATGTGTGTTTGTGTATATGTGTGTGTTTGTGTATATGCATGTGTGTATATGTGTGTGTTTGTGTATATGCATGTGTGTATATGTGTGTGTTTGTGTATATGCATGTGTGTATATGTGTGTGTTTGTGTATCCCCTAGGTCGACTCAGCCTCAGATGAGTATCTGGTACGGAGTGTAAACAGCACTTGTCATAACAATCTGTTGTGGCTACACGAGCGATTTTATAAGTGTGTTTGTGTGTCTTTGTGTGTGTCTGTGTATGTGTGTTTGTGTATGTCTGTGTATGTGTGTTTGTGTGTGTGTGTTGTGTGTATGTTTGTGTACGTGTGTTTGTGTGTGTGTCTGTGTACGTGTTTGTGTATGTGTGTTTGTGTGTCTTTGTGTGTGTCTGTGTATGTGTGTTTGTGTATGTCTGTGTATGTGTGTTTGTGTGTGTATGTTGTATGTATGTTTGTGTACGTGTGTTTGTGTGTGTCTGTGTACGTGTTTGTGTATGTGTGTTTGTGAACGTGTTTGTGTGTGTCTGTGTATGTCTGTTTGTGTACGTGTGTTTGTGTATGTGTGTTTGTGTACGTGTTTGTGTGTGTCTGTGCATGCGTGTTTGTGTATATATGTATGTGTGTTTGTGTACGTGTGTTTGTGTGTGTCTGTGTTCCTGTGTGTGTCTGTGTATGTGTGTATGTGTGTTTGTATATGTAGGTTGTATGTATGTGTATTTGTGTATATATGTATGTATGTTGTAGGTGTACGTGTGTTTGTCTGTGTGTTTGTGTGTTTGTGTGTTGTGTACGTGTGTCTGTGTGTGTATCTGTGTATGCGTCTTTGTGTCTGTGTGTTTGTGTATGTAGGTTGTATGTGTGTATGTTTCTGTGCGCGTCTGTGTATATGTGTATGGCTTTGTGTATGTGTTTGTGAGTTGGGGGGAGCGGTAGTATAGCGGTTAGCGCCACGCTGCGCTACGAACCCAGTGACCCGAGTTCGATTCGCGCTCACGGCCAACACCAGTGACGATTATAATTGAACCGGTCCTGGGCCTCACCAAGGTCGACTCAGCCTTAAATGACTAAGCACCTCATGCGAATGGTAAACATCGGAGAGAAAGTCGTAATCCGGGCGTGGTGCCGGTCACCCAAACAAACACCTCGTGTGCCGTGCCGGCCTTCACAGCTGCTACCCGCTAACAGCACTTGCCCCAAAAGTATGTTAAGGCTACACGGGGCATCTTTACCTTTGTCGTCTGAGGCCCGGACAGGAGTTAAGAGAGATTTGCGCGGTTGACTTAGCGGCTAATCTGGGTTCGAGGAGGCGCGCATATTAGCAGACTTGCGGTAATGCGCCTCAGGGACATTCTCGTGTCACGTGGGCCAGGTGTGGAATGTTGCAGAGGCTCGCGGTTCAACCCTCGGCGGCCGCCCTGGCCACTACTGTGGACATTAAAGATCTCGATTTAAAGCTTTCGTGACTGCAGGGATTCATCTTCTTGGTTCTTTCGGTAAAGTCACGTAGAAGGGAAGTGATAATAATAAAAATAAAACATAATAAAATAATTATTTTAAAACAATAAAATTATTATTGTATTATGTTTTATTTTTATTATTTATGTTTTATTTTTATTATTTTATTACTTCCCTTCTACGTGACTTTACCGAAAGAACCAAGAAGATTAAAGATCCAGTGACGGCGTTCGAAACAGAGTCGTTGGCCATTGTGTGCCGACATCACGGTGTCAAGGGGCGCCACGGTGGCTAGGAGATGTCAACTACTTCGCCAGGTATACAGGAGGTCGTCGGTTCGATTTGACGGTGACATATGCTGTATGCTGTCAGCAGTAGCAGAATACGCGTAGCCAACAAGGACACTCAAATGATTTTGATAATGTTGAAGTTCTGTGCAAAACTAGCGACTACTGGCCAAGACTAATTAGAGAATCTATCGAAAGTGAAAGAAATTAAAATAAACCGTTCGGATAGCTACCGCCTTAGTGCTGCGTGGAATCGAATCATCAATAACACATTGTTCAAATGCATGCCTACAAAGGGCAGCATACTTCAATAGGGATTACCGTCGGTAGGGCTATTTTAATACACACAATGGACAGGAAGGACAAGATCAAAGGGCTCGCATAATGCGCTTGCATAATGTACGTTGACTCAGTAATCCCCTCCCACATGGCGTAAGAGCGCAGAAGCGTGGTCACCACATCTACGCCTCTATATAAGGAACGAAACAGGTGGACTTCTCCAGAAATATGTCTGTCGCCTGATGAAGCTGGTTGTAATTACTGGCGAAACGTCGTACTCAGTTTGTAAATGTTGTGTCTTGGCTCTCCAACAAGCCGGTGTGCCGTACTAGTATACTACTCTATACAGTACACTATACACTACACTACTATACACTACACTATACACTACACTACTATACACCACTTTACACTACACTTTATACTATACCATACACTACACTACACACTAGTGCTGTACTAGTGACGAATTGGCCACGTTCTGTTTACGTGACAAACCTCACTAGTTGGCTGTGTCGGGTGGCGGCGGGTTTAACGACACATTTATATATTTACGCGATTTAACCCCAAACCGGAATTGTTGTGGTAGTCGTGGTTGTTGTTGCTGCGGTTGTGCCTGTGATAGTTGTGGTAGTTGTAGGTTTGGTGCGTCGGCTTGGGGAGGCCTTCATCCAGCGGTAGATTTGACCACGGCTGATGGCGGTGGCGATGATGATGATGATGGAGTATTATTATAAGGGGTGGGTGCATGGCACAGGTGACACACGTTAGACAGGTGACACACGTTAGACAGGTGACACGCGTTGGACAGGTGACACACGTTAGACAGGTGACACGCGTTAGACAGGTGACACGCGTGACATAGGTAACACGCGTGACACAGGTGCCGCTACCGCACCTGCCGCGTGTCACGTGACACGCAAGCAGCGTTCACGCACAGACAAAGATCCCCCGCGTAGCCTTTGACAGACTCATTGCGGGGGGGGGGGGGGTGACAAGTTTCTGCCAGCGAGCTTTCGTGCAGGCTGGCTGGACCACATCGGACGCGGGCGATCTACGGGGAGACCTTCATCCAGCAGCGGATTGACAAAGGGCGGATAATTGCTGTTGCTGCTGCTGCTGCTGTTGTTGTGTATACACAAACACACACACACATACACACACACATACACACACACACACATACACACACACAGCTGTCACGGTCCCGACCCCACCTGTTCGCCCACCTGTCAGGGCCCTCCCCGGGCAAACCTCCCGCCTCCTGCCCCCCCTGCCCACCTCTGTGTACCCTCCACAGCAGTGGCTCTTCTTCTTAGCCTGGAGGTGCATCTAACATCACCTGGGGTGCATCTCACATCACCTGGGGTCCATCTCACATCACCTGAGGTGCATCTCACATCACCTGGTGGTGCGAGATGCCTTCTGGAGGGGGGTGCGAGACATGGGCAGATTTTTATTTTAAAGGATAAATGATCGATAACGCAAATGTAAACATAGGGCGCGCACATTACAACTCACTTCGTTTCATCAAACCCGATGTATTTTTTGTGTAACGTTATACAGTTTTCTTTTTTTTACGATTGACACCCAAAGGGGTGCCATGTTGCAGTCAAGGTAAAGAACCATTGAGCTGTATAAGTGGCTCAAGCGAGCGTGGCTCTGCTGATGAGACGCTGAGAAGTGGAAACCGGCCAAGGGTCATTGGCTCGTGTTGGACCGCGTGGCTGATGAGATGTAAAAAAAAATGTTTTTAACATTTTTTTTTATGCGGAGGGGCAGATATTGTCCGCGGAGTTATTTTTGTTATTTGTATTCTCCACAAGGACGCTCCATGATTACGTTGTGTGTGTGTGTCTGCGTGCCATTTATGTCTGTGCGTTTATTACGGGGAGCCGTGGTGCAGCGGCGAACGCAGCCCGCTTTAGAATCAGAAGTTCGTTATTTATCCCAGAGAAATCCGATGAGCTATGAAGCTCTTCTTCACATATGTCCAGTAATGGTGCGGGTGAGAACGTTACAGCAACAAACAGTACCAACACACGATCGCAGTGCACAATATCTAAACAGTAAGCAAATCACTAAAAATACAAATAAAACCAAACACATTTTCTTTTTATTTTACCAGCTAAAGCCCACCAAGCTCTTAGCGTCTTCTTCGGACGCGACCTCGCCAACACAAATGAAAGGTAGCGCAACGAATTGGCTCATCATCACGTGGACATTTATAGCTGTAAGACAAATACAATAAATAATCATCATCTAAACGCACGTTTAGATAAACCCGGCGACCTGAGTTCGATTCCCGCTCACGGAACAACACCGGGGACCATTGTCTGAACCGGTCCTGGGCCTCCTCTAGGTCGACTCAGCCTCATATGAGTATCTGGTGTGTAGACATCGCCAACAGAGAGACAAAGGCGGCCGGGCGTGGTGCTGGCCTCCCACTCCCACGTGTGCCGTGCCGGCCTTCATAGGTGCTGCTCGCTAACAGCACTTGCCCCATAATTTCATTAAAACTATATATAGGTGGATCTTTGTTGTTGTGCTTTTATATATGTGTGTATATATGTGTATGTGTGTATGTGTGTGTGTATATATATATGTGTGTGTGTATATGTGTGTGTATATGTGTATATGTGTGGGTATATGTGTGTGTGTATATGTAGGTGTGTGTATATGTGTGTATATGTGCGTGTGTATATGTGTGTGTGTATATGTGTGTGTGTATATGTGCGTGTGTATATGTAGGTGTGTGTATATGTAGGTGTGTGTGTATATGTAGGTGTGTGTATGTGTGTATATGTGTGTGTGTATATGTAGGTGTGTGTATATGTAGGTGTGTGTGTATATGTAGGTGTGTGTATATGTAGGTGTGTGTATATGTGTGTGTGTATATGTAGGTGTGTGTATATGTAGGTGTGTGTATATGTGTGTGTGTATATGTGCGTGTGTGTATATGTGTGTATATGTGTGTGTGTATATGTAGGTGTGTGTATATGTAGGTGTGTGTATATGTAGGTGTGTGTATATGTGTGTGTGTATATGTGCGTGTGTGTATATGTGTGTATATGTAGGTGTGTGTATATGTAGGTGTGTGTATATGTAGGTGTGTGTATATGTGTGTGTGTGTGTGTATATGTAGGTGTGTGTATATGTAGGTGTGTGTATATGTGTGTGTGTGTATATGTAGGTGTGTGTATATGTAGGTGTGTGTATATGTGTGTGTGTATATGTAGGTGTGTGTGTATGTAGGTGTGTGTGTATATGTAGGTGTGTGTATATGTAGGTGTGTGTATATGTAGGTGTGTGTATATGTAGGTGTGTGTGTATATGTGTGTATATGTAGGTGTGTGTATATGTAGGTGTGTGTATATGTAGGTGTGTGTGTATGTAGGTGTGTGTGTATATGTAGGTGTGTGTATATGTAGGTGTGTGTATATGTAGGTGTGTGTATATGTAGGTGTGTGTATATGTAGGTGTGTGTATATGTGTGTGTGTGTATATGTAGGTGTGTGTATATGTAGGTGTGTGTGTATATGTGTGTATATGTGTGTGTGTATATGTAGGTGTGTGTATATGTGTGTGTGTGTATATGTAGGTGTGTGTATATGTAGGTGTGTGTGTATATGTGTGTATATGTGTGTGTGTATATGTAGGTGTGTGTATATGTAGGTGTGTGTGTATATGCGGGGAGCGGTGGTGTAGCGGTTAGCGCTATGCTGCGTTACGAACCCGGCGACCCGAGTTCGATTCCCGCTCACGGCCAACACCCAGTGACGATTATCTGAACCGGTCCCGGGCCTCCCCTAGGTCGACTCAGCCCCAAATAAGTCGCGTAAGTAACACAACAAACGTTAGCTGCTGTGTAAATGCACTCTCACCTTTATTTATGGTGAAGGAGGCGAATGTGTACGATTGTTTGTTGTTGTTGTTGTGTGTGTTCTACGCTTGTGGTTGCGTTTTATGTGTAATGTGTGTGTATACTTCCATGTGTGTGTGTATATATATACAGTCTTTGTGTACTGCATACAGTGTGTCGGTGGGCGATTCTCGCTCACGGCAAACACCGGTGACGATTATCCGAACCGGTTCTGGGCCTCCCCTAGGTCGACTCAGCCTCAAATGAGTACCTGGCGCGGTGTTGTAAACATCGCCACGAGGGAGACAAAGGCGGCCGGGCGTGGTATTGGCCACCCACCCCCCTCGTGTGCCGTGCCGGCCTTCATAGGTGCTGCTCGCCAACAGCACTTGCCCCGACAGTCTGTTACAGGCTACACGGGGGATCTTTGTCTTTGCGTGCATTGGGGAGCGGTGGCGTAGTGGTTAGCGCACTGCGCTCCGAACCTGCGGCAGGAAGCTGAGTTTCACCCCGTGGTGTGGTGTAGAACATCGGCACTGGGGGAGACAAAGGCGGTCGAGCGCGGTTTGTATGTCCCACCCTCCCTCCCCCCGTGTGTGTGCGCCGTGCCGGCCTTCATAGGTGCTCGCTAACCAAGAACTCGCTCCAACAGCTGTCAGCTGCGTTTGTGTACGTGTCTGTGTGCAGATTATATATTCGTGTGTGCATATATGTGTGTACGTGAATCTCTTTGCGTGTCTGTATATATCTCTGTGTGTGTGTGTCTCTGTTGTGTACGTGTGTGTGTCTTTGTATTAATTGGTGCTCGCTATAAACGGCACTTGACCCAAACATCTGTGAGGTTATGTGTGCCGCATCTACATTATACCTATACACAGGGCAAGGCCATAATTATAATAAAAACTGGGGGGGGGGGGGGACACACATATCCCCCTCAATATTCAAATATGCTCAAAATGTCCCCCCCCCCCAATATATTGCTATAAAATATATATATAAACAACAATTTGCTAAACCTTAGCCACAATATCTGGACTTGCCTTCATATAAATCGATGCATAGATGTATGTTTATATGATTGTGGTTTATGGTTGTACTTTATGAATCCCTAATCTCTGCCATTATATACAAATGAAACAAAGAAATGGTAAACAAGTACAAACAGAGCAATGTAATACAATACACTATTAGACATTATTGTACAAAAAATAATAAAAAAAGTCCATCCCGTGCGTTAGTGAATCTTTAAATATTTTAGGCAGGAAATGAGTTTTCAAATTTAGATCTTTTTCTGGGTTGGGACCCCCAGACACCATGGCTACGGCCTTGACACGGGGCATGTGTGTGAGTCGCCGTCTAGAGCAGTGGTTCTTAACCTGGGGGTGCAATGGCCTGCAGGGTCAACGGCGGCGTGGTGTATTCCGCAAATATGGCCGACTGTGAGGGCGAGCACAAGCCGGCATGAGTAGGTTAAACGTTGAGTTTTATAAGGGCGCCACAGGGTGACCAGCCCCTCCCCACCCAGCCCCACCCCTCCCACCCACCACCCAGCCCCATCCTCCCCACCCTCCCCACCCTCCCCTCCCCACCCAGCCCCTCCCCACCCTCCCCTCTCCACCCAGCCCCACCCCTCCCACTTTTGTATGCACGACGAACGGACGGACGGACACAATAATCCCTTGTGGGCTGGTGAAACCAGGTGGTTCCTACCAGTATAACTGACTTTGTTTCCATACTCTTTGGTTCTTTCGGTAAAGTCACGTAGGTATAAAATAAAATAGATCACGACGTTCCGGGCGCAACACAAGCGTCCGTCATCAGGTTGGAAAGCAAATCAAGATTGACTTTGTTTCATCAACTCCCATGTATTTATTAGCATTGTAAAAAATATATGAAACTATTGAGAATCAAAGGGCTGCGAGGCTTCACGAAAGGTTTAAGAGCCACTGCTCTAAGAAGTCTGTGCGAGTGGAGTGATCGTGGCTGCTGTTGCGCCAATACACGATATGGTCGTGTATCCGTGCACAGATAAAACGCGACATTTTATTCCCATTAGCAATATCGGTTACGATTGATCTGAAAACCACCGCTAATTGCTGGAGCTAAATCTAATCAATGGATTGTCACAGCCTCTACCATCTGCCGTGGCCCCCGTAGTTTATATGGAGTGCTTTTGCCAAGAGCGTCTGGAATGTTCGGCGAGTGTGTGTTTAACAAGCCCGACTCTGCTGATGAGGCCCAGACGGTCGAAACCGGTCCACAGTTTTGCTGTTTTAACAAATGCTGCTGCTGCTGCATAATATGGGACTGGACAGGGACCATAGTTGGCTTCACATTTAAAGTAAATGTTGTTTGACCAGCTGAGATGTCGAGAGACCAGGGCAAGAGGGATCTGGGTCAACAACATTACAAAAGTGATAACGAGAAAAACATAGATCGGAACGCAGACAACCAAATAGACATCGGAGAACAAACAACTGCGTCACGTGCCAAACGGGCCGAGATATTCAAAGCGACATCTTACGTTTATTTATTTAAATATCGGCGTTACAAGAAGTTTTACCAGTACGTGGTGGACGGGAGGCATAATTGGCGTTGGGGGATGGGGGGACAGGGTGGGGGGGGGTGCTGGGCAGGTGACCGCCCTCCCACACCCACAGACCCCAGGTGTTCTAAACTCGTTCCCCCAGGTATCCCCCCCCCCCCACTCCGCCCGTAGCACGACAGTCATTGTGCTCGCCAATGCAGCACCCGGCAGGCACGGCGACGTCTGCACGCACGCACGGTCTGTTGTACATCTGCACCTGTCTGTCTGTCTCTCTCTCTCTCTCTGTGTGTGTGTTTATTTTGTATATATGTGTGTTTGTGTTTGTTTAGCGTGTCTGACCGAGTGTATCCTCACGCAGTGCTTCGCTAACAGCAACTCCCCCCGTAGCCTGCGTCGGCTACACGGGTGGACCTTTGTCTTCTTGTGTGCTAGCACCCACCGCGGTTACCTTTGTGTGTGTGTGTGCACGAGGGGGGGGGGGGTGTGCCTGGGGTAGCCATGCCGCGCCAAGTATGTGGTCTGCGCGTGTTCGTGCGCGTCGTTCGTGTGCGCGTGTCGCGGTTTAAGTTTTCAGTTTCATTCATTAGGTGCAGCCCCGTGAGCCATTCGGCTCTTGAATCGGGTGCAACCGCAACAAAACAAAAACATGAACAAGAAACGTCTCAAAGTGACTACGCGCAAACAGAAAAATCCAGGAAAAAAACAGCAAAAGTCTTCCAGAAAAAAGCACCGTGCATCAACGCTGTGTCAAAAAAATGCCAGTGGGATGCAAGTAAAACAACAACAACAACAACAATTATAAGACAATTTAGATTAAAGTTATCAGCCTAACTCTGTACTACAGCAAACAAATATGGCTAAACCAAAACGTTTTCGAAATCACCAAAATGAAGCCATGAAAACAATGCAGCGATTTAAAGCTTTCGTGACTGCAGGGATTCATCTTGTTGGTTCTTTCGGTAAAGTCACGTAGAAGGTAAAGAATAAAAAATAAAATATATTAGAATATTATTTTATTGTTTTATTTTTTTACTTTATTATTTCCCTTCTACGTGA
Organism: Lampetra fluviatilis; assembly: GCF_964198595.1. Lineage (NCBI taxonomy): Eukaryota > Metazoa > Chordata > Hyperoartia > Petromyzontiformes > Petromyzontidae > Lampetra > Lampetra fluviatilis. The sequence continues at coordinate 3,410,229 of NC_136318.1, read as the reverse complement.
CTTTACCGAAAGAACCAGCGGTGGAGCGCACCGCACTCCGACACCCGGCCACTCGAAGTGGCGTGTGATGACCAGCGAGGCGTAGTGGGGGGGGGGGGGTGAAACAAAGGCGGTCGGCTCCTTCTGTAGCAACACAATCACCCCTTCCCCTCCCCACCGCGTGGGATACCTGGGGAACCTTTGTCTCGTGACCCGCCGCGGAGTCTCGAGTCTCGGTGTTGCCGACTGGCCCCGCGGGCGAAATCCCCGTTCGGAGCTGCGTGGCCAGCCTCGGCTGTTCTCGGGGAGTCTTTGTGTGTCTCCCTCCCCTCTCCCCTCTCTCTCTGGCTCTCTGAGAGTCTTTGTGTGTCGGTGTCTTTGTGTCTGTGTGTCTGTGTGTGTCTCGGCTGTGTGGTCGCCATTTGGGAGCGCCTGGTATGGAGGAGGTGGTGGGTTCGATCCCGATCCCGACCCTGACACCTGCTGTAGATTCGGATTTTGCGTGTCACTCTCTCTCTCTCTCATCATCACGGTGGCTAGGAGATGTTGACTAGCTCGCCTGGTATGCAGAAGATCGCCGGTTCGATCCCCCACACTGACGCCTGCTGCTGTATATTCGGAGTTTGCGTGTCTTTCTCTCTCTCTCATCATCATCACGGTGGCTAGGAGATGTTGACTACCTCGCCTGGTATGCAGAAGATCGCCGGTTCGATCCCCTACACTGACGCCTGCTGCTGTATATTCGGAGTTTGCGTGTCTCTCTCTCATCATCGTCATCACGGTGGCTAGGAGATGTTGACTAACTCGCCTGGTTTGCAGGAGGTCGTGGTTTCGATCCCGATCCTGACTCCTGCTGTATATTTGGAATCTGCGTGTTTATCTCTCTCTCTCCCCGTGATCGCGTGGTTTTTTTTCTCCCCGGGTCCTCCGGCTTTTCTCTCCACGTTTAGAATGAACGTCACCACGCGTTTAGAGTAATCGCCAGCTGGGCAGTGCCGGGTGAAGTGAGTGTGCGGGGCCTGTAGCATGATGCCATAAAGGGGCCCTAAATAAAAACAAAACACATAAACATTAAAGCATAATTGTTTTTATCTTGCATAGTAAAGTAATTGTATTTTTCCATTTGCTATACAGCCAGATAATGCGACAAATTGCTAACCTTAAACACCCAGTCGTTCATAAAAATTGAAGGCGGTATAGTACTATAGTAATAGAACAAGTGCAGAATCTTGATTCGGCATTGATAGCTTGAAAGCATTTAGCGCGGGGCTCTTGAAAGTGCGGGGCCCGTAGCATATGTGGCTACTTGTGTAGCTACATATGTAGTTACTTTTGGAGCTACATGAGTAGCAGCTACTTGTGTAACTACACCTGTAGCTACTACACCGGTAGCTACTGCACCTGTAGCTACTGCACCTGTAGCTACTACACATGTAGCTACTACACATGTAGCTACTACACATGTAGCTACTACACATGTAGCTACTCATGTAGCACAACTAGCTAGCTACTTGTGTAACTACATATGTAGTTACTTATGGAGCTACATGAGTAGCTACTACACATGTAGCTACTGGTGTAGCTACTCATGTAGCTACATATGTAGCACAACTAGCTAGCTACTTGTGTAACTACATATGTAACTACTTATGGAGCTACATGAGTAGCTACTACACATGTAGCTACTACACATGTGTTACTACACAAGTAGCTACTACACATATGTGTAGCTACTCGCGTAGCTACTTGAGCTACTGGGATAATCCAGGCACTGCAGTTGGGGCATTTACTGGTAAAATTAAAAATAATCGTCGATTAATTTTTCATTGAACCGCCCTGAGCTCCTTCCAGTTGATAGTGGGGGGGGGGGGGGGGGGGCAGAGTCCCTGTACCCCCCCCCCCCAAACTCCACTCGCTCGCTCGCATCGATCACCACCAGGACCGCGTCCAGACCGGGGTGAGATTCACCGGTGGCGTCGTAGCAGCGACGCAATCAGCTCAGGGGGGGTGCAGACATCGGTGGGGGTTCGCCCCCCGCCCCCCCCCCCACCAATATTTGAAGTTTGTCTCGCACGCTCGCCCCTAGGAGGCCATTCCATACCGCGGCCTCCTCCTCGTACCCTCGTCGTTGACGCTCACGAGCCTCGGACGTTCTGACGCCGTAGCAGAGGTCGCAACCGGGTACCCGATACCCGTACCCTACCCGATACCCGGCTACCCGTACCCGGCCGGGTATGGGTACGGGTTTGCGACCCTGGTGCGGCCGGGTACGGGTAGGCCGTGAGTCACTGGTGAGTAACCGTTTGTCACTCATTTCGGGTAGGGTACGGGTACGGGTACCCATTTGCGACCCTGGTGTGGCCGGGTACGGGTACGGGTAAGGAAGTAAAACCCGTTTGCGAACTCTGACGCCGTGGGCGGGCGCGCTCCGCGTTCACGAACAAAAACATTTCCTTTGACACTTTCTCCTTGTCGACGACATCTCTCCCGTGGTCCTTGCCAAGGGGGGGGGGGGGGGGGCTCACAACTCGGAGCTTTTGGTCATCGGATTGGGGGGGGGGGCAAGGAACCCCCCTGCCCCCCCCCCCACGTCTCGTGACGCTACTGGAGAACCCCCAAATGGGAGGACCCCCCCCCCCAGACTGCAACGTTCACCAACTCTGCCTGTCTCGGCCTGTCCCCACGTGGGGGGGGGAGGTGGTGACGTGGGGGGGGGGGGGTGGTGACTTGGGGGGGGGGGGTGACGTGGGGGGGGGGGCTGCTCCCCACGTGGTCACCGGACTCCGGCGGGGCCTCCCCGTTGCTCGGTAGAGTTCGATTTTAATCCGAATATTCCCGAAATCGAGTCCAGATTACGACATTTTCGGATGCCCCAACATCAACAACAACAACAACATTGTGTACGTGTGCATATCTCTTTAGGGGCGTGGTCCGCGCACTGTGTCACGAACCCGGCGATCAGAGTTCCAATCCCGTTCGCGAACAGCACTTGCCCCACCAGCCTTGCGTTGACTATACGGGGCGTCTTTGACAGATACACGTGTGTGTGTGTGACGTGTGACGTTTGCGCATGTGTACATGCGTTTTATATATGTATCTGTATATATATGTGTTTGTAAATGTCCATCTGCGTGTATATATGAATACACGAGTGTGTACACGTGTCTGTATATATGCGCGGTAGACGGAGAGCGGTGGCGCAGCGGTTAGCGCACTGCGCTACGAACCAGAGTTAGGTTTCAGCTCACGGCCAACATCAGTGGCGAATATTTGAACCGATCCCGGGCCTCCCCTAGGTCGATTTAGCCTCAAATGAGTAACCGGTGCGGTGTGTAAACATCGCCACTGGGGAGACAAAGGCGGCCGGGCGTGGTGCTGGCCACCCACCCCCTCGCCAGCCTTTATAGGTACTCGCTAACAGAACTTGCCCCTACAGTCTGCTAAGGCTACAGGGGGGAACTTTGTCTTTATATTTATACAGATACACGTGTGTTTATATACACACACACGTGGGTGTGTAAACGTCTCTATAATTACCGTATTCTCTACATTACAACAAGACACACATTTCCCACCTGGATTTGAAAGCCAAATTTGTGGATGCGTATTATAATCCGGTCGGGGTGTGTGCGTTGTGTGTGCGTTGTGTGTACTGTTGTGTGTACGTTATGTGCGCGTTGTGTGTGCGTTGTGTGTACGTTGTGTGTGCGTTGTGTGCATTCGCGTGTGCCTGTGTATGGGGAGCGGTGGCGCGTTTCGATTCCCGCTCACGGCCAACATCGGTGACGAATATTTGAGCCGGTGCTGGGCCTCCTCTAGGTCTGCTTCGCCTTGAATGTGAGCACCAGTTGCGGTGTTGCCGTGACCATCATCGCTGGGGGAGACGTGGACGGCCGGTCGTAGCGTCGCCACTGGGGAGACAAAGGCGGTCGGGCGTGGTTGCTGAGCCCACCCACCCCCTCGTGTGTCGTTATGACCTTCATAGATGCACGCGAACAGCACTTGCCCCAACCGTCGGTTGAGGCTATTGGTTGGGGGGGGGCATCTTTGTCTTTAGTACTAGAGAGAGCATATTCGTCGTCTAACTTTATTGAAGGTTGGAGGAGTGCCCCTTACTTACATTCAGCACAGCACGGTAACGCGCACACGTTCGAGAGGAGGAGGAGGAGGAGCGGGGGGGGGGTGTTATTGTATTACCCGAGGGTCGATTGGGAAACGCGATCTCTCTGCCACCGCCTCGCAGCGTCGTGCTCATCACGATCATCATCAACATCATACACCCCCATTAGGCGGCTGCCTGCCACGCACAGACAACAGCACCCGGGTAGCCTGCGACAGAATGTTGGGGCAAGTGCTGCGAGCGAGGAGCTGGAACGGCGCACGGGGGAGGTGTGTGTCCAGCACCACCATTTGAGGCCGAGTCGACCTAGGGGAGGGGCCAGGGTCGGATCATCGCCGTTCGTGGTGTTGGTTGCACCGCTCCCCACACGGACAGCCACACACAAATATATTTGTGTGTGTATAGCCTTAACAGACTGTTGGGGCAAGTGCTGTTAGCGAGCACCTATGAAGGCCAGAACGGCACACGAGGGGGTGGGTGGCCAGCACCACGCCCGACCGCTTTTGTCTCCCCAGTGGCGATGTTTACACACCGCACCGGGTACTCAGTTGAGGCTGAGCCGACTAGGGGACGTCCAGGACTAGTTCAGATAATCGTCACTGGTGTTCGCCGTGAACGGGAATCGAACCCGGGTCGCCGGGTTTGTAGAGCAGCGCGCTAACCACGACACCACCGCTCCCCACGCACACAGACACACACACAAACACAGACACGCACACAGACACACAGACACACAGACACGCACACAGACACACACACGCACACAGACACACACACAGACACACACACACACAGACACACACAGACACACACAGAGACACACACACAGAGACACATACACAGACACACACACACAGACACACACACAGAGACACAGACACACAGAGAGACACACACAGACACACACACAGACACACACACAGACACACAGAGAGACACACAGACACACACACAGACACACACAGACACACAGAGAGACACACACAGACACACAGACACACACAGACACACACACACGCACCATTAAGACAATCTCACGATACAACCCGAGCTTGCCGCCTCCGTGACCCGAATTCACGGAATGGAGTTAAGGGGTCTCACATTTCCTCGCTCTGCCAAGTTCCACATTTGCACCGGGCAGCAGTGGCCATTATGAATCCGCAACCATCACTCCATTTGCCCGGGGGGGGGGGAGGAGGGGGGGGGGCGGGGTTGGTGGTTCACGGGGAGATTGCACCGTATTTCCATCGCACCGCGCGTAGCCAATCGTGCTAATCGGAGATGCGGGGGAAGGACAACAAGCTGAACACGAAAAGCACTTCTAAAGTAATTACTTTTCAATCCGGGTGATTTTCAAAGCGCACGGCCCCGTTGGCGTCCTAATATCGGCAGGAAAGAGCGTTCCAGACGGTCGCGGGAGCGCATCTGAAAGTGCCACGCGATGCGGCGACCGTGTTCGATGGCCTAGCAGCCAAAAAGCCGCCGATGCGAAGATGAGATTGTGGTGTGTATGCCTGTGTGTGTCTCTATCATCATCATCATCAGCAGCAACATCATCATGAGCATCATCATCATCAGCAGCATCATCAGCAGCATCATCATCAGCAGCAGCATCATCATCAGCAGCAGCATCATCAGCAACATCATCATGAGCATCATCATCATCAGCAGCATCATAATCATCAGCATCATCAGCAGCAGCATCATCATCATCAGCAGCAGCAGCAGCAGCATCATCATCATCAGCAGCAGCAGCAGCAGCAGCATCATCATCATCATCATCAGCAGCAGCAGCAGCATCATCATCAGCAGCAGCATCATCATGAGCAGCATCATAATCATCAGCAGCAGCATCATCATGAGCAGCATCATAATCATCAGCAGCAGCATCATCAGCAGCATCATCATCAGCATCATCATCAGCAGCATCATAATCATCAGCATCATCAGCAGCAGCATCATCATCATCAGCAGCAGCAGCAGCATCATCATCAGCATCATCATGAGCATCATCATCATGAGCATCATCATCATGAGCATCATCATCATGAGCATCATCATCATGAGCATCATCATCATGAGCATCATCATCATGAGCATCATCATCATGAGCATCATCATCATGAGCATCATCATCATGAGCATCATCATCATGAGCATCATCATCATGAGCATCATCATCATGAGCATCATCATCATGAGCATCATCATCATGAGCAGCATCCGCTGACAGCGCGGTACAAGTCCAGCGGTGGGCGTTCCACGTTGCTGTGGGTTGTGGAGCGGAGGCGCAGCGGTTAGCGCACTGCGCGACGAACCCAGCGGAGCTGAGTTCGATTTTGCGCTCGCGGTCGATATCAGTGGCGATTATCTGAACCTGCTCCTGGGCCTCCCCTAGAACGACTCAGCCTTAACAGTACAGTACCGGACGAAGCTAGTGCGGGGCCTGTAGCAAGTGTTGTTATAAAGGGGCCCTAAATAAATAAATAAACACGCAAATATTAAAAGACGATTTTTTTTACTTGCATAGTAAAGTAAGTGCATTTATCCATTTGCTGTACAGCCAGATAATACGACAAATCGCCAACCTTCAACACCCAGTCGTTGATAAAAGTTGAAGGCGGTATAGTACTACAGTAATAGAGGAAGTGCAGAATCACTGAACCGCAATTGATAGCTTGAAAGCATTTAGCGCGGGGCCCTTGAAAGTGCGGGGCCCCTAGCATATGTAGCTACTAAACATGTAGCTACTACACATGTAGTAGTAGCGACTACGCATGTAGCTACTACGCATGTAGCTACTACACATGTAATAGTAGCTACTACGCATGTAGCTACTACACATGTAGCTACTACACATGTAGCTACTAGACCATGTAGCTACTAGACCATGTAGCTACTACACATGTAGCTACTACACATGTAGCTACTACACGTGTAGCTACTAGACCATGTAGCTACTAGACCATGTAGCTACTACACATGTAGCTACTACACCTGTAGCTACTACACATGCAGCTACTACACATGTAGTAGTAGCTACTACTACACATGTAGTAGTAGCTACTACACATGTAGCTACTACACATGTAGTAGCTAGCTACTTATGTAGCTACTACACGTGTAGCTACTACACATGTAGCTACTACACCTGTAGCTACTACACATGCAGCTACTACACATGTAGTAGTAGCTACTACTACACATGTAGTAGTAGCTACTACACATGTAGCTACTACACATGTAGCTACTACACATGTAGCTACTACACATGTAGTAGTAGCTACTACTACACATGTAGCTACTACACCTGTAGCTACTACACATGTAGTAGTAGCTACTACTACACATGTAGCTACTACACCTGTAGCTACTACACCTGTAGCTACTACACATGTAGCTACTACACATGTAGTAGTAGCTACTACACCTGTAGCTACTACACATGTAGTAGTAGCTACTACTACACATGTAGCTACTACACCTGTAGCTACTACACCTGTAGCTACTACACATGTAGCTACTACACATGTAGCTACTACACATGTAGTAGTAGCTACTACACATGTAGCTACTACACATGTAGTAGTAGCTACTACTACACATGTAGTAGTAGCTACTACACATGTAGTAGCTACTACTACACATGTAGCTACTACACATGTAGCTACTACATATGTAGCTACTCGTGCTACTGGGATAGTCCAGCGCTGGGCCTGAACGAGATGTGAACACATCAGCAATCGGGCAGACAAAGGCCTCCATAGGTGCTCGCTTACAGCAATAGCCCCAACAGCCTGTGGTGGCGATACGGGGGGGGGGGATCTTTGTCTTTGAATACTACAACTAATAACAACAACAACAATAATGTACCGTACACACCTTTTAATTCCACTGCTGGATAAATCCGTCTCTGCGCTGTTCGTTATGAGGATGCAACAGACGGGTTATGCATCAGAGTGGTTGTGGAGAAGATACATCGTCAAAGTAGCTAATCTGACAATTCGCTTCCTTCTTAAAAATCTGTCCCCTCCGCGTAGACAAAGACAAGCGTTTTGTTTCACACATCCCATCATCCACACGGACTTCTGGGGAGGAGGAGGAGGAGGATGGGGGTTATATTCAGCAGCATTTGTTCAACACAAGCACCACACTCTGGACCGGTTTTCGACGCTTGAGTGTTTCATCAGCAGAGTTCGACATCTAACGGCGAAGGGTCCTTGCCTCCGAACGTCGGCAGTTCACCAGCATTGCCTCAAGCGAGCCTGACTCTGCTGATGAGACACTGCATGTCAAAACCGCCGCAAACGTTTTTCCTGTGAGCGTGTACAAATACTCTATACCCGTAGTACATGTCCAGCGGTTAGCGCACCGCGCGGTGAGCCAGGCTTGAGTTCAATGCCGAGCCGCGGCTACTAACACGTCCGGAGATTAACTGAACCGGTCCTGGGCTCTGGCGTTGCCCGTGCTGGTTTGTGAGCATCAGCATCGCGGAGACAAAGGCGGCCATGGCGTGGTGCTGCTGACCACCCAGACACCCAGCCACACAGACACCCAACCACCCAGCCACCCACCCACCCAGCCACCCAACCACCCAGCCACCCACCCACCCAGCCACACAGCCACTTAGCCACACAGCCACCCAGCCACCCACCCACCCAGCCACACAGCCACTTAGCCACACAGCCACCCAGCCACCCACCCACCCAGCCACCCACCCACCCAGCCACCCAGCCACCCAGCCACCCACCCAGCCACCCAGCCACCCAGCCACCCACCCACCCAGCCACACAGCCACCCAGCCACCCAGCCACACGGCCACCCAGCCACCCACCCAGCCACCCAGCCACCCACCCAGCCACCCAGCCAGCCACCCAGCCACACAGCCACCCAGCCACCCAGCCACACGGCCACATGGCCACCCAGCCACCCAGCCACACAGACACCCAGCCACCCAACCACCCAGCCACCCAGCCACCCAACCACCCAACCACCCAGCCACCCAGCCACCCACCCAGCCACCCAGCCACCCAGCCACACAGACACCCACCCAGCCACCCAGCCACCCACCCACCCACCCAGCCACCCACCCACCCAGCCACACAGACACCCAGCCACCCAACCAACCACCCACCCACCCAGCCACCCAGCCACCCAGCTACCCAACCACCCAACCACCCAGCCACACAGACACCCAGCCAACCACCCAGCCACACAGACACCCAGCTACCCAGCCACACAGCCACCCAGCTACCCAACCACCCAACCACCCAGCCACACAGACACCCAGCCAACCACCCAGCCACCCAACCACCCAGCCACACAGACACCCAGCTACCCAACCACCCAACCACCCAACCACCCAGCCACACAGACACCCAGCCAACCACCCAGCCACACAGACACCCAGCTACCCAGCCACCCAGCTACCCAACCACCCAACCACCCAGCCACACAGACACCCAGCCAACCACCCAGCCACACAGACACCCAGCTACCCAACCACCCAACCACCCAGCCACACAGACACCCAGCCAACCACCCAGCCACACAGATACCCAGCTACCCAGCCACCCAGCTACCCAACCACCCAACCACCCAACCACCCAGCCACACAGACACCCAGCCACCCAACCACTCAGCAGGTGTGTGGTCGTGCCGGCCTTCTTGAGTGCTCGCTCGCTCGCCAACAACACTTGGCCCAACAGTCCGCGTAAGCTACACGGGGGATCTTTATCCGTGCATGTGTCTGTGGTGTATAGTGTGTCATTATGTACACGTGTGTGTGTGTGCGCGTCTTGCCAGGGTCGGGATTTATTGGTGTGGGGCGGGTAATAGAAGTGGAGGGGGGAGGGGCGATGTTCAGATCTCTGCTCTTAATCGATCTTTAGCGGAACCCGAGTCAATTATCCCCTCCCTAGGGAGGGGGGCAGAGTTGGATTCACTTCCTCGGCTGAGTGGGGAGTCGGGGGCGGAGGAGACAGTCAAGGTTTCCAGACTCGAGCATTTGGTGCCAGATCGACTAAGAGGTTAAAATCTGTCGGAAGGTCATTCTGAATCGGCACCACCACCACCATCATCATTCTCGTCTCGTGCGTTCACTCTGCTCACCCCGAGCTCTCAATGTCCTAACAATGGCATTGTTCTTGCGCCGTTCGCTTTTTGGCGATGTCCTCTGGTCTAACTTTGTCTGAGACTGGGCTCTCAAGAAAGCTGTCTCTGGTGTGGACCAATCAGTTTCAAAGACAATGCATCAAATGATCCTTATGGCGGTTCCCCAGTATAGCAAATAATACAAAATGGCAATTAAATATTTTATGTCTGGGACACTATTTTTGTTCCAGGGGTGTACTTCACTCCACGATTGGGTGACCAATCAATCCGACATCGGTGCCACACTCCGCGATGTCGAAACGCAGCGAGGACGATGATTGCACCGAGACCCTGAACGCTCGCGGTACGCACCGTAGTGGTGGTGCATCGTGTACAGCTCGTCCAGACGAGTCGATTGCCGCGTCGCCGACCATCAACAGACTAACAGTGCCTGCATCACGGACATTATGCGAGAGCTGGGGCACTATGGCACCCCAGGGTAACCGCCATAAGGTCGATCATCGACGCTTCGTCACATTTTGGGACCGTGGCGCGGGCACTCCAATGGGCCCTCGCTCTTTAGAATGACGCCACGCGATGGACGGCTGCGTGACGCGTGATGTTCGAGACACCTCCCCCGGTATTAACCAGGGCGGCCGCAGGGGTTCGAATCGGAAACGCGCTGCGTTCATCCGCGAGCTCGTTCGCACGGAGAGAGAGAGAACCGGCGACCGCTGGATCAGCACCTGCGGCAGAGGTCGCAAACGGGTTTTGATTCCTTACCCGTACCCGGCCGCACCAGGGTCGCAAACGGCTACCCGTACCCGGCCGGGTACGGGTAGCCGGGTATCGGGTAAGGTACGGGTATCGGGTACCCGGTTGCGACCTCTGAGGTGCGGCGTTGCGAGCCATCGCTCCACAGAGTCTTGCCGGCTCCCGCGCGCGTGCCAGAGAGTGCAGCGTGCAGGGGGAGCGGTGGCGCAGCGGTGAGCGCCGCACCGCGCTGCGCTAAACAAAAACAAAAAACGGCGCCCCGAGTTCGATTCCCCGCTCACGGCCGGAGATGTTCCAACACCTCCGATGAGAGCGCGGCTGCCTACGTACGGCGCGAAAGAAGTTCAACGTGCATGCACGCAACAACAGCGACGGACATCTCGACCGGTCGTGGACCTCCCCTAGGTCGACTCGGCCCTAAAACGAGTACCGTACCCGGGGTGCGGCGTGAAAATGTAGCTGCCGGGGAAACGAAGGTGCCCGGGCGTGGTGCCGGCCTTCATCGGTGCTGCTGGGGCTAACCACACTTGCCCCAGCAGTCTGTGCGGGGCTACACGGGGCGATGTTCGTCTTTGCACAGCGACACACGCGGGCTACATTCGCGTGCGCGTTGTGCAGTGCCGACACTGAGCCTCGATTGTAGCGAATCAGGATTTTAGAAATTCCAAATATTGGGCTCACATCCCCAATATCTCTACCCCGCTCTCCTAGACTCCGCGGGCTAAAGGCGCCGCCCTGCAATGGCCTGCAATGCCCTGCTGGCAGAAGGCAGCCCACGAAGAAGGAATGTGGCCGCCTCCTCGTCCTCCACGCTGGGAAGACGTCTCGTGGCAAGGAGAATGAGGAGCGGGGTAAGTGTGTGTGTGTCTGTGTGTGTGTCTGTGTGTGTATGTGTGTCTGTGTATCTATCTATCTGTGTGTCTGTATGTGTGTGTCTGTGTGTGTGTCTGTGTGTGTGTGTCTGCGTGTGTGTGTCTGTGTGTGTGTGTCTGTGTGTGTGTCTTTGTGTGTGTGTGTGTCTTTGTGTGTGTCTTTGTGTGTGTGTGTGTGTCTGTGTGTGTCTGTGTGTCTGTGTATGTGTGTGTCTGTGTGTGTGGTTTCCAGTGCAGAACCAGACGGCCTGGCTCTTGTCCATGCCCACGTGTGCTTCGTCCCGCGTGACGCGGCTGCCACCCGCGGCGGATGTTCGCGAGCAACCCGCGAGAAGTCCAACCTCGTGCTGACAACGAGCAGCAGGCGCTGCAGCAGCAGGTGCTGCAGCAGCAGGCGCTGCAGCACCTGCTGCTGCAGCACCTGCTGCAGCACCTGCTGCTGCAGCACCTGCTGCAGCACCTGCTGCAGCACCTGCTGCAGCGCCTGCTGCAGCGCCTGCTGCTGCTGCTGCAGCACCTGCAGGCGCTGCAGCAGCAGGTGCTGCTGCAGCACCTGCAGGCGCTGCAGCAGCAGGTGCTGCTGCAGCAGGCGCTGCAGCTGCTGCAGCGCCTGCTGCTGCAGCACCTGCTGCTGCAGCAGGTGCTGCAGCAGCAGGTGCTGCTGCAGCGCCTTTGTTTCCCAAGTGGCGATGTTCACGCACACCGCACCGGGTTCAACTTTATTGAGGCCGAGTCGACGTAGGGGGGAGCCGCGAGACAACCCACTCACACGCGCAGACAGACGCTCGCTCACACGCTGCCTGCCCTGTTTATGGCACTGGTAGAATTCACTGTTCCCGCTGACCTCAGTGAATTACTAGAGGCCATAAACAGAGCAGGGAAACGTCACCCGCTACCAACCTGACCTCCCGTGACCTTGCCTGACCTCCCGTGACCTTGCCTGACCTCCCGTGACCTTGCCTGACCTCCCGTGACCTTGCCTGACCTCCCGTGACCTCACCTGACACACAAGGTCAATGGAGAGGTGCGCAGGGCTGATAAAGGATTGTGGGATTTTGCCTTGGATAATGACACCGCACACGGCACACACACCACACACCAGACACACACTACACACACAGCACACACACCACACCACACACACCAGACACACACTACACACACAGCACACACAGCACACACACCAGACACACACCACACACACACTACACACAGCACACACACCACACACACCAGACACACTACACACACACTACACACACACTACACACAGCACACACACCACACACACCAGACACACACTACACACACACTACACACAGCACACACACCACACACACCAGACACACACTACACACACACTAGGCACACACTACACACAGCACACACACCACACACACCAGACACACTACACACACACTACACACACACTACACACAGCACACACACCACACACACCAGACACACACTACACACACACTACACACAGCACACACACCACACACACCAGACACACACTACACACACACTACACACAGCACACACACCACACACACACCAGACACACCAGACACACAGTACACACACACTACACACAGCACACACACCACACACACCAGACACACACTACACACACACTAGACACACACTACACACAGCACACACACCACGCACACCAGACACACACTACACACACACTAGACACACACTACACACAGCACACACACCACACACACCAGACACACTACACACACACTACACACACACTACACACAGCACACACACCACACACACCAGACACACACTACACACACACTACACACAGCACACACACCACACACACCAGACACACACTACACACACACACCACACACACCACACACACACACCCCCCACACACCACACACAGTACACACACACTACACACAGCACACACACCACACACACCACACACCACACACACACACCCCACACACCCCACACACCCCACACTCCCCACACACCCCACACACCACACACACCACACACACCCCACACACCCCACACACCCCACACACACCACACACCCCACACACTACACACAGCACACACACCACACACACACCACACACACCAGACACACACTACACACACACACCACACACACACACCCCACACACCACACACACCACACACACCACACACACCCCACACACCACACACACCACACACACCACACACACTCCCCACACACCACACACACCACACTCCCCACACACCCCACACACACTCCCCACACACCACACACACCACACACACCCCACACACCACACACACCACACACACCACACACACCACACACACCCCACACACCACACACACCACACACACCACACACACCCCACACACCACACACACCACACACACTCCCCACACACCACACACACCACACACACCACACTCCCCACACACCCCACACACACTCCCCACACACCACACACACACTCCCCACACACCACACACACACCACACACACCACACACACCACACACACCCCACACACCACACACACCACACACACCACACACACCACACACACTCCCCACACACCACACACACCACACTCCCCACACACCCCACACACACTCCCCACACACCCCACACACACCACACTCCCCACACCCCACACACACCACACACACCCCACACACCACACACACCACACACACCACACACACCCCACACACCACACACACCACACACACTCCCCACACACACTCCCCACACACACACACACACCACACACACCACACACCCCACACACCACACACACACTCCCCACACACACCACACACACCACACACCCCACACACCACACACACCACACACACGTGCCCCGGGTTTCTCCACGTTTGGCACTTGCACATATTTGCTTCTGTGAGTTCGGATCCCAGCAAATGTGCGCGGTGCCACGCGGGGAGTCGCCCCCCAGCAGCGAGCGGTGGACACCACCACCACCACCACCACAGCAACCACAACAACAACCACCACCACAGCAACCACAACAACCACCACAGCAACCACAACCACCATTACCACCACCACAGCAACCACAACAACCACCACCACAACAGCAACCACAACAACAACCACCACCAAGACAACAGCCACAACCATGACCACAACGACCAGCACAGCAACCATAACAACCACCACAACGGTTACAACCACCATCACCACCACCACCAGAACGACCAGCACCACCACCACCACCACAAGAACCAGCACCGTCACAACCAGCACCACAACCACCGTCACAATCACATCCACCACACTACAGACTAACACGGCGCACCAAGGGGGTGGTGTGGTCAACACCACGCCCGACCGCCTTTGTCTCCCCAGTGCCCCCCCCACACTCACTGCCCTGGCCCCCTCCCCTCGTGAGCAGCGATCCCCCACTCACTGCCCTGGCCCCTCCCCTCGTGGGGGTTGGGGAGGGCTCGCTCCGGCTCCAAGCGCAGCACCATCGACTCCAACAGCCTCCGTGTTCACACCCCGACCCAGCCGACCTGCCTCTCTCCCTCCACTCTCCCTCCCTGATTCTCCACCCCCCCCCCCCATCTATCCCTCCCTCTCTTCCTCCCCCCGTCATTCCTCGTTATCCCAAAATCCCTTCAAGAACCGAGCCAGAGACTCAGTCTCAGCATGAGCACGGCCATCGGCATCGTCGTCAGCATCGCCACCGTCTGCTTCGCTCTTCTCTTCCCCTGGATCACCAACCCCATGGGTGGCACTCCCATGCCCGACACGGTCACGTGCCCTCCTTTTCCTCCACACCACGCGTCCCACCCATCACCACCACCTCCACCTGATTGCACCACACCGCTGCTCCACCCACGTGTTCTGCCCCATCCTCCTCCCCGCGCTGCTGCATGGAGTGTGACTCACACGCAACTCGAAATGCCCGCGGGGCTCCGAAACCGATCCCATCTCAATCCATCCACCCCACCCGCACTCCCCCTCCCTCCCCTCCCTCCCCTCCCCACTCCACTCCACTAATGAATGTTTAATTGAGCTCTGGGAACCCGAGAGCGCCTCTCACCTTGACTCGGGCTCCGCGCGCTGCGCTCTCGCCCCACGCGAGGCCCGCCAGGGGTCACAGGCGACGACCACCACCACCAGCTGCACATTCACGTCAACCTTGGGATAGTGGGGAGGAGGGGGGGGAGTGGGGGGGGAGGAGGTGCGGGGAGGAGGAGGGGGGAAGGGGGAAGGGAGGGAGGAGGAGAGGGAGGAGGAGGGGGTGGGAGGAGGGGGGAGGGAGGAGGTGGGGGAGGAGGGGGGAGGGAGGAGGTGGGGGTGGGAGGAGGAGGGAGGGGGATGGGGGGGAGGAGGGAGGAGGAGGGGGTGGGGAGGAGGGGGGAGGGAGGAGGAGGGGGTGGGAGGAGGAGGGGGTGGGAGGAGGGGGGAGGGAGGAGGAGGGGGTGGGAGGAGGGGGGAGGGAGGAGGTGGGGGAGGAGGGGGGAGGGAGGAGGTGGGGGTGGGAGGAGGAGGGAGGGGGATGGGGGGGAGGAGGGAGGAGGAGGGGGTGGGAGGAGGGGGGAGGGAGGAGGAGGGGGTGGGAGGAGGAGGGGGTGGGAGGAGGGGGGGAGGGAGGAGGAGGGGGTGGGAGGAGGGGGGAGGGAGGAGGAGGGGGTGGGAGGAGGGGGGAGGGAGGAGGTGGGGGGAGGAGGGGGGAGGGAGGAGGTGGGGGGGAGGGAGGAGGAGGGAGGGGGATGGGGGGGGAGGAGGGGGAGGGAGGAGGAGGAGGGAGGGGGTGGGAGGAGGAGGGAGGAAGAAGGAGGGGTGAGCGAGGAGGGGGGGAGGGAGGAAGAGGGGGAGGGAGGAGGAGGGGGTGGAGGAGGGAGGAGGAGGGGGTGGGAGGAGGGGGGAGGAGGGGGAGGGAGGAGGTGGGGGGAGGGAGGAGGTGGGGGGAGGGAGGAGGTGGGGGGAGGGAGGGAGGAGGAGGGAGGGGGATGGGGGGGAGGAGGGGGGAGGGAGGAGGAGGGAGGGGGTTGAGGAGGAGGGGGTGGGAGGAGGGGGGAGGAGGGGGGAGGGAGGAGGTGGGGGGAGGGAGGAGGTGGGGGGAGGGAGGAAGGAGAGAGGGGGATGGGGGGGGGAGGAGGGAGGAGGATGGGGGGAGGAGGAGGAGGGGAAGGGGGGAGGAGGGGGGAGGGAGGAGGAGGGGGGAGGGAGGGAGGAGGAGGGGGTGGGAGGAGGGGTGAGGGAGGTGGGGGGAGGGAGGGGGATGGGGGGGATGGGGGGGAGGAGGGAGGGAGGAGGAGGGGGGAAGGGGAATGGAGGGAGGAGGAGGGGGTGGGAGGAGGGGGGAGGAGGAGGTGGGGGAGGAGGGGGGAGGGAGGAGGTGGGGGGAGGGAGGGAGGAGGAGGGAGGGGGATGGGGGGGAGGAGGGGATGGGGTTGAGGAGGAGGGGGTGGGAGGAGGGAGGAAGAAGGAGGGGTGAGCGAGGAGGGGGGGAGGGAGGAAGAGGGGGGAGGGAGGAGAGGGGGTGGGAGGAGGGGGGAGGAGGGGGGGAGGGAGGAGGTGGGGGGAGGGAGGAGGTGGGGGGAGGGAGGAGGTGGGGGGAGGGAGGAAGGCGGGAGGGGGATGGGGGGGGGAGGAGGGAGGGGGATGGGGGGAGGAGGAGGAGGGGAAGGGGGGAGGAGGAGGGGGAAGGGAGGAGGAGGGGGTGGGAGGAGGGGGTGGGAGGAGGAGGGGGGAAGGGGGAATGGAGGGAGGAGGAGGGGGCAAGTGAGGGAGGAGGGGTGGGATGATGGAGGGGGTGAGACGGGTGATTTCGTGTTTAGAAACGTTTAGAATCAAGGTGCGTTTCGAGTTCTTGGCTACCGCTTTACATGCCCACGTGATGATGAGCCACCTTGTTGAGCTGTCATTTGTGGTGGCCAGGTGGCTAATGAACAAGAGCTGTATCGCTCAGTGGGCCTTACCTGGGGAAATTAAACACATCCTTGGTTCTTTCCGCCAAGTCAAGTAGATAGAAAATAAAATAAAAAGAGCAAATAAAAAAATAAAATAAAAAGAGCAGATAATGAAATAAAAAATAATAAAATAAAAATACTTAAAGCAAAAAACCCACGACGTTTCGATCGCAACACAAGTGGTCTTCATCAGGCGGTCCGGAGCGTCTTCGTCGGGTACTTGTACACACACACGATGGTGTGTACACACACACAACAGTGTACACACACACAGAGAATGGTGTGTGTACACACTCACACGATGGTGTACACACACAGATCGGATATCAGAGGGACGCGCACGCGAGGTCACTGTCTCGAGCCGCGTCTTTCACGCGCCTCTCTTCCTCCGCGAGCCCCAACCCGCTCCGAGGAGAGAGACAAAGACGCTCGTGTACAGCCACCGCCGCCAGCGGCAGCAGCAGCAGCAGCCCGTAAGGGGCAATTGCTGCTTCGCGAACAGCGCAGATGAAAGCCAGAGCGGCTAAAACTCAAGGCGTGGTGGGCCAGGGTGAATATAAACCAACGCACGGTCGTCTTTGTATCCCCAATGCTGACACGGCACCAGAGTTGCGTTTTTAATGAGGCCCGAGTCGATCCCACCAAGGATCGCTTCTGATATTCGTCGCTGATGGTCGTGAGCGGGAAATCGGAACTCTTTTTGCCGGGTTCCGCTGCACCACCGCTCCACACAAAAGACAAAGATCCCCCGCGCAGCCTTAACAGGCTGTCGGGGCAAGTTGCCGATAGCGAGAGGCACCTATGAAGGCCGGGCACGGCACACGTGGGAGTGGGTGGCCAACGCCACTCCGAGGCCGCCTTTGTCTCCCCCAGTGACGATGTTTACACACAAAGCACAGGGCACTCATTTGAGGCCGAGTCGACCTAGGGGCAGCCCGGGACCGATTCAGACACTCATCACTGGGTTGTTGGTCGTGAGCGGGAAATCGGAACTCGTGTCGCCGGGTTCCGCTGCACACCGCTCCACACAAAAGACAAAGATCCCCCGTGCAGCCATAACAGGCTGTCGGGGCAAGTTGCCGATAGCGAGAGGCACCT